>NW_004444166.1:1295067-1321995 GCF_000243295.1 Trichechus manatus latirostris | reverse complement strand
CTCATGAAAATTGACACAAAAATCCTCAACAAAATTGTAGCCTATAGAATTCAACAACATATCAAAAAATAATTCACCATGATCAAGTGGGATTTATACTAGGTATGCAGGGATGGTTCAACATTAGAAAAACAATCAGTGTAATCCATCACATAAATAAAACAAAAGACAAGAACCACATGAATTTATCAACTGATGCTGAAAAGGCATAATAAAAACTCTCAGCAAAATAGGAATAGAAGGGAAATTCCTAAGCATAATTAAGGGCATTTTATAGAAAGCCAACAGTCAACATCTTCCTAAATAGAGTGAGTTTGAAAGCATTCCCCTTGAGAACAGGAACCAGACAAGGATACCCTTTATCACCACTGCTATTCAACACCGTGCTGGAGGTCGTAGCAAGAGCAATTAGGCTAGAAAAAGACATAAAGGGCATCCAAATTGGTAAGGAAGAAGTAAAAGTATCTCTATTTGCACGTAATATGATCTTATACACAGAAAACCCCAAAGAATCCTCAAGAAAACTACTGGAACTAATAGAAGATTTCCACGAAGTATCAGGATACAAGATAAATTTACAAAAATCATTTGGATTCCTCTATACCACCGAAGAGAACTTCGAAGAGGAAATCACCAAATCAATACCATTTACAGTAGCCCCCAAGAGGATAAAATACTTAGGAATAAATCTAACCAGAGATATAAAGACTGTGCAGTGAAAACTACAAGACACTACTGCAAGAAACCAAAAGAGACCTGCATAAGTGGAAAAACATACGTTGTCATGGATAGGAAGACTCAACATTGTGAAAATGTCAATTCTACCCAAAACGATCTACAGATACAATGCAATCCCGATCCACATTCCAACGGCATTTTTTAATGAGATGGAGAAACAAATCACTAACTTCATATGGAAAGGGAAGAGTCCCCAGATAAGTAAAGCATTACTGAAGAAGTACAGAGTGGGAGGTCTCACATTACCTGATTTTAGAACCTATTATATCACCATAATAGTCAAAACAGCCTGGTACTGGTACAACAACAGATACATAGACCAATGGAGCAGAACTGAGAATCCGACATAAATTCATCCACATATGAGCAACTGATGTTTGACAGAGGCCCAATGTCCATTTATTGGGGAAAAGACAGTCTCTTTAACAAATTGTGCTGCCATAACTGTATATCCATCTGCAGAAAACTGAAACAGGACCCATACGTCACACTATGCACAAAAACTAACTCGAAATGGATCAAAGACCTAAATATGAAATCTAAAACAATATATATGATAGAAGAAAAATTATGGACAATGCTAGGAGCCCTAATACATTTTATAAACAGAAGACAAACTGTAAGTAAAAATGCACAAACACTAAAAAAGAAACTAGATAACTGGGAGCTCCTAAAAATCAAACACTTGTGCTCATCAAAAGACTTCACCAAAAGAGTAAAAACACAATCTACAGACTGGGAAAAAATTTTTGGCTACCACTAATCTGATCAGCGTCTAATCTCTAAAATCTATGATACTGCAAAACTTCAACAAAAAGACAAATAACCCAATTAAAAAATGGACAAAGGATATGAACAGGTACTTCCCCAAAGAAGACATTCAGGTGACTAACAAGACACATGAGGAAATGCTCACAATCATTAGCCATTAGAGAAATGCAAATCAAAACTACAATAAGATACCTTCTCACCCCAAGAAGGCTAGCATTAATCAAAAAAACACAAAAGAATAAATGTTGGAGAGGCTGTGGAGAGATTGGAACACTTATACACTGTTGGTGGGAATGTAAAATAGTACAACCACTATGGAAATTGATTTGGCACTTCCTTAAAAAACTAGAAATAGAAGTACCATATGATCTAGCAATCCCACTCCTTGGAATATATCCTAAAGAAATAAAAGCCATCACATGAATAGATATATGCACACCCATGTTCATTGCAGCACTGTTCACGATAGCAAAAAGATGGAAACAACCTAGGTGCCATCAATGGACGAATGGATAAACAAATCATGGTATATTCACACAATGGAATACTGTGCAATGATAAGAAACAACAATGAATATGTGAAACATAACATGGAGGAATCTGAAAGGCATTTTGCTGAGTGAATTTAGTCAGTCGCAAAAGGATAAATATTGTGTAAGATCACTATTATAAGAACTCAAGAAAAGGTTTAAACACAGAAGAAAACATTCTTTGATGGTTATGAGGGTGGGGAGGGAGGGTGAGTGTTATTCATTAACTACATAGTAGACAAGAATCATCTTAGGTGAAGGGAAGGACAATACACACTGCATGAGAAGTCAGCACAACTGGATTAATCAAAAGCTAAGAAGTTTCCTGAATACAACCAAACACTTTGAGGGACAGAGTAGCAGGGGTGGGGGTCTTGGGACCATGGTTTCAGGGGACATCTAGGTCAAATGGCATAACAAAGTTTATTATGAAAATATTCTGCATCCCACTTTGGTGAGCAGCATCTGGGGTCTTAAAAGCTAGTGAGCAGCCATCTAAGATGCATCAATTGGTCCCAACCAACCTGGAGTAAAGGATAATGAAGAACACCAAAGACACAAGGAAAATATTAGCCCAAGAGACAGAAAGGGCCACATAAACCAGACGCTCCAGCAGCCTGAGACCATTAGAACTGCATGGTGCCTGGCTACCATCAATGGCTGTCCTGACAGGGAAGACAGCAGAGAGGCTCTGTCAGAGCAGGAGAAAAGTAGGGTGCAGAACTCAAATTCTAGTAAAAAGACCAGACTTAATGGTTTAACTGAGACTGGAGGGATCCCAGAAGACATGGTCCCCAGAGTCTCTGCTGGCCCAGAGTTGAAACCATTCCCGAGGCCAACTCTTCAGAAAAAGATTAGACTGGACTATGGGACATAAAGTGATACTTATGCTTCTTAGCTCAAGTAGATACATGAGGCTAAATGGGCAGCTCCTGTCCAGAGGCAAGATGAGAAAGCAGAGAGTGTCAGGGGCTTGTTGAACGGACACGGGAAATCCAGGGTAGAAAGGAGGAGTGTGCTGTCACAGTATAGGGAGAGCAACTAGGGTCACATAGCAAAGTGTGTATAAATTTTGTATGAGAAACTGACTTGAATTATAAACTTTCCCTTAAAGCACAATTTAAAAAAAAAGCCTTGTGGTGGGTGGGGTGGGGGGGAGAAAGAAAGGTGTATGTCAGGGTTGGATCCTTCCACTATACTTATTCAGTTTATAAGCTGAGCAAATAATCTGTGAAGCTGGACTATATGAAGAAGAATGTGGCATCAGGATTGATGGAAGACTCATTAACAACTTGTGATGTGCAGATGATGCAGTCTTGCTTGCAGAAAGGGAAGAGGACTTGAAGCACTCGTTGATGAAGATCAAAGACTACAAAGCCTTCAGTATGTATTACACCTCAACATAAAGAAAACGAAAATCATCTCAGCTGGACCAATAAGCAACATTATGATAGATGGAGAAAAGATTGAAGTTGTCCAGGATTTCATTTTACTTGGATCCACAATCAACACCTATGGAAGCAGCAGTTAGGAAATCAAATGATGTGTTGCATTAGGCAAATCTGCTGTAAAAGACCTCTTTAAAGTATTGAAAAGCAAAGACGTCAGTTTGAAAACTAACCCAAGCCTGACCCAAGCCATGATATTTTCAATCGACTCATATGCATGTGAAAATTGGACAATGAATAAGAAGACTGAAGAAGAACTGACACCTCTGAATTATGGTGTTGTCGAAAAATATTAAATATAGCATGGATTGCCAGAAGAACGAACAAGTCTGTCTTGGAAGAACACAGCCAGAATGCTCCTTAGAAGCAAGGCTGGTAAGACTACATCTCACGTACTTTGGACATGTTATCAGGAGGGACCAGTTCCTGGAGAAGGACATCATGATTTGTAAAGTAGAGGGTCAGTGAAAAAGAGGAAAACCCTCAACTAGATGGACTGACGCAGTGGCTGCAACAATGTGCTCAAACATAGCAATGATTGTGAGGATGGAGCAGGACTGGGCAGTGTTTCCTTCTGTCGTGCAGAGGGTCGCAATCAGTCAACACCTAAAAACAACAACAAATTCCATGAGCCAATTCCTTAAAATCTCTCTCTATACATATATAACCTGTTGCTGTCAAGTCAATTCCAACTTATGGAGACCCTATATGTATGTGTATATGCATATGTGTATATATATGTATATGTATATATAGCCAAACCAAAAAAACCAAACTCATTGTCATCGAGTGATTCCAACTCATAGAGACCCTATAGGACAGAGTAGAACTGCCCCATAGGGTTTCCAAGGAGCGGTGGGTGGATTCAAACCGGAGACCTTTTGGTGAGCAGCTGAACACTTAACCACTGCTCCATACGTATACATATATTTTATTGTTTCTGTTCTCTGAAGAACCCTAAGACACCCTCCAACAGCAATTTCTATTTCTGATTCACCTTACATGAAACACAATGTATTAGGAAATTTGATGAACAATAGTGCAACTACTTAGGAAAGCTTGCAAAATAATATTTGAAAAGGTGCAGGAAGATCTGAGTTCTACTCTCGACTATTTAGTAGTTGTGCGATCTTTGGCAAATGGCTCTGAATCTTCTTTTCTTTACATATAAAAGGAGGATAATGTTGTTTGTCTTGTTTAATTCACAGTATTGCGGTGGCACTTAAGAGAGATATTTATGCACTATTTTAGAACAGGAATTGCTTTTCAGAATGTTTGAAGGTGATGAGAAGGAGCCACTGGGGAGGGAGTAGCATTCAAGAGGTGCTGGGAGCTAAACTACATTCTTGGTAAAGCAAGGAGAATGAGATTCAGAGTACAAGATGGTGTGACTCATCTTCTCTCGGATGAAAGACCTTGGGGAAAGTTTGTGGACTGGGAGGCAGGCATTTTGTTTGCCTCTGAAATTGACGAGTGTAGGAAGCCAGGTATTTGCTGTGTGTGAGGGGGAAGGGCTATGAAGATACTGAGGAGGACCTGAAAGGGAGGGACAAACACATGGAATTTAAATTATGTCAAAAGGATGCTTATTAAAGGAAAGGAACGTTTGAGCTACACTGAGGTACCCCTAGAGATGCCACTGGATTATTTCTTAAGATCTATCATTGATTTACAGATCCCTGGGCAGTGCAAATGGTTTGCACCTGACTACTAACCTGAAAGTTTGTAGTTCAAACCCACCCAGAGGCACTTCAGGAGACAGTCCTGGCCATCTGCTTCTGAAATGTCACAGCCTTAAAAACCCCATGGAGCACAGTTGTACTCTGAATCAACTTGAAGGCTTTTTATCATTGATTTGTCACTTGAAGCTGTAGCACTTACACACACACACACACACACCCCTTTTCCTTTTAATCATAAAATGAGAACAATACTAATTGTTTTTTACTTATCATGCAAAGTGATGAAGAAAATAAGAGTAATTTCCTTACAAGAAACATTATCTTAATAAAAACAAATAATAAGTTATATTAATAATCTTTTAAAAATAAAAGAGTATCAGGTCTGGAGTTGCAGAGGGATACAGGGAGACTCTGAGCTGAGCCCTGTGGCCCCTGTATGATGACAGGTTTCCTAAGTTAGGACTTCCAGGATGTCAAAGCATGGTGAGGTAGAGGCGTGAGGGAATGCATTCTTCTGCTAGAAAATACTGTGAAATAATTCCAAAGGGTAAAACACATAAGTGATGGAAAGTGATGCATTTAAACACCATAAGGAGCTGTGCCCACATTGAGAGTGCAAGCAGGTGTGTGCCTAGCCATTTAAAGTCTCTTTGCACCTCTCTTGAACTCTTCCTTTCTGAGAAGCAATAAATGGTCCCAAAAATACATTTTAACATATTCCTTCTAAAGAATATTGACAATTGAGGGGAGATTTCCTTGGTTGTATTCAAGTCTAACTCTCAGTTCTTTGAGAAAATTCATAAAGGTGCTACCTGCTTATAATCTAGCCCCAGCCAAAATGACTGCATAATGTAGATTTGCCACAGCTAACACAGTCTCATATTGTAAATACAAGGAATCGAGACTGCTGGAGTTATAGCAAGGAGGCACACCGAATTTGGGAGCAACAGTGTTTGCAGCATCTCACAGACTGCTAGTACAATTCATTGTGAAATAATACTGCATAATTCATAATAAAAGTCCTCCTGAATAGTGACAGTAAAAAAACAAGTAATAAACCTTCCTAATGCTAAAAAAAATAAAATAAAATAAATGAAGGCAGAAATAAACCTTGTAATAACTGGGAAATGATTTTGAATGAGCCTCGAAAGGTAAACGTAATGTTCCTTCTGCTGCCAAACAAGTAGTTCCTTACCATGGCACCATCTGAATGGTGCATACCTTTAAAATGTTCCTATTTTCAACATAAACTATAAACTTCAAACTGTCTTCTTAATGACCAGATTGGGTTGTATTAACCTCCTAAGAGAGGTACATTAATCGATAGAGAACTAAGTTTTCTGTGAATACATTTGATCCTCTAAAATTCTGCAGACATGACTATCGGATACAATTAGTACTTTGACAACAGTGTAAATCAATTTCAGCAGTCCAAAGGAATGTAAATAAAGAATTCCATCATCTTAGAAAATTGTTTTCTGCCTCAGTTAAATAAGGTTTGCAGGCTAGGCCAGTTATGTTTAAAAACATAGAGGCATCTTGAAAAATATATCATAATTCTTCACTGTTGTTCCTAAGCATGGATGGAAAACTTTTTCTGAAAAGGCACTTTCTTATCTGAAATTATGATATAAAAAGTCATGACAATAATCACGCCCACTTGCTTCTAACATTCTGGTTCCCGTCATCTGTAGCTAATTTCTCTGGGAGGAACAAAGTTCACTTGTCTCTTAGTGCATCAACTCTGAGTATCTTAAGGGGCCAATTAGTGAGGAAGCACCTATCAACTTAGAGGAGGAGAATTAGTTGCCAGTAAATTGGCTCTTTAATCTTTTAAGTTGATATAAGTATCAAATGTTGTTTAAGGACCAAACAAATGATTTGTATGTGAGTAGTAAATTTATCATATTTTCTCCCAAGGCTGGTAAAGATATAATTAGGTTAAGAATTGGGAATGTAAGTTCATAGACTGATAAACAGTTATTGACTAACATCTTAACATTTCTGATATTACATCCTCTTTTACAAAACATTCCTTGGAAACCTATTTTCCAAATATTCCAAATGTGTGGCTCAATGGTTATGGTGTCTGAATTGTTACTGAATATGTTGCTTATACTGTAATATAATTGAAGGAGTTGGCTATGCTGCAGAAATATACTTAAAATTCAAGCAATACATGTGCAGTATACTTTTTGTAAAAAGTAATACACGTGTAATTAATTACCTTAAAAATGTGTGTCGTATAATGTTTATGAATTTCTCAAAGTCCTAATTTATAATCTAATGGTCTAGATATACATTATTTGTAATACTATAGCTAATAAGCAACCTACGTATTACTTATTTCCATTAAATAATTTCAAGAAATAATCATATTGTCACTTAATGTTAACCACAAATTCTTTTTTGATTAATATGGAAAAAGAGCAGAGATTATACCTTTTAGGAAAAAGGTAATTTTTTTTCTCCAAGTGCTTGGCTCCTTTCACAGTTTCCAAAATCATAATCAACTTTATTTCATGTCTAAAGTGACTGAAAGACCCTGTTGGCCACCTTGGACCAAAGGAAGTTCATAAAGCACTTCATGAACATTTATTGAGTTGTTAAAATGTGCCAGACTCATGTGAGGTGCTGGAGTACAAAGAAAAAAGATGCTGTTTCTGATCTCAGTGAGTTCCCAGGTTGGTGGTAAAGACACGCATGGCAGTCAAGAACTGAAATACGTTGTGGTAAGAGCTATAACAGAGGACAGTACAGAACTATGTCCAAGAAGGAGGGATGACTTCTGCTTGGAGATGAAGGGAGAAGGAGTGGTGAAAAAAAAAAAAGGCCATATTGACCTTGAAGGATGACAAGGGAGTTTGAGAGGTCATAATTATACGAAAGTAGGGTCTAAATATATAGAAATGGTTAATATAGCTAAGATTGTCAGTACTTGGAAGATCAGAAAGAAAAAAGTAGAAATGTCATATAGGAGGAATCTCTATCAGTAAAGAAATAATGCATGTGCATAAGAAAACTAACTATAGAAATTAAGAAGGAGGGAGATGGAGAAATTGAAGGACAGCCTAGGAGATGACATCCTCATTTTCTCCTTTCGCCTTCTATCTTTAGAAATTTTTAACCTTAAGTTCTAAACTATAAATCAGTATTATACCAACAGTAACAGAACTCTAGATAAAATAAAGAACTTACTCAAAACCCTTCCACCACAACAAATGTAATTCTTTTTCATTTTCATTATTTTTTCAGTCCTTGGTCATAAATATCCAATTTTTGGATTGTTACAGTAAAAATATAGAAACAATATATTGCTTTTTCAGTTCATAATATAATAATTGCATATTAACCTTACATTTGTCATATCCTGAAAATATATTTTCTAATATGTGGTTTCGTATACATGCTCCAAAAGTTTAAAGATTTTTAGAGGTTGTATGTTTATGCAGATTTGCCAAAATTTACTTGGAGTTTGCCTGTTTGTTACAGGCAATATTTTATTAACCTAAACAATGTGGCAATAAATGTGCTTATGCATTTCCCTTTTGGATAAATTTCTTATGAATCATTCCTAAAAGAGGAATAAATAGGTCAAAATATGTAAATATTTAATAGCTTTTGATAAATATTTTGTATTGTCTCTATATACCATGCATGTTTAAATATCTCCGTTGCAATAAGTCTCCAAATGATACAAGACTAGGGACCACACTTTTTATTAATGGATCCCAGAACCTAGCACGGTACTTGGCATGTAAGGAATGCTTAATAATCTTTGTTAAACAATTGTGCCTGACTGAGAGTTGCCACCTACTATCTATACTTTCTGCTTTTAAGGAAATAACTTGGTGTTGGCAAAGAATATTGAACTTGTCATGGACTGTCAAAAGAACTAACAAATCGTTCTTGGAAGAAGTACAGCCAGAATGCTCCTTAGAAGTGAGGATGGTGAGACTTTGTCTTACATACTTTGGACATGTTATCGGGAGGGATCAGTCCATGGAGAAGGACATCATGCTTGGTAGAGGGTCAGCAAAGAAAAGGAAGACTCTCAACCAGATGGACTGACACAGTGGCTGCAACAATGGGCTCAAGCATAACAACGATTGTGAGGATGGCACAGGACCGGGCAGTGTTTTGTTCTGTTGTACATAGGGTCATTATGAGTCGGAATCGACTAAATAGCACCTAACAACAATAGCAACAACTTGGATTTCAACTGGTGTGTCAATGATCCTACCTTGAGGAACTACTGCTAGATGTGCGGTTTAATCCTGGCCAAGGAGTATCTTACAAAATTTCTAGCCAAGCTGCTTAAAGCAAGATGACCTAGCTGACAGGTTGCCCTTTGTCCTTCCTACAAGCAACCTTTCAACTGTCTGAAATAGCTTGTGATAGCTTGAGCTATCAGCCATCTTGAGCAATGAGGTAACTTTGAGGATAGAACCCAAGTATGAGAACAATGAAGCAAAAAACAGAAGTAGCCTGGATCCTTAATAACCACGGAGTTGCTACACCTTCCCTTGACTACAGGCCTCTGACCTTCATTTATATAAGAAAGGAATAAATGTCTGCCTTACTTTCTGTTTCCATCAAGTTGATTGTGGCTCATAGTGACCCTATAGGACAGAGCAGAACTGCCCTATATGATTTTCTAGGCTGTAGTCTTTATGGAAGCAGACTGCCATGTCTTTCTCCCAAGGAGTAGCTGGTGGGTTTGAACTGGTAACTTTGTGGTCAGCAGTGGAGCGCTTAACCATTTTGTCACCAGGGCTCTTTCTGCTTTACTGAAGCCCGTTTTATTACTGAAGTCTGTTTTTACCAACTAAACTAAATAAATAGCTAAATGAAAAAATAATGTTGAATGAAAATGAGTGCATTATTCAACCTCAAACTTGACTATATATATACATATATATATTTTAGAAGTTGTTGATTTTCTAATTAGAAATGTCAATCCTTTTAAAATTTATATTTTATTATTAAAACTCCAAACCAAACTTGTTGCTGTCGATTCTGACTCATAGCAACCCCAAAGGACAGAGTAGAACTGCCCCATAAGGTTTCCAAGGCTGGAATCTTTACCAAAACAGACTGCCAATCTTTCTCCCTCAGATTGGCTGGTGGGTCCAAACTGCTACCCCAGTTAGCAGCCAAGCACTGTGCCACCAGGGCTCCCTATTTTATTATTAGGAAAATTTATTTTATTAATTGTGTTTAGTATTTTGTGAATTAACTATTGATCTCTTGCCACCTTATTTATTTGAATTTTAGAACTTTGGTCATCAGTTTTTATAATAACTCTTTATATGATATACCAAAAAAAAAAAAAAATCAAACCCACTGCCATCGAGTCGATTCCGACTCAGATCGACTCTATATGATACATACAGTATACACTAAGAAGTCCACATGACACAACATCAATTTTTTTCTCATCTGTTTTTATTTATATTTCAGATATTTATTATGTTTGTAACATTTTATATTTTTATGTAGTGAATCTCTAATTTTTCTTTGTAACCTAATACCTTCATCACTCCTACAGTGACTTGGTGAATATGCAGATCTATTTACACTTATTTCCCTAAGTTTTTTAGTATTTAAATCATTTTTTGTATTGAAATCCCAATCTACCTGAAATTTAATTTTGCATATTTTGTGAATTGTTGCTCTAAATTTATTTTACACATTTAATTTAAAATTATCCTCATATATATTAAGTATACCAAATAATTAAAGTTTGAATCCTGGTTCTACTTAATGAATTTCTTAATCTCACTTTATTTTAATACTCTCATCTGCAAAATTGTGAGAACTGTAAGGATAAAAGGGATTACAAATATAAAATACTAACTAGTGCCTAGTGCACACCATTTAACTGCATATACCCTATGATGGATTAATTACTTTTGTGAGTGGCCTTTCTAGCCATGGTCTTGTAGCTCCCACCCAGGTAACTGTGTGATAGGGTAATTGTGGCCTACCAAGGGGACTGGTCATTTTTGCCTTAAAAGAGAGCCAATTCCAGAGGAAAGAGGGGAGCCCACAACCACCAGACGAGGAGAGACTTGCAGCAGAAACTGGCAGCAGAGACCCACAGGAGATGGCGCATTGGGCTTCCCCACCCAGAAAGTGAGAAAGCTGAGTGCCTTCAGGCCGAGACTGAGGGCCAAGGAGAAGTCGACGCCCGACCTATGAATTTGGGACGTGCCAGGCTCCAAAACCTCGTGAGCCATTTCCTTTATATGGTCCATGAGTTCTGTGAGACGTTGCAAGAAATTAGGGAACCCAAAGACAAGAGGGAGAGTACTGAGGAGAAAGGGAGTAGTTGATGTTAGAGATGATGGAGTGGTACAGAGGCTTGGAAAAGTCAGACATTTGGGACGTCTTTAACCTCTGCCTCATGGGAACTAGCTTTGTGTTAATCCTTATAAAATAAATTATTGGTTTACAGCCCTTTATCTATAAATAAACCATTTTAGAGTATTCATAAAAAATAAGTAAAAAAAAAAAATTACATTAGCTGAATGTTTAATTATTTTTATAATTGTTTCTAAAACTTCAACCAAGGCTGTACTTAAAAGTTTACATCCTTAATCTGTACTTCTTAGAGGCGTATATGCCATCTAACTTCTTTTTTCAAAGTAAGCTGTAGGTTCTTTATTTCTACAGAGGGAAGCAAGTTTTACTATGGAAACAGAGGTACAAGAAAGGGACTAATAGCTGCATAATTAACACACTTCTTACTACGTAGGTTTTCCAAACTATTTGGAGGTGATTTATGCCAATTACTGGGAAGTTTGCAAAGTTTCCTGGACTCTAGATTTAGTGGAAACATTTAACTGAAAAAAGCTTCTATGAGGTAAAACATTCATTTTTCTTTGCGTTTAGTTCCCAAATGGAGACAAATAGCTTAAAAGCGATATTAACCTCCATGCGCTTAGGATATTTATCTTCATAAGAAACAGTCTGAAAACAAGAAAACCAAGCCTATAAAAATGATTTTATTTAATCACACAAGTATATCTCACCAAAAATCTTTAGTTATTTCCTCAGGGCTTAATTCTAAGCTCAGTAACTCATGCACAAATTCTATGGATGTCAATGGAAGCTGTGCATGTGGAACTCTGTGCCAAATTTGGTTGTCATGGATGAACTAGTCAAAGACGGCATTAGATCAATTTTTTAAAACATAAAGGGCTCTCATTCTGTAATCCTTTTCCATCTTTCCAAATTTATTGACCTAATTCAGTAATAATTATTGAATCTCCATAATATACATCAAACCACAATTTCATGCACGCATCACAGAGTCACTGGCCTTAAAACATTTACCTTTCCACATAAATGTTAATAATCTTGCTGCAATATTTCATTGTGGAAAAAAGAGAGTATTGTGACATGCTTTGTGACAAGGTCAATTTCACTTAAGGAAAAATGCTAACATTTTAAAAGTCAGCCATTAAATTGGGGTTATTATTGCATTTTCGTTATCTTGTTACAGGAGAGTAATCTGATTTTCCTACTGCCACAGTTATTTAGGCAGGCTTAAAAATATTTACTCAAAGTCAAGATGTATAAGTGAAATTTTTTTATCATCCTCTAAGTTCCAAAGAAATTGTGTTTAAGAAAAGCTGCTTTTAAAAAAAATCTGGATATTTTAGCACGTAAATTTTTCCTTGTAAGATAAAAACTTCTTCAAATTGTGTGCCACCTGTTATAATAAATGCTGTTTTTGTTTTTTTCTGGGTCTAACCCTAGCCCTCTCCTTAGTGAGTAAACTCTATATTGAACTTCTTATGTAACTTGGACTACACACCTCTATTGCTCTTGTAACAAGGATCCGCATTGTGCCACTGTAGCATCGGATGGAAGACTATTAGTGGTTCATTCAATTTGCCTGAAGTCATTTACTGTCCTTTTCCTCAAGTGCAGTGCAAGAGGCATCTATAGACATTGTGGTAGATTAAATTACTCTCAAATTACAGTGTTACAAAACTCTTTTGGAGAGCTTTAAAATGAAGATTCTTCACCTTGCCCTCCAAAATTTTATGTATTGGTCTGGTGTGGACTCTTTATTTTTAACAAGTCCTCCAGGTGGTTCTATGCTACTGACCCACAGACCACACTCTGATGAACACTGGAATTAAAAAAGTGGAAGCTGAGTTGACAATGACCTGTGGTGTGAATTATAAGGACAGAACATTGTGCTCATGAGTTGTTTGCATCAATTTGACAGCTACCAAGAAAGTTTAGTGTTAAGGAGGCCCAGTAACAACCTCTGGCTTATATAAGGCATTTAATAAATGGGGAATTAAACCAAATACCATTTTTTATTGATTCTGCCATCTAGTGCCAGTGTTTTTGCTACTCTGATATACATGGATTATTATCCATGATTTTCTGTGTCTCTCTTCATGACCAAAAGGAAGAACCGAACATATAGTGTGATTTTAATTTTTTAGAGCATTCAAAAGTCTTTTGTGGTATTCCTGAAACCAGTTAATACTCACATTTAGTTTCTCTCCCATGTCTCTCAGTTTGCTTACTGATTACCTGAGTCAGAAGAATCTGATATGTTTATAAATAATGCTGAGCCTTAAGACCTAAACCAGACATAAATCAAAACCGATTGCTTTAGACTTCTGATCTGAGATTCTGAGTTTTAACTAGCTCTTCAGGTAATTTTATTCATATAAACTTTCAGAACCATTGCTCTAAGTAATATGGTTATTTAAATTATTGTTATCTTTGTGATTAAACAATATATAAAAATGATAACAAACACTGATTAAGTAGGATTTATCTCAGTAGTCAAGGTTGGCTTAACAGTTGAAAAATCTGTTAATGTAATTTACCACATTAACATACTAAAGGAGAAAATATAATCATACAATTATCTCAGTAGATACAGAAAAAACATTCGACAAAATTAAACAGTCATTCATAAGAAAAACTATCAGAAATTTAGAAGTCTAATACAGGGCATCTACAAAACTAACCCAACTAAAATTAACACTTAATGGCATAAGACTGAATTATTTTCCACCTAAATCAGGAACAAGGTAACAATGTTCATTTTCACTAATTCATTACTGTACTGAAAGTCATAGCCAGTGTAATAAGGCAAGAAAAAAAATAAAATGTATAGAGTCTACAAAGGAAGGAGTAAAACCTGTCTTTATTCACATAATATGATCTTGTAAATAAAAATTTCAGTGACTATAAAAAAGCTAATAAGTGAATTTAGAACATCATAGACACAACTTCAATACAGAAAATCAATTTAACTTCCAAATGCAACAAAAACAATTGGAAATTAAAAGATAATATTATTACATCAAAATGATAAAATAATTGGGAATAACTTTTAAAAAAGACTCATATAATAAAAATAAACATTATTGAAAGAAAGATGCAAAATTTTAATATGCCAGTTCTTCCCAAGCTGATTCATAGATTCAGTTCAATTCCAGTCAAAACTCCAATAGGCATTTTTTTGAGAAATTGAGAAACTAATTCTAAAATTATATGAAGATATAAATAATCAAGAACAGCCAAAGCAATTGTTTAAAAATGAAAAAAGTTGAAGAACTTACACTATCTGATTTAAAAACAACATAAATTAATCAAAACAGTATGGTATTGGCAAAAAGAGAGACATAGATCTAAAGAATAGAATACAGAATTCAGCATAAATCCACATATATATAGACAACTGATTTTCAGTTAAGGTTCCAAAGCAATTCAATGGGGAGAAGGATAGTTTCCCGCCCGCCCCCCCCAACAAATGGTACTGAAACAACTGGGTATTTGTAAAGAAAAAGAGAAGAACATGGACCCTTATATTCTCCATACCAAAGTTTAACTAGAAATGTATTATAGGCCTAAATGTAAAAGCTAAAACTGGACTACATAATCAGATTCTTAATTTGTCTTTTTGCTGCCAGGGTTTCTTCCCGTTAGTTCATTGTCCATGCTTCTGGACAATAAGCAATTTGTGCTTATTCAAATCTTAGTTGAGCATTCCTCATCCTAACTGTAAGGGAGGATCTACTCATCGCTCAACTTGTTCAGTGCCCAATTTGAAAGGCAGAGGAAGTATTTAAGTGCTTTCTGTGAGTCACAGGGAACTTTCTGAAGCTGATGCAACCTTTTTCTGCCTAAACATGTCACCCAGTCATTGCTTTTCTCAGTTGTTTCCATCCTATGTTACTAACATTTCCATCCTATGTTATCATGCTTCTGACAGACTTTTTTTTTTCTTATCCTAAAAATACTATATGTTTTTAATAGACAATTTAGGAAATAAGTAAAAAGAATATTAAAAAAATTATTCCTATTTTCACCAGCTGGGCTAACTACCCACACAAATATAGTTCAATAGATCTTAAGACCTGATCTTAACAAAGGACTCTTGTATCATGTGTCCCTCACAGGCAAATTCTGCGGATGGATAATATATTGGCAAGTTAAATTTGAGAGCAATGGAAGAAGGGATCTTTTGCCTCACCTCTTGAGTGGAGTCTAGTAACACAGGGTGTTAGTAACATAGGATGGAAACAACTGAGAAAAGCAATGACTGGGTGACATGTTTAGGCAGAGAAAGGTTGCATCAGCTTCAGAAAGTCCCCTGTGACTCACAGAAAGCACCTAAATATTTCCTCTGCCTTTCAAATTGAGCACTGAACAGGTTGAGTGATGAGTAGACCCTCCCTTATCGTTGAGATGAGGAATACTCAATTAAGATTTGAATAAGCACTAGGAAACTGGGATGCCTCGGCAGTGATCAGCATGGGTCCATGATGATAGCTGAGGGCAAGATACCCAACCCTTCACCCATCTTGGTATCACTCAGTATGACATAGCCATTAAGAGCATTAACTATGGAGCAAAATTGCTTGAGATTTAATGTAGTTTTTTTTTTTTTTTACAATTTACTAACTCTTTGAATTTTAGTAAATTGCTTAGCTTCTCTGTGCCTGTGTTTTCTTATCTCTGAAATGAAAATAATAATGCTACTGTTTTAGGCATTTGTGATGATTAAAAGAGTTAATATAAGCAAGGAACTTTAAATACGAGTGTAACCATGTTAGCTATTATGACAATGATACTGTCATTCAGTATGATGGCAATACGATCCTCCTTCTAACGCTTATATGCAATCCCAGGGTGAGAGGAGTGGTTGGAGGGAGACCTTGAATTTATTGAAAATTGTCTGAATTGCTTTTGATTACACTAATTTACAAAGAAACAGAAAGGAAGCACAAAACAGAGTTATGGGGGAAAGTTAGCCTTTTTTAACCTTGTACACTGAATTTGTAGCTTTAGATTTGTGCCCAGTGATTACACACATGTATGTGTGTACACTTACATACAAACTCACACGTACTGCTGGCTTTTAGGGTATGTTAAATTCCATATTGTTTTACTCACTTTGATTATTTTATAAATAGCCTAATTGTGATTCTAACTTGCTCATATTTGAATCTAATATTCAGAAAGTTATTTTAAAATTTCCATCTTTTTAAAGATTTTCTTTCTTTAAAATTTCTGTTTTTCATTTCTAACATTACTGCATCCTGGTCAGGGAATATGGTTTGTAAAATGGCTAAAAGTAGTTTCAATTCCACTTACTTATTATAGGGTTAAGATTTGCATATCAGCTTTTTTTTTTTTTTTTTTTCCTTAACCTTGCATGCACTCAAACAATTGCAGTTTGGCCCTATGGATGGGACTATAATGATGAACAAAACTCCATTTCTATCCTTAAAGGTCTCACAGGCCTTGGAAATAAAGACAGAGTTTTTTTTTTTTAAAAAAAATAGAAATCATAGGAGCATTAGATGCAGGCAGAAAGGTGTTGTAACAGTATTGTGATGGTTAAGGTTATGTGTCAACTTGACTAGGCCATGATTCTCAGTGGTTTGGCAGATACTATGTAATAATACTCCATTTTGTGATCCAATGTGGGCAGCCAGTCAGCTGAAAGGGGAATTTCCTTGGGGATTTGGCCTGCATTCAATACATATAGATGTTCTGGCAAAGCTCACTCTCTCTGGATCCTGCATCCAACCCATCATCCTCTGACGTCTGGTTCCTGGGATGTGTGCCAGAACCCTGCCATGTGACCTGAAAATTTTGAGATTCACTAGTTCTCGCAGCCTCACGAGCCAGCAGCCTGCAGTTTGACCTACTGATTTTGGGTTTGTCAGCCCCTGCAACCACATGAGTCAGAAGAAGCCTCCAGCCTGATAACTGACCCATGGATTTGGGACTTGCCAGCTTCCACAACTCTGTGAGCCATTTCCTTGAAATAATTCTCTCTCTCTCTCCCTCTATGTATATATACATACATATGCTTCACTGGTTTTGCTCCTCTGAAAACCCAGCCTAAGACATTTGATACCAAGAGTGGCTCTAGAGGAACAAAATCATAAGGATGAATTTTCTCAATTGGTTCTAGTCTTAAAGGTGCTGATGACTCTGCCTCTGGTAGTAAAGAGGGCACTGCTAACCCTTGGCATGAGGTGCCAATAGAAATAACACAAAGTATCACCACCAATGGATCAAATATTTGTGAGAAACAAGGCTCTGAGTGATTGTATATTTTATACTTTTCTACAATTTTGTCAGAATGAGAAGTACAGGGAGGCTGGTTTGTTTGTCCTGCTTTCACTAGACAAAGTGCTAAAAGAAGTAGATGAGCTCAGGGCTTCAGAGTCACAGCTTAAGGGCTGCATAAAGGACCTGAAAGTTACCTCTTGTGCCCTGAAAGAAAGCCTTATTCCTTGTAGTAACAGAGCGGATATTGCCAAAAACCAAAGCCAGAGTCTTATCATAAGAGTGGCTGAATTACAATGTCACTTGAATTACCAACCTCAAATGGTGTCTAAGGTGAAAGTGAAGGCAATTGATTGGGAAGAAATGGGATCTTGAAATGTGGGATAGGGACATATGGGCAGATAATCAGGATGCTGGAGACACTGAGCCCCTAAATTCTGCCAAATCACTCCTGCCAACAGAACAAGCCCCCTAACTCCCATCTGAAGAGATTACTCAGTCTTTATCTGCTATGTCACCCTCCCCAGTAAAACTATTATTCCTTCCACCCCCATCTAATCAGATTACCCTAGTTGTGTCTGAAGAGTCTTTGTCTGAGATATTGCCTGGGGTATTGCCTGAGGCAGATGCCTTATAAGACATTGCTGAATATCCCCAAGACCCTCCCCCAACACCCATTTTTGCCTCTAGACTGATTACTAGATTTAAGTCCCAGCGAGCCCCAAGAGCTGAAGTACAAAGTGTGACCCAGGAGGAGATACGCTATACTCTAAAAAAACTGCTTGATTTTTCTAATACACACAAACAGAAACTTGGGTAATATGTGTAGGAGTGGCTATTGAGGGTGTAGGATAATGGTGCAAGACACATAACATTGGATCAGTCTGAATTTATTGATATGGGCCCACTAAGCACAGATTCTTCATTCCTTGTTTCAGCTTCAGAGGTTAGAAAGGGATCTAAGAGTTGATTTGGTTGGTTCACTGAAGCATGGATTAAAGAGTGGCCTACGCTAAATCAAGTTGAAATGGCAGACCTGCTATAGAAGATGGCATCCAAAGGCTTAGGGAAACTGGCATGTTAGAATGGATTTATCAGGTTGGACCCACAGACCCACCCATGGAGGGCCCAGAGGACACACCTTTTACTACAATGTGAGGAACAAATTTTTGAAGCGAGCCCCAGCATCCTTGAAGATTGCTGTGATTGTTATTGTATGTAAGTCAGATTTGACAGTGGGAATTACCCTAACTGAATTAAGACACCAAACTACAGTGGGACTAACTGGACCACATGGTGGTAGGGGCTAAATGGTGGCACTTAATCAACAAAGATAAGGTGGGTGTGGTTACCATAATGGACAGCAGAGTCAAAGCAGTAATCAGAATAGTGTAACTTGTATGGATGTATGATGTTGGCTACTCAGTCATGGTGTCCCTAAGAGTGAAATACATGAGAAATCTACTAAATATTTACTTGATTTGTACAAGCAGATGAATTCTAGGTGTGATGGTTAAGATCGTGTGTCACCTTGCCTGGACAATAATTCTCAGTGTTTATATGTGATCACTCCCATGAAAGAATCTGCTGTGAGTAGCCAATCAATTGAAAGGGAGTTTCCCTGGGGGTGTGGCCTGCATCTGAATATAAGCAGAAATTCTGGATTTTTGCTAACTCTGGATCCTGTGGCTGCCTCCTGTTCATCTGACCTCCAGTTCTTGGGACTTGAGCTATAAGCTTATTTGCCAATCTTGGGATTCGTCGACCTTCACAGCCTGTGAGTGGGAGCCCTGCTCTTTGACCTGCCAATCTTGGGTTCACCAGCCTCTGCAGCTACGTGAATCAAGAGAAGCCTCTATCCTGATCCACAGACTTGGGACGTTCCAGCGTCTACAATTGCATGAGTCGTTTCCTTGATATAAATATCTCTCTCTGTCTCTCTCTCTATATATATTTATATGCTTTACGGGTTTTGCTTCTCTAGAGAACCCAGCCTAAGACACTAAAACAAGTGAATGGCAGTCTAACTTGAACCCCAAAATTGAGTCATGGCTGCTTAATCAATTCCCAGACTTGAGCCAGTTTACAGACCCACAACTCTTTGAATGAAGGAGAGGCTGGGTCCCCTTGAGAAATGACCCACTGCACTGCCCAAAATTTACACTGCTAATCTTTCTCCAGCCTTCCCCAAAGGGATCTATGGCCTTTTAAAAGAGTGACTGTTCCTTGGGGAAAAGGGCATAATCAGAATTACCGGATAGTGGTTTTGAACTGACACTAATTCCAGGACACCCAAAATGTCACTGTGGCCCACCAGTCAGAGTAGGGGTGTATGGAGGTCAGGTTATTAATGGAGATTTAGCTCAGGTATGTCTACCAGTGGGTCCAGTGGGTACCCGAACCCAATCTGTAGCGATTTCCGCAGTTTGAGAATGCATAATTAGAATAGACTTACTCAGCTACTGGCAGAATCCCCACATTGGATCCCTGACATGTGGAATAACGGCCATTATTGTAGGAAAAGCCAAATGGAAATCATCAGAACTGCCCCTAGCTAGGAAAATAGTAAACCAAAAGCAATACTGCATTCCTGGAGGGATTGCAGAGATTAGTGTCACCATCAAGAATTTGAAAGATGCAGGGGTGGTGATTCCCACCACATCCCCATTCGACTCCCTTGTTCGGGTTTGGCTTGTTCATTAAAAAAAAGAATGATCTTGGAGAATAACAGTGGATTATCGTAAACTTAACAAGGTAGTGAACGCAATTCCAGCTACTGTTCCAGATGTGGCTTCCTTGTTTTAGCAAATTAATACATCTCCTGCTACCTGGTATGCAGGTATTGATCTGGTCAATGCCTTTTTCTCGATTCTGGTTTTGAAGGAACACCAGAAGAAGTTTTCCATGAGCTGGCAAGGCCAGAAATACACCTTCACTGTCCTACCTCAGAGGTATATCAACTCTCCATCCCTATGTCATAATTTAGTCTGCAGGGATCTTGGTCACCTTTTCCCTTCCACAAGACGTAACACTGGTCCATTATATTGATGACATTATGTTGATTGGGCCTATTAAGGAATAAGTATAAATGACTATTGACTTATTGGTAAGACTTTTGCATGCTAG
The DNA here is from genome assembly GCF_000243295.1 of Trichechus manatus latirostris. Taxonomy (NCBI): domain Eukaryota; kingdom Metazoa; phylum Chordata; class Mammalia; order Sirenia; family Trichechidae; genus Trichechus; species Trichechus manatus. Next base: position 1,301,130 of record NW_004444166.1, on the reverse strand, counting down.
AGGGTGGCAAATTATTCTGACAAAAATTTAGGCACCTTCCACCTCAGTGAAATTTCTAGGGGTCCATTGGTGTGAGGCATGTCAAGATAGTCCTTCTAAAGTGAAGAATAAGTTGCTACATCTGGCCCTTCCTAAAACTAAAAAGGAAGCACAATGCCTAGTGGGCCCCTTTGGATTCTGGAGACAATGTGTTTATCATTTGGGTGTGCAACTCCAGCCTGTTTTCAAGTGACTTGAATAGCTGCTAGTTTTGAGTGGGGCCCAGAACAAGAGAACCTGTCTGCAACAGGTTCAGGCCACCATGCAAGCTGCTCTGCCACTTGGGCCATATAATCTGGCTGATCCAATGGTTACTGAGGTGTCACTGCAAATAGTGATGCTGTTTGGAGTCTTTGGAAGGTCCCTACTGGTGCAGTGCAGACCCTTAGGATTTTGGAGCAAAGTTCTGCCATCCTCTGCAGATAACTATACTCCTTTTGAGAGAAGTCTTTGCCTTGTTACTGGGCCTTAGTAGAGACTGAAAGCTTAACCATAGGCCACCAAGTCACTATGTTGCCTGAGCTGCCCATCATGACAAGTGTGTTATCTGACCCACAGAGTCATAAAGTTTGACTCCATTATTAAATGGAAGTAGTATATATGAGAATCAGGCTTGAGCAGGACCTGAAGGCACAAATAAGTTAAATGAGGAAGTGCCCCAAATGCTCATAGTCCCCACTTCTGTCATGTTACATTCCTTCTCCCACTCTGCACTTATGGCTTCATGGGGGAGTTCCTTATGATCAGTTGACTGAGAAAGAGAAAACTTGTGTCTAGTTTACAGATGGTTCTGTGCGACATGCAGGCGCCACTTAGAAGTGGAGACCAGCAGCACTGCAGCCCCTTTCTGGAAGCTTTCTGAAGGACAGTGGTGAAGGGAAATCCTAGCAACAGGTAGAACTTCAAGCCGTGCACCTGGTTGTTCATTTTGCTTTGAAGGAGAGATGGCCAGATGTGCGATTGTATATTGATCCATGGACTGTGGCCAATGGTTTGGCTGGATGGTCAGGAAACTGGAAGGTACGTGATTGGAAAACTGATGACAAGGAGGTAGGAGGAAGATACATGTGGATAGACCTCTCTGAATGGGCCAGAGCAGTGAAGATATTTGTTTCTCACATGAATACTCACCGAAGGGTGACCTCAGCAGAGGAGGATTTTAACAATCAAGTGAATAGGATGGTGTGTTCTGTGGAAAGCAGTCATCCTCTGTCCCCAGTCACTCCTGTCATTGCCCAATGGGCTCATGAAAAAACTGGCCATGGTGGCAGGGGTGGAGGTTATGCATGGGATCAGCAAGATGGACTTCCACTCACCAAAGACAGCTTGCTACAGCAACTGCTGAGTGCCCAATCTGCCAGCAGCAGAGACCAACACTGAGTCCCCAGTATGGCACTATTCCTAGGGGAGATCAGCCAGCAACCCGGTAGCAGGTTCATTACATTAGACCACTTCATCATGGAAAGAGCAGTGTTTTGTTCTTACTGGAATAGAAGCTTACTCTGAATATGGATTTGCCTTCCCTGTACACAATCCTTCTGTCAAAACTACCATCTGTGGACTTATAGAATGCCTTATCCACTATCATGGCATTCCATACAGCATTGCATCAGATTAAAGAATTCACAGAAAACGAAGTAGGGCAATGGGACCATGCTCATGGAATTCACTGGTCTCACTATGTTCCCCATCATCCTGAAGCAGCTGGCTTGATAGAATAATGGAATGGCCTTCTAAAGACACAATTACAGTGCCAGCTAGGTAGCAATACCTTGAAGTGTTGGGAGAAAGTTCTCCAGGAGGCTGTATATGCTCTAAACTGGCATCCAATATATCATATTGCTTCTCCCATAGTCAGGATTCATGGGTTCAGGAATCACGGGGTGGAAATGGAAGTGGCACCACTCACTATTACCCCTAGTAACCCACTCATAAAATTTTTGCTTCCTGTCCCTTTGACCCTATGCTCTGTGCGTCTAGAGGTCTCAGTTCCAAAGGGAGGAATGCTCTCATTAGGAGACACAACACACATTCCATTGAACTGGAAGCTAAGAATGCCACCTGGCCACTTTGGTTTCCTTATGCCTCTGGACCGACAGGCAAAGAAGGGAGTTACTGTATTGGCTGGTGTGATCTATCCTGATTACCAAGGGGAAATTGGATTGATATTACATAATGAAGGTAAAGAAGAGCATATCTGGAATACAGTTTCCTTAGGACATCTCTTAGTACTACCATGCCATGTGACTAAAGTCAATGGAAAACTACAACAACCCAGTTCTGACATGACTATGAATGGCCCAGACCCTTCAAGAATGAAGGTTTGGGTCACCCCACCAGGCAAAGAAACATGACCAGCTAAGGTGCTTGCTGAGTGCGAAGAGAATACAGAATGGGTGGTGGAAGAAGGTATTTCTAAATACCCGCTACAACCATGGCACCAGTTGCAGAAATAAGGACTATAACTGGCTTTTGTATTTCTTCCTAGTTTTGTTATACATATATAAGTGTGTGTGTGTGTGTGTGTGTGTGTGTCTGTATATATAGATAGATACTACATACATAGATACATAGATAGACAAATTGCAAATATCTTTGTGTTCTTCCCTCCCCTAATCCATTACTTATTATAAAATACAAGATGTAAACAGGGCTAGTGTGCTTTTGCGTGTTAGTTGTATCATGTTAGCACAAGTATGACTTTATAATTGTATTTATTTAGAGATTATGTATGGTTTAGGGAGACATGTACAGGTGCCAAGTTGACAAAGGGGTGGACTGTAATGATTACAGTTACGTGTCAACTTGGCTAAGCCATGATTCTCAGTGGTTTGACAGATATTGTGTAATTATTCTCCATTTTGTAATATGATATGAGCAGCCAATCAATTAAAAGGGGAGTTTCTTTGAGGGTGTGGCCTGTATCCAATATATATGGATGTTCTGGCAAAGCTCGCTGTTTCTGGATCCTGCATCTGCCCCTGCAACCACATGAGTCAGGAGAAGCCTTCAGCCTGACGTCTGACCCATGGATTTGGGACTTGCCAGCCTCTACAACTGCATAAGCCATTTCCTGGAAATCTCTCTCTTTCTGTGTGTGTGTGTATATATATACACATATATATATACACACACACACTTCACTGGTTTTGCTCCTCTAGATAACCCAGCCTAAGACAAGCAGTGAGTACAGAGTAATCAATTCAAGATTTGGAACAGTGGAACTGTCAGAGCTTCAAGAAACAAGTGTTATTTAAGCAGAGTCGAAAAGCATGGGAAGGCTTTTTCTAACAGATTGGGATTTCTAACAGAATGGGATTCTAGGAATAAAGAAGATTATGTATAAAGTCACATGAGTATAAAACAATAAGACAAGTTCAGGGACTTGTAAATAATTCCAAAAAATTTTAAGCATAGTGGGAGGGAGGGAGTAAATAGATATGAGATCTGATGGGAAGACAAGTTTCAGGTTTTATTTTTATTTAATTCCATGTAATGAGAGCCTGAAATAAGGCCCAAGTAACCAAAAGGTCAGCAGTTCTAACCCACTAGCTGCTCCTTGGAAACCCTATGGGGCAGTTCGACTCTATCCTACAGGGTCACTATGAGTCGGAATTGACTGTACAGCAAGAGGTTTAGTGAACATGGAGAAAAGACAATAGATTTTAGGTATGCCTTCAATAGCACTTGGTAACTAGTTTCCTATGCCAGGAGAGGGGGATTTGGTATGAGTGTGGATTTGAGGCTGCGGGAACAGTTGGTCAGGTATTCAGATGAACTGAGGATTACTCAGATTTCTGGCTTAGATTGATGAAGACTTTATTAATAGAGATACATTTTCTATGACAAAGCATAAGCTGAGGAGGGGAAAGATGAGTCCACACCTACATATTCAGACTTCAAAATTCCTGTGGCACATCTACATGGCAATATTAGCTAGGAAGCTGGAAATATGAATTTGGAATTTAAAATAGAACTATGGGCTGGAAATCTGTCTTTCGGAAAATTTGAACTTCTGTCAATGAATGAGCTGTCACTGTACTTACATAGAGTAAGAGAAGCATAGAGCAAAAGGTAGAGCCCCGAGGGCTAACTTTTTAAGGGATGGCAAAAAAGGGGAAATTGGTAAATACAACAGGAGGATTCAGTGAGAGAGTGAGAGAGGAGAGACAGAGATGGACAGACAGCAAAGAGACTTAATTAGTTCTCATTAAGCTAGGAAAGGATTTCAAGAAAAAAGAAGTATTTCAGAATATTATTTAAAAAAAAAAAGAACATGAACTGAAAGTATGTTACTGGGTGAAGCAACAGGAAGTCATTCTTGTAGAATAACTCATTTGGCAAAAGCCAGACATCAGAGTGTGCTTATTACTCCCACTAGGTATTTGGCTTATGAATAGAAGAAAGGCTATAGAGTGAGGGCCAAAGGGGGAATCAGGGTGAAGGAGATCTGCTTCTTGCTATAGAACTTGGGAGGAAATAAACCTGTTAGGATTAACACCTTGGCTGATAATAGTAAAAGTGACTGTAGCTCAACACGTTAACACTCGAGGTGTAATTGCAATTTAACAGAGACTTATAGAAACATGATACTCTCATTCTAAAGAGTGATTCTTTAATAGTAAAATTTCACTGGAGTTGGGGGTAGGGGGAAATTTCAAATGTCTTTTTAGCTCATGTCAATAAAATAAAACCACATAGGTCACAGCATCCTCTGTAAAACAGATGGGGTGAAAGGTGGTTGTAAGAGTGCTTTGGATACCTCTGACCATTTTCCCCAAAGATTATTTTTCATTATTGGTTAACACTGTAATGTCTAGCAAGTTTTTTTTAATATTAATAAATTATTTTTTTAACTAAATTAATATTTTCATTTCTTTTACATCTCCTCATCAGTAATCATTTTAGAAAGTCAATACAGAGAGAAGATAGAAATGAAATGCTTCAATGACTTGGCAAACACACTGTCAATGGAGAGATCAAGATTTAGCTTTTGACATCCTGGCCAGTGTTCTTTCTCTTATAACACCTATTCCAGTTTAAGATTAAGAATAAATATACATCATGTATATATGATAAACAGACACATCTATCTATTTCCTATCATGGTCAATTATTCTTATGATTTATGTCATAAAATGAATCATACAAGCTATGTATTATTTTCTTCAAAAGCCTTACTATCACTGAAGGAGAAGAAAGTATAGGTTAAGCCCCAGATTTCCATGACATAAATACATGGTAAGTATAAAAATTCTTCCCTCCTAGGATCTCATAAAGAAGTGTAACAACACATTTTTGATCACTGCCACAAAATAAAATTCAAAAGGTGGCAAAAGCACATCTAAATTAAAGGAGGGAAATAATTTAACTTGTTCCATTTGAGTTGGGCAACCAGGTGCTTTCCTGCACGTAAAGAACTTCCATTCAGTATGATGGGTTGGGGACACTTCATCTAATGTATCTTATTATATTGAAGGAACATAATGATTTCAGTGGTTTGTTTTCAATTCAAGAATGAGGAATTTCAATGTAATGAAATGAGTATCAATTTGTTTTCAGTATATGATACAATACCAGCCTATGAGCTTTAATTTTTGAAATATAATATTTGTTAAAAATAAGATCCATGACTGCTCTGACTGGGATCACAACAGAGTTCTGAACAGAGTTGGCGAAGGATGTAGAACAAAATTCTAATATACAAAAAAGACCAGATTTACTGGCCTAAAAGAGACTGGTGAAACCCTGAGAGTATGGCCTCCAGACACCCTTTTAGCTCGGTGGTGAAGTCACTTCCGTGGTTCACCGTTCAGCCAGGGATTGGACAGCCCCATAAAACAAAATGGGACTAATAAGGCACAGCAGTCCAGTGACAAGGACTAGAAGGCAGAAGGGGACAGGAAAGCTGGTGATAGGGAACCCAAGGTTGCATAAGGACAGTGTTGATGTGTAGTGGGGTTTTTAACCATAGTCATAGGGCAACATGTGTACTAATTGTTTAATGAGAAACTATTTTGTTCT
>NW_004444166.1:1236857-1294967 GCF_000243295.1 Trichechus manatus latirostris | reverse complement strand
ACCAAAAAATAAAAATGGTCAAGAAGGGAGAGGCTTGACATGTCATGGGGTTGTTAACCAATGTCATAAAACAATATGTGTACTACTGTTTAATGAGAAACTATTTGTTCTGTAAACCTTCACCAGAAGTACAATAAAAAATAAAAAAATAAGTTAAAAAAAAGTAATATCCCACACTGAAAAATTTCTTACCAAAATCAGTCCTTCACCTGACTAAGAGATTTGGGTGGGTGAGGGGGTAAGTTATAGGGTTTTAAATTCCCTAGTACAGGATGCGTAAATTATCGAACGATATCATTAATATTACATGCAAGTAAAATTTTGCTGAAGATAATTCAAAAGCAGTTGAAGCAATACATCCACAAAGAATAGCCAGAAATTCAAGCTGGATTCAGAACAGGAGGTGGAACAAAGGATATCATTGCTGATGTCAGATGGATCTTCACTGGAAGTAGAGAATACCAGAAAGATGTTTACCTGTGTTTTATTGACTATACAAGACATTCGACTGTGTGGATCATGATATGGATCATGATATGCATAACATTGCGAAGAATGGGAATTCCAGGATACTTAATTTTGCTCATGCAGAACCAGTACATAGACCAAGACCAAGAGGCAGTGGTTCGAACAGAACAAGGGGATACTACGTGGTTTAAAATCAGCAAAGGTAAACATCAGGGTGGTATCATTTCACCATATTATTCAACGTGTATGGTGAGCAAATTATCCAAGAAGCTGGACTATATGAAGAAAAACATGGCAACAGGATTGGAGGAAGACTCATTAACAACCTGTGAGATGCAGATGACACAACCTTGCTTGCTGAAAGTGAAGAGGACTTGAAGCACTTACTGAAGAAGATCAAAGACTACCGCCTTCAGTATGGATTGCACCTCCACATAAAGAAAATAAAAATCGTAATAACTTGACCAATAAGCAGCAGCATGATAAATGGAGAAAATATTTAAGCTGTCAAGGATTTCATTTTACTTGGACCTACAATCAATGGCCATGAAAGCAGCAATCAAGAAGTCAAATGGGCAAATCTGCTGCAAATGACCTCTTTAAAGTGTGAAAAAGCAAAGATGTCACCTTGAGGACTAAGGTGCACCTGACCCAAATCATGGTATTTTCAATAGCCTCATATGCATGCAAAACTACACAATGAGTAAGGAAGACTGAAGAAGAATTGATGCCTTTGAGTTATGGTATTGGCAACAAATGTTGACTATACCGTGGATTGCCAGAAGAACAAACAGTCTGTCTTGGAAGGAGTACAGCCAGAATGTTCCTTAGAAGCGAGGATAGTGAGACTCCATTTTGTTTACTATGGACATGTTATCAGGCGGGACCAATGCCTGGAGGAGTAGATCATGCTTGGTAAAGTAGAGGGTCAGGGAAAAAGGAAGATTCTCAATGAGATAGATTGACACAGTGGCTGCAACAATGGGCTCAAACATTGCAACGATTGAAAGGATGGCTCAGGACCACACAGTGTTTCGTTCTGTTGTCCATGGGGTTGCTATGAGTTGGAACTGAGTTGACAGCACCTAACAACAACAACAGTACTCTCTTGGAGCCCTGGTGGTTAAGTGCTTGGCCGCTAACCGAGAGATCGTTAGTCTACTACTCAGGAAAAAAATAGGGCAGTCTGCTTCTATAAAGATTACAGCCTTGGAAACCTCATAGGGCAGTTTTACTGTGTCCTGGAAGTCACTATAAGTTGTAGTTGACATGATGGCAGTGGTTTGTTTGTTTGTTCTGGTGCACATCTCTTTCCTGGCCTACAGAATAGAACTGCATCATAGGGTTTTCAAGGAGTGGCTGGTGGGTTCGAACTGCCAACCTTTCGGTTAGCAGCCATAGCTCTTAACCACTGTATTGCAAGGGCTCCTTGGAAAGAAGAGCAGTAGTTTATTTTGTGTTCTTTAAGTCAAGGGCCAAGGGCTAACTTAGCCTTTTCTCTTCTCCCAGCTCCATGGTTCTACTCATTTGGAGATAGAACAGTAAGGTAAGGGGCACTAACAGTTACAAAATACTTTGCATATATGATTTCATTCAATCTTTACACAGTTTCATGAGTTAGGTACTACTAAGTTTGAACCATGTGAAATAATTGTTTTTCTGAGTCAAAAACGATACAATGTTGGCAATTTCACATGGTTCGAAATAAATTATTCTCATCTTAACAATAAGGGAACTGAGGCTTAATATACTCAAGTTCAAGCAGAGAGTATATTGCACACATATAACTCAAGCTATGGTTTCTGTACTGTACCATTCAAACTTCCTTAGGAAAATTAGATTCTGAAGATCAGACTTCCAGAAAATTTTGAATTTCAAATGTCTCAAAATCCACTGATAGATGTTATTTTTATTCTATGCTTAAAAGCAGCACTCTCAGGGATTTCAAAGGAACACAGGGCCCAACTGAAAGAGCTCCCAATGGACAAAGATGGAACACTTTGAGCAACAAAATAAATAAAGTAGCATTGTATGATAATCAAAAGTATAAAATAAATATCCACTACCGTACTGATATAAATACATTTGAATAAATAAATGAATGGGGGAGAATATACACATTTCCTCTAATTCCAAATAATTCATGTAGATACACTGCCCTCAAGGAGGTGAGGTATAACTCCCCACTCTAAGTGTGGACTGAGCTTAGTGACTTCCTTTCAAAGAGAACAGTATGGAAAGAGGGTAGGGATAAATTTACAGTGCAGAATCCTGAAAAAATAGATTTGTCAAGCCAGGTGGTCAAGATCAGCATCAACCATGATTGTCACGCTGATAGTATGTACCCTTGGTAAAATGTGATAAGAATGGCATGTTATTTCTGTGATCTTCCTCCCAAAACCCCATAAATTCATTGTAATCAGAAGAAAAACATCAGGAAAAACCCAGCTGAAAACATTCTACAAAATACCTGACCAAACCAAAAAAAAAAAAAAAAAAACCAAACCCATTGCCATTAAGTCAATTCCAACTCATAGTGACCCTGTAGGACAGAGTAGAACTGCCCTGTAGGGTTTCCAAGGAGCAGCTGGTGGATTCGAACTGCCGACCTTTTGGTTAACAGCTCAATGCTTAACCACTGCACCACCAGGGCTCCTAAAAGTACTCCTCAAAACTGTCAAGGTCATCAGTAACAAGGAAGACTTCAAAAGCCATCAAAAACAAGGTCACAGCCAAAAGGGGCCTAAGGAGACATGAGAATTAAATGTAATCCAATCCTAGAACATAAACAAAACATAAGGTAAAAACTAAGGAAACCTGAGTAAAGTGTGGAGTATACTTATTAACAGTGTTCCAATATTTGTCACAAATTGTGACAAATGTACCATACTAATGAAAGATGCTAGTAATAGGGGAATCCGGGTGTGGGGTGTATGGGATTCTTCTATACTATTTTTTTAAATCTTCTATTAAGCATCCTTGCCACATGTAAAACACATTCATCCCCTCATATCATAGCAAAAGTCTTAAATCAGCTTGAAGTCCAAAATCCAAAAATTCTTCCTCATCTGTGAAATCTAGAATACAAGTTATCTGCTACCAAAGTACAATGGCAGAATAGACATAAGCTATACATTTCCATTACAAATGGGAAAATTGGAGGGAAAGAAGGCATAACAGGCACAAAGCAAGTCAGCAGAACACATCAGAGTAGCCCTCAAGGCTTTGCGAATAATCTTATGTTCTCTGAGACCATTCACACAATAGCCTGCCCTCCAGACTCTAGGTATTGGTCACACTCTTTGGATTCTGAGTGGAGGCCTCTTGGCCCTGGGCTTCAGCTCTGCCTTCCAGGCCCACTGGAAGGGCAACTCTGCTCCCATGGCTTTAGGCGCACTATTCTCTTAGTCCATCTGAGTGGCGACTCCACCCTTGGAAACGCCAGAGGCTATGGCTCCACCCTTTGAAACCCCAGAGGTCAAGGCCATACCTTTTTAGACTGAGGCAGCTCAGCTTCCTGTGTTCTTTATCTCTTCAGCTTCTGCTTCCTGGTTTCTTGGCCTCTCCGCTCCTTGGGCCTCACACCCACGTCTGCCCTGCTGGGGCAAGTGTTCCAAGCCCTGTAGCTCCACCAATAAGTGTCTGAAGGTACCCTACTCTGCCAGTAAACTTCGGCCAGAAGGCACTCAGCTCTCTTGCTCCATGGGTCGGCAAGCCGAGCTCTACTGATAAGTGCCGGGAGGCACACCACTCCACCAGGAAGCCTCCTGCACCAAGGCATTCAGCTCTCTTGCTCCATGGGTCCACTCCAGCACTGTCTGGTGCTGGTCTCCTAGTTCTGCTGCTGCCAGTCCTCTGCTGCAGCTGGTCCTCTGTTGCTGCTTTTCACCATCTGCGCCACCTCCAGTGTTAACAGTTCTCCTCACTTCCTTCTGAGTCCTCTATCCATTCACAGCTTCCAAACTGCTTCCACATTTTAGGCATCTGTTAAAGCAGCACCCCACTCTGGTACCAAACTCTGTCTTAGTCATCTGGTGCTACTGTAACAGAAATACCAGAAATGGATGGCTTTAACAAGGAGAAGTTTATTCTCTCACTGTCCAGTAGGCTAGAAGTCTGAATTCAGGGTGCTGGCTCCAAGGGAAGGCTTTCTGTCTCCGTCAGCTCTGGAGAAAGGTCCTTGTCGTCAGCCTTCCCTTGGTCTGGGAACATCTCAGCGCAGGGACCGCAGGTCCAAAGGACACGCTCTGCTCCTGGCGCTACCTTCTTGGTGGTATAAGGTCCCCCTGTCTCTCTGCTTGTGTCTCTCTTTTATGTTTCAAAAGAGATTGGCTTAAGACACTAACTAATCTTGTAGATTTCAACAATATAATTGCTGCTAATCTATTTTATTACATCATAGTGATAGGATTTACAACACATAGGGAAATCACATCAGATGACAAAATGGTAGACAATCATGACCTAGCCAAGTTGACAGATATTTTTTGGGGAAACAATTCAATCCATGACATTAACTAAGGAACTGGATTATTTTCTAATTAAATTCAAATCAATCATTAAAAAAATGTAACAGTGTTCTTGTTAGAAGCATTTACAAAGACCACAGATTTTTGGTGTTAGGTAATGACAGTCAAGGTTTATATGCACACTGTGACCAATTCCAATGCTCTCACAGTCCAGAACAGGAATCAAAAGGTGTCTCGAACCATGATTATTTTTTCAGGATTTAAAACATTTTTCAGATTGATTAATGAACTCAGACTTAGTAAAGAAATCGAATCCTTTCAATAACTGCATAAGGTGCACCTGAGCACATGAGATATCTTCAAAAAATTTCAAAATAATCACAATGGCCCATAAGATTACCTGAAAAGTCAGAGAAAACTTGATTAGATATAAAACTCACCCCTTAATACACAAAAGCCTAAAATGTATCAAATAATGTTCCTGAAGTATGTCATGTATTACGTTGCTAATAGTCTCCTGGTTTAAAAAAAAAAAATTCAGGGGATACTTATCTCAAATGTAACACATTCCGTTTTATATAACATCTTTAGAACGTAGTCATTTCATATTATCTATCAACTATGTCACAATTTTCTTAAGATTTCTAACCTCTCAAACTTACTTCTCTTATTACAGACCGCATGATATATGAGTGCCGATAGCTACAGAGACAGCTGAGAGATTAGCATTGTAACCTATCCCAGATCACCTCAGAAACAGTTTCTTCTGAAATGTACTGTCACATTGAAATGGAATTACAACATATTTTGGAGGCAATCTGACATGTACTTTTAAACCTACTTGCTCAATTATAAGGAAAAAAAGAGAATAGAAATGGGGAAAAAATCGGGCTATATTTATTTGTTTTTATTTCCATAAAAATAATATCTAGACTTTTTATGAAAGGTTTGCCATAATATATAGTTTCATTTATCTAACATCTTACGTGTTTTCTATATGTATGTATATAAATAATTACACAAGCCATAAAGAAATGAAACAAGATGACTGATTTTAATATTCCATTGGAAATATAAACCATCATTTTGTGGATGATTTTTTACCACAAGAATTTTTTAAACTTCAACAAAAGGAAAATTTCAAGTATAATAGTGCATTTTAATTTGGTATTAAGTCTTAAGTATCTGAGGAGGAAAATGTGAGAATGTGTTGTTTAAAAAAAGTTAAAGGGTGATATTTTTGGAATAAAAACATAATAGATTTATGAAAACTTCTTATAACATTTTTTTTCTTTTACCTAAATGCTCACCACAACAGACATCAACTGAAGGTGTGCAAATCAATTATTATTGCTGGGCCTTTCAGGAGTAAACCCAAAATAAAGCAGCTGAGCTCAATCAGGGATGTCTCTAATGTCTCTAGAAGAGTGAAATGTTGGAGTCCAGGTGAGGAGGTCCTTCATTGAAGATGAAGAGTAGCTCAGCCCAATAGTTTCTCCTTACAAGGATTAGTCACCTACTAAATTATGGGTAATTCCAACAGTTAATGTGCTCGGCTACTAACCAAAAGATTGGAGGTTCAAGCCCACCCAGAGGCAGCTGGGAAGAAAGAACTGGAGATCTACTTCTGAAAAACCAGCCATTGAAAACCCTATGGAGCACAGTTTTGCTCTGAAACACATGGGGTGGCCATGAGTCAGAATCAACTCTATGGCAGCTGGTTTTAAACTATGATGCATATCTTTGCTACTCAAAGTATGGTTGTCTTAGTTATCTAGTGCTGCTGTACCAGAAATACCACAAGTGGATGGCTTTAACAAAGAGAAATTTATTCTTTCACAGTATAGGATGCTAGAAGCCTGAATTCAGGGTGCCAGCTCCAGGGGAAGGCTTTCTTTCTCTGTCAGCTCCAGAGGAAGATCCTTGTCATCAATCTTCCCCTGGTTGAGGAGGTTCTCAGCACAGGGACCCAGGGCCCAAAGGATGCGCTATTCTCCTGGCTTTTATTTCTTGGTGGTATGAAGTCCTCCTGTCTTTCTACTCACAGCTCTCTTTTATATCTCAGAAGAGATTGGCTTAAAACCCAATCTAATCTTGTAGATTGAGTCCTGCCCCATTAACATAACTGCCGCTCATTAGCATCATAAGGATAGGATTTACAACACCTAGGAAAATCACATCAGATGACACCATGGACAATCACACAATATAGAAATCATGGCATATTTTTGGTGAACATAATTCAATCCATGACAATGGTCAACAGTCCAGAAGGATAGGCATCACTTGGCAGCCTGTTAAACATAGAAAATCTCAGGCACCACCCCAGATAGATTCCCAAATGACTCATATTCGTATTGAAATCGGAGGACTAACAGATACCAGCTGTGGTTATTATCCTTGTCTGCATATTAGAATTAAGTGGGGGACATTTTAAAAGTACTGATGTCCAGGCCTCACCCCAGACAAATTAAATCAGAATCTCTGGGTCCTCAGCCAGGCATCTGTATGTTTTAAGGCGTAGATGCCAGTTTAAGTTATCCGAGAACAGGGACCAAGTCAACTTACTCTACTTATTGCCATACCATCTGAAACATTTTCTTCCTTGAGAATCTGTTCAAGAAGCACTTTTAACATGTACACTATGCTCCAAACTAACTAACCAAACCAAACTCCAGATTTAATTCTCTCATTTTTTGTTTTTTTCAACTAACTCCTCTATTCACCTCCAAGCCCAAGCTCTTGATGGTTTATAAACATATACATGTGCATACATATGAACAAGTGTGAGTTTCTGCTCCTTGTATTTTTAGATGAAAAGTTTTGGGGCAAAAGTCCTTAAGTTGCCAGAGGGCCCTCCATCAATAACATCAGTGATTTGGGGGTTAATTTCAAGATTTCCATGGAAACATTTTTTTATGTGTGAGTTATGTTTGTGAAAATTAAAAAGCAAGCATTTATTTGTATTAGTCTCTACATCACAAGTTCTATATATAGTATGTGTCTATGGAGACGGACATTAATTTAAAATATAAAAATAAACAGAGGGTGATGCTAAAATTGTAAACAGAGAGCACATGATCTGTAAACTATGTAAAGGCATTTGTCAAGACAGGGTACCCAATTACAGAGAAAATGCATGGGAAGGCTTTGCAGTTAAGCGAGAGAAAATAGAACAGCCCACTCATATGAAGACCCAAGAACGAGAGCGGCCAGTCTGGACTCCTGGGCTCCAGCCAGTGCATCTGATTACACTTCATAAGAGTTTTAGAAACCTTGATGAGCTCTCCATGCTTCTGGTCATTAACCAGAAGTAAGTAATATTTGAACACCTCTCCTTCAATTTCCTGTTTTATTTTTATGTGTGCTCTTGATGTTGGTTTTATCTGGGTAAATTGTGAAAGAAGAAGTAGAACATTTTAAAGATGCTTTACTTCTCCTTTTTGCTTTTCATCCCTAAAAAATAGTTTGGGATCAAGAGAAGTTTAAAGACTCTGAAGCAAGGGTTTAGAGATTCAAACCCTAAACCAGAAACGTTAAAAATCCTGTACTTAATAGGGACATGGACATGTCAGAATCACACCAACCAGACTGTATAATTATATATTAACTATATGCAGTAATGTTACTGCCCCCCTCAAAAAAAGATAAATTTGAACTATTAAAAAATTCAATCTAGGTAATAACTGAATGGAGCTACACTCTCTGTAAATATACTTTTTCAGATTTGTACAATTTTTATTAAATATGTAATAATCCCTTTAAGATAGTAAATTTCTTCTTCTTTTTATTTTTAGTGTTTCTGAAATAGGTACAATGGTGGTACCAGTTATTTACCTTCTTCGCTGTATCTCAGTGGTTGACCTCATGCAAAGTATATTTTCTAGGCTGCCTTGTCAACTGGCTTCTGGTTAACCAGTTGCCATTAAGTTGATGCCTACTTATGATGACCCGTGTGTGTCAGAACAGAACTGTGCTCAATAGGGCTTTTAATGGCTTGTTTTAAGGAAGTAGATTGCTAGGTCTTTCTTCCACGGAACATCTGGGTGAACTCGAACCTCCAAACTTTCAGTTGGCAGATGAATGCTTAACCATTTGCACCACCCAGGCTTCTTGTTAGGTTCAGCAAATGAGAAGTACTAGCAGGAGGTAGGAGCCTCTGGATGGTGCAAAGAGTTAATGTGCTCAGCTGCTAACCAAAAGGTTTGAGTCCACTCAGAGGCACTTCAGAAGAAAGGCCTGCAATCTACTTCTGAAAAATCAGCCATTAAAATCCCTAGGGAGCATAGTTCTACTCTGACACAAATGGGGTCACCATGAGTCAGAGTCGACAAGGTTAGAGGGTAGGGAGAAGGGAGAAACCACCTCTCTGCTCTGCTTCAGGTGTTGTAAGCAGATCCCAGCTGCTGGGCTTGGGTAACGCCCATATTCTCCTTTTGAGCCTCAAGCCTTAGATATGGCTTTCTGCCATTACTAATCCATGGCTTGCCTTAGTGTCCCCTGTTTGGACTTTCAGCTCTTCTAACACCTTTGTAGCCAGTTTCTTATATGGAATTGCATAGCATGGGCTGGGTTTCCTGACTGGATACTCACTGACGATGGCAGAGTGAGAAGGAATGAGAACAGTTGGGTCTGAAACCTGTCTTTGTTTATAACACCTCACAGTATTTATTATACCTGAGATTGTAAATTTGTAACTCTATTCATCCTAAAATCTCATTGGAGACTCTTTCTGGTAACAGCAGCAATGAGTTAATTTTGTGTGTTTAATGTATACTAGGTCCAATGCTAAATGCTTTACGTGTATTATCTCTTTAAAGTTCACAACAAAATACAAAGGTGATGCTAAATTATTCTCATTTAATCAAGGAAGAAACAAGGTTCAAAGAGTTTGAGTTGCCTAACAGGGCACAGCCAGCTCTGAACCTGGCTTCAGAGCCCAAGCATTCTATTCTACACTTTATCTGTGGCTCCTCCTTCATTCAATAGCAGGTAGCTCAGATTTCACTCAAGTTTTTATAATTCTCATCTTTGACTGCATAAAGCTTCTGGTGGTTCAACTGTAACTAACTGAAAGCACGATAATGTCAATTCTGAATTATTTTCTTAAGCCGTATCAGAGTTGTATGTGATGCAAACTGAATATTCTAGCATGGATTGGCTTTACTTCATTTTCCTATAGAGTGAACTTTGAATTATGAATTATGAATATCATCTACATCACTATATCCTGTGGTGTTATCTTTGCAGTAAAAATGTCAACAATTTAAAAATTAGAATATGCATTCCATAGCAAAAACTATGATGATAAAATATAATGAAGCAGTGAAATGCCAATGAAAGTGATAACTGAAAAAAACAAAATTAATGAAAATCAGTTAACAAGATCCAAATCCAAACCTTTCATATATGCTTAGTTATCCAGTTAATATATCGAATAATTTCATGCTGTTTTATTTGGTTTGGTGATGGTGATGGGGGCAGGGGCCTGGATATGCTCTAAAATCAACTAGGTTTCGGTGGGTTTCTATGTCCAGATTAAGTTTCCATGTGCCCATATCCAGAAATGTAGCAGGGCAGATTCGTAGCTCCCAATATTGATATCTGCTTTATACATAAACAGCTCAACCATATTTTTCACTGTGCTCTGCTTTTCCATTCCCTGGACAGTTCCACATAAATTACAATGTAAGACATCTTGAGTGACAGAGGGGAGATTAACTATGTTAGCTCACCAGCCATTGACCATCATGACCCCAAACATTCTCCATTGTTACCTAGTCTCCTCAAGAGTGAATCTATTCAGAAACACTGAAGCCAGCTGGATGAGGATTAGGGCTGCTTCCTCTTTCTCATCACTCAGGTCTCAGCCATCTGAGTGCCCCTTTGATAGCACTGTAATCAATCTTACTTCAGGTGAAGTGTTTGATTTCTTCACCACCAGGCCTTCCTTCCACTCCAGCAAATAATCCTCTTTCAATCTCCTACTCATTCAAATAACAATACTGTCTCATATTAATAACATCTTTCCCAAAGAAGCTCAAATCATTTTTCAGATATTTCTCTAATCCTCACAGCATTCCTATAAGGTAGGTAACGTCCATACAACTCTTCTTCTACACCAAGTCAGAATGATTATGCAAGGGTATTAGATGCCCATGGGTATTACTGAAGTGACTTTCATTTCCTCTAAAAATATATTTACTGGGGATTGAAGCAGTGCATTTATCTGAAGGAAAAAAAAAGGGGGGGGGGTGGTTTAAGGATAAAAAATTTGATTTGGAATAATAACTGTGTTGTCCACAGTATTTTGGCATTGATATAGATACATTGCTTCTAGCAAGATGTAATATAACTTATTTGGATACTGTGAGTATAAATTTTTAAGTTGGCAGGTATTTATTAGGTTAAAAACACTAAGGATACAATTCATGGATTCCATGAAAGAATATTTTTGGACTAATCATTACATAAAAAAATTATCTTTTGTTGTAATTCCTAGAGGGAATAATAAATTTAAAGATGTTTAGATTATTTAATTTAGATATAAAATTACTCTGTGGTGGCTTGACAATTTGATCATTAGGTATAATACATATTTTTACACGGGAATAAAAAAAAGTGAATTAAAATTATATTAAAAAAGATTTGAATTGGCTAAAGAAGAATCATCAACTGAGTAGAATAATTTAAGTAATACCACATTCAAAATATGTTGTCAGGTACTACCAAAAAGTGAAATAAAAAAGGCAACCTCTCACCACTAGTATTACTAGTATAAAGATAGTACCAGATAACACACATGGTGCTGACTGTGGATTAGTGTGGTTCTTGGCACAGTAACTCATTTATTTATTCCCCTAAACAGCAATTATCCCACATTCCAACGAGAAAACTAAGGCACAGTTTCGGTCTCTTATCTAAGGGGATAAACTGGGATTTTAATCCATGCTGTCTAGCTATTGGATTCTAGTTTTATAACCTTACTCTCCTGCATTTACTTAAATGATATACCTAACATACAAGCATATCCGTTAGGAAAACTATTTATTTATTT
This sequence comes from Trichechus manatus latirostris, assembly GCF_000243295.1. Lineage (NCBI taxonomy): Eukaryota > Metazoa > Chordata > Mammalia > Sirenia > Trichechidae > Trichechus > Trichechus manatus. The sequence continues at coordinate 1,282,973 of NW_004444166.1, read as the reverse complement.
AATAAATGTGAAGAGATTGGTATAAAGTAGGAACAATTGCTAAAGTTCATTACAGGATATCGTTGTTGAGGAAAGAAAGTTAGATCAATCCAAAGTGTGTTATGTGTACTATTGTCCAAAGTTCGTGATACTTTCATCAGATACCCCTTAGAGGTCCTCAATGGTATCTTTATACTAGAGTTTTTACCCGCGGGCAGCCTTCAACCCCCTCTTAACCTTAACAAATGATAGAGCTATATTCTCTAAGAGAGGATTGGAGGTTTGGATGGATGGATGGATACACTAAAAAACAGATTAACAAACTGTCTCCTGTGCTACCAATTTCAAAAATTGCTAAGAATGGTAATTTAGAATAGAAGTAGTAATGCTCTAAATGTCCCCTTTTAAAATAATAAATCTGTTTGGTTAAGATTTAGGAAAACATGATTTACCAAATATAAATAAAATTAAAAATAGAAGTATGTGTTTACTCACTTAAGACTGAAATATAATTTACTTCAACAAAATTATAAGAACAGAAGTAGCTAAAGTTTATTGAGTGTTAACTCTATGCCAGGTTCTGTGTTAACTCTTCATATGTATGATGTCATTTAATTTTAAAATATTCTCCTAAAGTAGGTACAATTATTATGCCCATATTCCAGATAATGCAACTGAAGCAAAAAGAAGGGAAGTAAAGGAATCAAGGGCACAGAATCAGTAAGTGATGGAGCCAGGACTCAAAAGCAGTTTACCTAATTACAGAACCCTATATTTTAACCACTATATTACTATATAAATGCTCATAAATTACTTAATGAATATTCAGTGTAAAAACACTTAAAAATAGCACTTCAAAAAACAGGCACTTACTTTCCAATCATTGCTAATATTTCCTCCATCCTGAAAACAACTTTCCTCTCTATCAGAATTTTACTCTTTGATATAACAAGACTTCAGAACTCAGGTATCATCACCCTTTGTGGTGTTTCATTTAAAATGACAGCTCAATATGACTCATGAATACAAATGTTAAAATTTTAAACAAATATTAACAAGACTATTACAATTTTTTAAAAAATATACATCATGCTCAAGCTGGTTTTATTTCAGAAAGACAGAGATATGTAAAAATATTAATATGTTAACATATAGAAATATGTTAATGTTATATTCCATTTAAATAATTAAAAATGGAAAAATATATGCTTTATCAATAAATACAAAATGATATCTGATGAGATTTGACATCTATTAATGACTAAATCTGTTTAAAAAAAGAAATAGAAAATGCCTACTGAAATTGATTTAAAAAAAAACAAACCCATTGCCATCCAGTTGATTTCCACTCATAGCGACCCTATAGGACATGGTAGAACTGCCTCATAGGGTTTCCAAGGAACGTTTGGTGGATAAAGGATATCTACAAAAACACTACAGAAAACATTGTATTTAGCTGTAAAGTGTTTAAAAGTGTTCCTGTTAAAGTCAGGGTTAAGACAAACTTGCTTGCTTTGACTGTCTTATTCAGAGTAATAAAACAAGTAAAAGAAATAAGAAGTGCGTGGATTAGAAAAAAAGAAATTAAGCTGCCAGAGTTTCCAGATGAAATAATTATTATTCAACCAAAACCTAAAATATCTGCTGGACAAATCATGAAAACAGATAAGAAAGTATAACAAAGTGACTGGATATAATAATAAATACAAATACAGAAGTCAATTATATTTATACAGAAATAGTACGAGATGATATAACTTATGATAAGATTTAAAATAGCAACAATATCTACAGTATTTAGAGATGTATCTAATTGTGATGGTTAAGATTGTGTGTCAACTTGGCTGGGCCATGATTCTCAGTTGTTTGGCAGTCATATGATGTTATGATCACTTCCATGTTGAGATTTGATATAATGTGATCACCTCCATGATGGGATCTGCTGTGAGTAGACAATCAGTTGAGAGGAAGTTTCCTTGGGCATGTGGCCTCCATCAAATATAAGTGGACATTCTGGCAAGGGTTGGGGCATTTACTCACTCTGGATCCTGCAGCCGGCTCCTGTTTGTTTGATCTCCATTTCTTGGGACTTAAGCTAGCAGCTTACCTGTGGTCTTGCCTGCCAATCTTGGGACTTGTAGAACTTTGCCGCCTGTGAGCAAGTGCCCTGCTCTCTGACTTGCTGATCTTTTTTTTTATTGTCCTTTAGGTGAAAGTTTACAGCTCAAGTTAATTTCTCATTTATGCACACATTGTTTGTGAGATTGGTTGCAACTGACCTGCCGATCTTGGGTTCTCCAGTCCCTGAGGCTGCGTGAATCAGAAGCCTCCAGCCTGACCCATGGACTTGGGATGTTCCAGTCTCTACAACTGTGTGAGCCATTTCCTTGATACAAATCTCTCTCTATATATATTTATATGCTTTACTGGTTTTGCTTCTCTAGAGAACCTAACCTAACATACTAATAAAAATATCAAAAAGGTCTTTGTGAAATTTGGCCAGCTGCTTTTAAAACTTCTATGGAAGAACACAGCCCAAGAATATCTGAGATACTTACAAAGAAAAAAAAAAGTGCCCATCAGTTATCAAGATTTACTCAAAACTGGGGAAGTTGTAGTAATTAAGAGTTCAAAAATAAATCAACTAGAACAAAATCAGAAGTCTAAAAGCACACTAATTGTTTCAAATTACTTATGAAAGATAAGTAGGGAAAAAAGGATTATTTAATAAAAGATGCTTGGATAACTGACTACCTCTATGATGAAAACAAATAAATTCAATTCTTACCTCACACCACACGTTAGAATCAATTTCAGATGAACTGAGGTCTTAAATATGGATTTTAAGACTTCAACAATAACAGAAGAAAATATGAGATGATAGCTTTAGGACTTGGGATAGGAAAATTCTTCAACCAAATTCATACACCAGTAAAGGAAAGGATTAACAAATCTGACTACATGAAAATGAACAACTTCTGTTCTTGGGAAAAGATATTTTAAAAACATATAACCAACAAAGGAATACATATATACGAATTGTTGAAAATTTGTAAGAAAAAATACATACCACCTATGAAGACATGAAGTGGTGCTTTTCAAAAGAGGAAACCCTATTAGACTTAAATATTAAGTGAACATCATTGGCAATAAAGGCATGCAAGTAAAAACCACAACAGTGTGCCATTTTACATTCACTATATCAAAAAAAAAAAAAAAAAAAAGTCTAGCATCAACTGCATCTGAAGATGTGGTACAATAAAAACTTGTAAACTGCTGGTGGATAGTCAACTTTTTGAAAACAAATTTGGAAAACAATTTGGTGTTTTCTTGGAAACTTTACATGCTCAGATCCTACCATTCAGTAACTTCACATTAGAAACATACCCATATTGCTACGTTTCAAATATGTTTAGCACAACACTCAATAAAATGTACAGTACATTGGTGCCCATTATACACATACATATAAAACACAAACGTTTTAGAAACTATGTGTTACAAATGCTGATATTTTGTACTCTATTCATATTCATTTTTTTTAAAGTGCTGGTTTTAACTCATTGATTTTCCCACTAATGGGTCACAGGTTACAGTCTGAAAAATCTGTCCTAGAGGAACTCTGGCACATGTGTTCCAGGAGATATGTAAAAATGCTCCCAGCTGTATTGTTTCTAATAACAAAAATTGGAAATAATTCAAATCCTATTAAAGGAGAACAAATAAGTATACCATACTATATTCAGAAAGTTAATAACAGCTACACATATAAACCTAGATACATCTTAAGATTATTAATGTAGAGTAAAATGTAAATTATTGCAGTATATATATATATATTACAACTCCATTTATAGTGAGTGGAAACATGTAAAACTAACAACATATTGTCATTATACATATGGGGTAAAACTATAATGAAATGCAGAGAAATATCAAAATTCTTTACCTCTAGGATCGAGGGAGAGGTGTTTGTCATCAGATGAGGGCAAACTGAGCACATTGGTATATTGACATTGATAAAATTTTATCTATTGGGTAAAGGATACATTGTTTATTTTTATTATTTATAAATCCTCCCACATATGTTATATGTATTCTGGTATGTGTGAAACATTTCGTACTTTTTTGAAGTGTATGTGGGTGTGCATATGCATGTGTGTACATACTGGGAGTTTGTTTAAAGAAAAGCATGGTATCAATGAGCATAAATATTAGACACATAAGTTCTAGATTCTTATAACAATCACAGAAATCATTCTGGGTTAAGCCATAAACACTTAAAACTGCATTTAAAGCTTTTCCAATTTTTGTTTAGTAAATTTGCCATTCAGTTCAAAGAGATGTATTCAATGGCTTCTAAAAATACGTTAATAGTGTGCTATCAAAAAATAGATGTTAAAATATGTAGGGCAATATTTCATGAGACTACTCAGTAATTATAAAGTAATGGCAAATATAAAGTATGACAAATATTATATGCGATTGACATATTTTTCTTATCTATACGCAATTACATTTTAGAAAGTCTTGCTGAATTTTCATCTTACCAATAAGATGACCATAACCAAAAAACCAAACTCATTGCCATTGAGTCGATTCCAACCTATAACGACTCTACAGGACAGAGTAGAACTGCCCCATAGGGTTTTCAAGGAATGGCTGGTGGATTCGAACTGCCAACCTTTTGGTTAGCAGCCGAGCTCTTAACCACTATGCCACCAGGGTTCCCATAAGATGACCATAGCATGGGGTATTTGATGTATTTTCATATTATAACTTAAAAAAATACCATGAATTTTTTAAAAAATAAAACATATTTATTTTCCCAGTTCCTGGGTGGTGCAAACAGAAAGGATAGAGGTTCTAGTTCACCCAGAATTGCCTTGGAAGAAAGACCTGGCAATCTACTTCTGAAAAATCAGCCACGGAAAAATCTGTAGAGCGCAGTTCTACTCTGACACACATGGAGTTACCATGAGTCGAAGTCAACTTGATGGCACCTGGTGGTGATGGCTAGTCTCTTACTCCTCATACTCTGGCAATGACCTTTTTCTTTCTGCCCTGAGATGACTACTTTGTGAGCGTTGGAACGAACCAGGTAAAATGAACATTGCTGCACTGCATGGGAAAGAATTTCAATTTCCACCTGAATCCTAGAAAACTAAAAAACCCAAACCCATTAGGACAGAGTAGAACTGCCCCATAGGGTTTCCAAGGAGCGGCTGGTGGATTTGAACTGCTGACCTTTTGGTTAGCAACCAAGCTCTTAACCACTGCACTACCAAAGGTAGGGTAACTTCCACGTTCTCCTTGGAAGACCGAGTTGTTTTTTATAGACCCAGAGTAGACCTGGGCATTATCAGCCTGAAAGCAGTTCAAAACCTCTTCAATAGCTTGGGAGCTCCTAAGACTTCTCTCTTCCTCCACTCACCTAGTCACCTCTTCAGGGCAGACAGTGCCCTTCAGGAGTGAGACCTGCCAGAGCAAGTGGATCCTAGTAAATGCATGTTTGCATGGGGATATTCTGCTTCATGTTGATGATTTATTGCTGATTCTTCTAGTTTTTGTATTTCTAGATTTTTAAAATTTGTGCCAGATTATAAGTGCTGCCTTAAAAATAACTGAATAAGATAAAATCTTTAATCACTAAAATTATGTAATATGAGATCTATTGATGGCTGAGTGTTGAGATTTGTCTTATTGCAAAAACTTTCTCTGATGTGCCCAGCTAACCTATTGACCTTTCTTGTGGTCTTTTGAAATAGGTGAGGTGAAAATCACCTTATTGGTAAAAATCAGTATAAGAAGATCCTACCTATTCGGGGTTAGCTGCTTAGTGCTGTTATTATAAAACAGAGTAAAATTAAGAAAGTTTTTGGGGTGGGGATGTTAGTGAAAAATGTAGAGATTGTTAAATAACAACAAGAAAAATAATATTCACTATGTCAGCATCAAAAAGATAGAAAAAAAGAATCTCTCTATAGGTATATATTGAGCATGAATGATTAGGGCTGGTCCAAACTGCCTGCTGAAGGAAAGAGTTTAATGTCTGTGTGAGTTACTCGGAGGAGGCGTCCATTGGGGCCGTCAGAGACTTGAGGAGTAAGGGGCACTAAGGTTAGATTTTCCTCGATCAACTCCTGTTACTGGATGCCAGCCGTGGGTGAGGTACTGTGCTAGGCTTTAGGGACACTAGACAGAAGCCTGTGCCCAGGAGTCACGTCGCAGTGAAAATAGACTCACAGGCATGATTGTAACGTGAAGAATAACTGTGGGGATGTGCACAGCTTATGATGGGAAGGATATTCAAACTGCTGAGGGGGCCAGAGAGAGCTACCAGGAGTGATGATGGGGCCTGAGCTGAGTTTAAAGGAGAAGAAGCACCGTAGGATCTTTCTCTTGGAAGATTCAGGGGTATTTTGGAAGAGGCTAGCAAATGTAAACAGGTAAACAATGCATGCACCTAGGTTGGATGAAGGCTCGATCAAGAATCACCTGTCTCTGGCTTCCAAAATAAAAGAGCCATTCCTCCTTTGAATTGGTCTCTAATGTTCTTGTTATTTATGCAGCTTCTATTAAATCAACCAAAATGGGGATTCTGTTAGATATTCTGAATGTGTGTGTGTGCGTGTATATTAAAAAAAACAAAAACAAACAAAACTCGCCATTGAGTCGATTCCAACTCATAGTGACTGTATAGGACAGAGTAGAACTGCCCCATAGGGTTTCCAAAGAGCAGCTGGTGGATTTGAACTGCTGACCTTTTGGTTAGCAGCCTGAGCTCTTAACCACTGCCCCACCAGGACTACATACATACACATATATATAATATAGACTTATATTTACACACATACATAGGCACATAAGTAAATATATATATTTCTTATATAGTTTGTTTTTCATATATATCTTCTGTATTAATTTTTTTTTCTGTAATCTTGAATTTAGTTTACTTGCAAGTTTAGTACCATGTCTAGCTCTAGTAACCGGCATGATGGGTAATGAAGTGGGTGGGAGAAAGTACATGCCAATATAAGCAAAATCCCGAAGATTCAGGTCTGGCAGACTGTCTGCAGAGATCATACAGCACACTACCATTTCATCTGATTAGAACTTTTCTCGTGAGTTCTCCATTTGCCTTCCCCCCTAAGTGAGGGTCCTAAAACACTAGTTATTCTGTGAATACCACTATGGTAAAGCAGCCCTAAATTCTACTTCTTGAAAAGTGCCCGATTCCGGGAGGCATTTCAGTGGCTGATACGGGGAGTGTGGAAATAAATCATAGATGTCCACTGAGATTCTTTCATTAGCAAAGACATCCTTATTTGACCTTGCAGTGCCAAAAGTATCATTCCTTATCTTAGATCAAGGGACAAATTTCGAGTTCAGGGAACAATTCTTTAAATTCAATCAAATAATATTATTTCTCTACTAATTACTATAAAAACAGCTGAATTTAGAAGCTAAGTTTTGACAGAGGGTTATTTGTGGCTGGCTTGAGGAATCTTGGCCTTGAACTTGCTCCAGCCCAAGAGGACATGATTCCCATTACTCCGCGGAGAATTGATTCCAATCACTGGGCAGAAAAATAAAAATGCTAGTCACAGCCAGGAAAATTATATTTTGAATGCTGCCCTTTACTCTTGGGAAAAAAAAAAGTATTCACTTTGGTGGTAAAACAATTTGGCATTTACTCAGTATTAGTGAATGCAGACAAAGTTGTGTTCCCATATACTGTATGTTAAATTTGAGAGTTAAATATTAACACTTTGGACCTTATTTTTCAGAACAAAATGTATGTAATATCTTTTATTTTCATCGTAGACTGATTTTATAGTTGTTTAATATTTTAAGTCAGTGTGTTATCTAACATTGTGACTGATTCTTAAATGTAATACTGAGTGCTATGACTATGATTGCAATCATTCAGAGTATTAAAAATCTATTACTATATTAGTATTACTGCAAAAAACCAATTCAATAAACAGTATTCACTTCTTTTCATGAACAAGTTAAAAAATTCTTCTTCAAACTGATGGGAAAAGTTTCATTCAAATTAAGTAAAAAATGGAGCTGAAAATGCACAGAAAAACGCCAGATGATTTCGATTGTGTTATTCTGCCACCTTTTCTCTCAATCACAACATGAATGGATAGCGTTAAAAACCACAAGCATGGGCTGCTGGTATGTTTAAATCGTACCAACCTAACATATTTGTCATAATAAATAAGGAAAGGTAAAGGACATCAAACCAGTCCTACTTGCTATACACCACATGGATAAGGCAGGCACTGGAGGGCTCATTTGCAAATGTTTAGTCACGTCAGTTGCAGCATGCAGAGTGAACTAATGCACACCCAGACTGACTGCAGGTGTTGATGAGACACTTGTGCTCCAAATGGAATCACCAAACACTGCTACAGCTAAATTGGCCCTTTTTTACTCTAGATATGGAGTTAATAAATTCTGTAGGGACTAGGAGATTCACAAATTCAAATTTACATAAAAAAAACAAATAGAAAAAAAGCAAAAAAAATTGAATTAACTTAAAAAATATTGAGACAGCAGGGAGCAAGTATTCACTTTTAGACAGGCTTTCCTTATTTTTATACTGATATGTTAATCAACAGAAAATTAGATGAAAACTCCCCATTGTTATTAATCAATCTCTAAATTAGTACACCATGATACTGTGCTTCTCTTCTTTAATAGTTTGCATTATGAGAGTTGCTACTACTCTTACAGAACCATGAAACATAACTGATTTTAATCATTCAATAATTTTGAACATTTTCCTAAAATTACTTTGTTTTTTAGTAACTATGCACATTGTCAGAAGATCTTGACTTTCTGATTTTGATAAGGAAAGGTGCTGGTAGATGGCATTTTAATTATAATGAAAGGGGAGAACATGGCTGATGCAGGCATATGGCTGCCTGTGAGTAATAATACAGGTAATGGAACAGAGGTTGGAGATTGTGTTTCAGCCTCCATGGGCAAATTTTTACAATGAAAAAAGGCAGGCATGAGAGGGTGGCTCCTTCTCCCTTTTCTCCTCATCTCTCTGCATGTTCTAGATTTGACCCAGCCTAAACAGGGTGAATGGGGAACACTCATCTATGGAGTCTTTGCTTATTGCTCCCTGGTATGACTCTATATCAGCCCAGCTCCCATCCCAGATGCAGTCTCTCTGCCAGGGCCAAGCCAGCACACTCATGTCTACCAACTACTGAGTGCTTTCCACAGGAAATCTGAAGGAAACTTTATTAAAAAGTATTTGCTTTCCTTTTTTATATACTGTTCAAGTCACTGCTTTTTCCTAAACCACAGCCTTCAAAGAACTGATTCCTCACCACCTAGATTCCTACCTCTGTGCATGGCTATTGGATTTCCTCAAGTCTTACAATAAAGGCTAAACTGCACAATTTGAGAACCAAATAAGATTTTGTGGAGGAGTCCTATCCCTTAATCCTTTTGGGAAAGCCTTGTACCTAAAGGAACTGACGCACTGATTTCCAGGCCTGTTCGAGAAGCATGGCCTATTTGCTTATCTTCAATATAAACTATCTGTTTTTACTTTCATCAGCCAGCTGTTTCATCCTTTTGGCCAGAATGAGAAGTGGTGCTTGTTGAGGTTTAGCAACCCCCAGAGCAATACATACAGAGTAATGGAATTTTTTTTTAAATTGTACTTTAGATGGAAGTTTACAGAACATATAGTTTCTCATTAAACAGTACACATGTTGTTTTATGACAATAGTTAACAACCCCACGACATGTCAATACTGTCCCTTCTCGACCTTGGGTTCCCTATTACCAGCTTTCTTGTCCCCTCCTGCCTTCTAGTCCTTGTCCCTGGAATGTTGTGCCCTATTAGTCTCATTTTGTTTTATGAGGCTGTTTAATCTTTGGCTGAAGGGTGAACCTCGGGAGTGACTTCATTACTGAGCTAAAAGGGTGTCTGGGGGCCATATTCCCAGGGTTTCTCCAGTCTCTGTCAAGCCAGTAAGTCTGGTCTTTTTTTGTGAGTTAGAATTTTGAGATGGAATATTTTTAAAACAAAAGGAAGCAAAGTTCGCTAATGGTAATAACAGAAAGGAGATAGATGTGGAGATACATAGGCATAAATATGAAACAGATTTAAAAATATTAGCAGGGATTCTTTGTGAATAATAGAAGAGTGGGTGGTTTACATTTTCTTCTTGGTGTTTTGTGTATTTTCTCTGAAACAAATGTTTCTTCTCTAGGTAGGTAGAATAGTGTGGAGGGGACGTTGTTTTACACATGGTAGGAGGTGATGTAGGAGATGTTTTACACCTGGGAGGACATGTAAGCTAGGAGATGCTGTAAATGCTGCAAGAGAGGTTATGCAGGGAAAAAAACTATTTCTAGATTAAAAAAGGAAAATGTGCACAGGCTCAGAGCAATCAGTTTTTGGACTCTGTTCTTTCCATTTAATTTGTTTTGAAAATCTGCTCAAGGAGCTTTTTTGTATTGAAAGTCTTAATATACAGGTCCAATTTCAATGCAGTATGTGCATGTGGCTGCCCCTGAGTAATAATATACATGCAGTAACCTCATGGGCATAGAGACAAAATCAGTTGCATGCTTTTGTATAGTGTTTCAGCTCTTGTAAAAAGGTATAGGTAAACAGGCATTATCATTATAATTATGTGCTGCAATTGCCAAGGCAGCCTACCATAGTGAAAAAAAGTGTATTAACCTGGGATAAAACTGGGTTTAAATTTAGGCTTTTCTACTTAATGTCTGAGTGTTTTTGTGAAAAATTTTGACCTTGTTAATGAACCTGTTTTTTAAACTCTAAAATAGGAATAGCAATAAGATTAAACAGGAGATATGTATGTAAAATGCTTGCCTTACAGGTGCTCCAAATTGACAGCCTTTTTATTATTGGCATTAATGATTCTGGAATATGAAAGATTAGTGAATGATTAATACATTTTTCCTTATCAAAATGATGTTTTTGTAGAATAATTGATAGATAACAGACTTTGTGTACAGTAGGAGATGGTGCATTCTGAAGTTATACTGGCAATGCAGCTGTCTAGAGACATAATTTTTCCTACTTTTGTCTGTTTGACATTTTACTATTCTTCAGGGATGAAACACTTCACAAGGGATTCCACTGTTCCTAGGAATGCATTTTCTAGTGGTATTTTCTGCTAACTGAAAGATCAGGCATGTGTACAAAACTCACCATCAATAACGGAGCTGGTAGTACCCACAAAGTTCTTAAAAACAAGATTTAGTCTTCAGTTCCTGAAGTGTTTCTAATCAGGTGGCTCACTGTCTTCTTCATGATTCAGCCTCTTTTAATAAGCATGGTAAAGTAAAAACCATAAAATGAGCATTTTACCTTAATAAGATGATTTTTATTAAGCATTATTGCCTTTTAAAAGGTCATGCCAAAATGTCTGAGTGAAGAATATCCTTGTTTAACTCTGTACTCAGAAGCTTTCATGTAGCTCCTGGAACACTGGTATTTCAAGGACATGATGGTATGACTTTGGGTGCTATATGTTTGTTCACAACTTTACCCAGCATTAGGAAGCTGTGTATATAAGGGGAACAGGCAAAGAGGAGTCTGTCTGTCCCCTGCCTTTTTATATTGAACACTTTATGTAAAATACTGATCCACAAAGTAGGAATAACAAGAACTACTTCATAGAAGAATTAAGGGATATAATATATGTAAAGTACTTAGCATGTGTGCAGTATATATTAGGTGTTTGATAGATTTTTGATTCCTTTTCTCTCCATTTCTCAATCTCTCAAATAGCCCACTATCTAGTTATTAAGGCTCAGAGGATTTCAAGGAATCTAATGGTTGGTAATACGTTTCTCTTCAAGATAACTTTTTTTTTTTAATAAATTGCATTTATTTTTTAAAAGAGTAACTTACTTTATTTTTGTTGTTATAGAGAATATACACAGCAGAACATTCACCAATTCAACAATTCCTACCTGTACAATTCGGTTACATTGATTACATTCTTTGAGTTGTGCAACCATTCTCACCTCCCTTTCCTCTATTGTTTCCTCTGTTCTATCCATCTTTTTCCCGTTTTATTTAATGTATTGATAATGGTTATTTTAACGTTCTTGCCTGCTAACTCCAATATCTGGATCATCTGTGGGTCTGCTTCTTTTTTTTTTTTTTTTTTTCCTCCAACCTTGGTTATTTGTCCAGATAATGTTATTTTTCTCCATAGAAGGTTACACTTTTCTGTTAGACATATAGGGTGAGGTCTAGTCACATCAATCCCAAGGTCTGAGCCTAGTTTGGGCTCGGTTGAAGATTTAGTTAAATTCAGTTCACATATGCTTTTACTTCCATTGCTAAGGTGTGGTCCTCCTGTGCTTCTGATTAGAGTTTGGTATCTGTCCTCTCAGCCCTGAAAGACTACCCAAAAACAAACAAACAAAAAAACAAATCCAATGCCATTGAGTCAACTCCAACTCACAGTAACCCTATAGGACAGAGTAGTACTGCACCACAGGGCTACAAGTCTTAATCGGTCCTAGAGCCTGTGTGTGGCAGGTCACCTTTAGTGAACCTTGTTTACCAAGCACTACAAAACTGCAACATAATCCCTCAGCCTCCCAGCCCAGCCCAGAACATAGAAAATGTTTCAGGGAAAACTGGCTTTGTGTTTGCAGGTCCTTAGATTCCTATGCATTATACCAACTATTATGGATTGAATTGTGTCCCCCTAAAAATGTGTGTCAAATTGGCTAGTCCATGATTCCTAGTATTGTGTGATTGTCCACCATTTTGTCATCTGATGTGGTTTTCCTATGTGTTCTAAATCCTACCTCTGTGATGTTAATGAGGCAGGATTAGAGGCAGTTGTGTTAATGAGGCAAGACCCAATCTACAAGATTAGGTTGTGTCTTAAACCAATCTCTTTTGAAATATAAAAGACAGAAGCAAGCAGAGAGACATGGAGGACCTCATATCACCAAGAAAGAAGCACTGGGAGCATAGTGCATCCTTTGGACCTGGGGTCCCTGCGCTGAGAAGCTCCTAGACCGGGAGAAGATTGATGACAAGGACCTTCCTCCAGAGCCAACAGAGACAGAAAGCCTTACCCTGGAGCTGGCACCCTGAATTCAGACTTTTAGCCTCCTAAACCGTCAAAGAATAAAATTCTGTTTGTTAGAACCATCCACTTGTAGTACTTCTGTTACAGCACCACTAGATGACTAAGACACCAACCCATTGGACCATCAAAAGCTCTACTGCTTTGTCTTTCCCCCAGTGAGGTATGTAAGCTTAGGCCTGCAAGCACCATCCTTGACCCACACTGTGAATAAGCAAATACCCTTAGGGAAGATAACAGCTATCAACTCTTGGCTCACCTACGAAAGGCTCTTCTCTTTTAGAATTTGATTTCCTTTAGTCCTTGTTGCTTCCATAGCTTACTACTATCTTTAAAATATGATTTAACTGTAATGTATCTATTTTTTTCTTAGTAGTTGACAGGACAATATATCATACCTGAAAAAGAAAGTCTCAAAAATAATTTTAAATTTTAAATAATCTCTCATTTCTTGAAACTATATTTCTTGGACTGCATAATTATAGCAATGATTGCTTATTTAGTAATTCTTTATAGGGATTATCTCTGAAACCTGTTGTGTTCTTCCTGGAGAAAGAGCAGGCAGATCCTAAAGAAGTCAACATAGAACTGAGCTGCTTGGAATGAGCTATAGATGGAACTTGAGGGTAAGTTCAGAGGACCATTCTGATCAGGATGAGTATCTTAAGAGATACAAGGAGGAAATTCAGACAGATGGGCTCTTACGGTATAGGTGCAGGCTTATACCACAGACCAGCAGATTCAGTAGATATTCAAATTAGGTTGGTAATGATCTGTATTTCACAAGGCTTCAAAATGGTTCCTTCTGTTTCGCACCTCTGCTGAGAATTTGCATTTTTATCCCAGATATACCGAATCAGAATCTACATTTTAACAAGATCCCAGGTGATTCTTATGTATAATAAATTTTGAGAACAATGCTCTACTAATGGTTCTCAGAATTGGTCCTAACCAGCAGCATTAGCATCACCTGGAAAATCATTAGAAATGCAAATTCTCAGCAGGGGTTTGAACCGGAATGAACCAGTTCAAAGCCCTGGTATTTAGTCAACCACCAACATGATAAATATACTCCAAGCCTAAGTTTTACTATCTATGTACATCATAACTAAGCAGTGAATTTTGTTAAGTCCAGAAGTAGACTGATTTTAGAATAAACCAAAAAACTAAACCCATTGCCATGGAGTTGAGTCTGACTCATGGCGACCCCATGTATTACAGAGTAAAACTGCTTTATAGAATTTTCTAGGCTGTAATCTTTACAGAAGCAGGTCACCAGACCTTTCTTCTGTGACACCACTGGGTGGGTTCAAACTGCCAACCTTTAGGTTGGTACCTTAGTGCAAACTGTGCCACCCAGAGACCAGATTTCAGAATAGAGGAGCACAAACTGACAAATGGATGTGAGAGCTGGCTCTCCCAGAACTTCATTGTTGCTGGTTGATTAATTTTGTGCCTTTTAATATTTTTTCCAAATGTAAAATAGGAACAATAATGGAATCTGCCTCATGTGGTTGTTTTGATGACTAAACTAGTTTATACATAAGAGCTCAGAACAATTCTTAGCACACGGTAAATTGCTGTGTTTGCTATCACTATTATCATCAATACTATCATTATCAAAAGTAAAAGGTGAAATAATCACCAGATGTTTATTTCTCCAGCCTCAGTAGACTTGGGTTATGACCTAAACCACCCCATTTGTTAACTTTAGCAAATCCTTTAATTATATTCTCTTACATTCTAATCGGAGAAATGCACATGATCATTTATTCTCGTATCTACAAGAAAATAACGGTCATTTCTACAATAGAAGAATTAATATACTAATCAGAATACTGTGGAATAGATTTGTCTTTCAAGGTCTGGTTATTTTTCTCTACTTACCACAAAGAAATGTTAACTTACAGTGTTGAAGACACTAAAACATGATTATTAGTATGAGCCATATATACAAATACGATGAAAGGACCATACAAATTTCTTTAATACAGAAAAACATCCCTAACTTTGGAGTTTGCCCTACCACTTAGGAAAACAAAAGACATCGAAAGAATTGTTGCATTAGTCTCAGTGGCATTATGTAAGTATACTAGGATTACCCAATTATTTTAATATATTTTATGAAGTAATTCATACAAATAAACTTGTTAACTAATTTATTCTCTTTAGTTTGTAAGATATATTTTAGGGGTATGCTTTATTAAGTTTTTGAATGAGTCATCATATTCTTTGTTGTCCTTAAATTCCCTAAGTTCCAGTAGAAAGAATAATGAGAAGCATGTCTCCAGGTATTGCAAACAGTTAACATGCTAGCTTGCTGACTGAAAGGTTGGGGTTTGAGTCTACCCAAAGGTGCCTAGGGAGAAAGGCCTGGTCATCTACTTCCAAGAAAATCAGCCATTGAAAACCCTATGGAATACAGTTCTACTCTGACACAGATGCGGTTGCCATGAGTCAGAATCAACTTGATGGCAACTGGTTTAAGGACAAATCTATGCATTTATATGCATAAATAAATACAGAGAGAAGGTGGCCTTATCATCTTTGATTCAACATACTAAGATCAGATTAAAGAATCAGGCAAATGATCTGGTACATACTTAATTTGGCTCAAAAGTATGTACCTGCATAGTTGAGTAAAAGAATATATTGAGTTTACAATCACTTCTGTTGGGGTGAAGTATTCATGTTTGATTATTCTCAAGTCAATTCACTTCAAGAGTAATATGGAGAACTAAAATCATCTTCAGTTTCAAACCTCACTATCTCCATTAATATGAATTTCCTTTTAAGTCTATCTTTCCTTGGATGCAAATAACTTTATTGTTTGTCTCAGGAACTGTCAACAAATCTGTTTAGCTCTGAAGTCCACAGATAAAAGAATATGAGAGTAAAGACAAATGGAAGGAGTTATGGCATACTTACAAGTCTTAAAACCAAGTGAAAAATATAACAAATAACAAGAAAAGTTCACCTCTACTTTCTAACTACTTAAAAATAAGCTGGAGAAACGGATTTTAACCCTGGCCTACGTGTTTAAAAGTATATATGATTAAATGACTTCAAGTCAGGAACCTGTGTCAAAACATGAGTTACACCTAGAATCACAGTTCACATTTCCATTGTTCTCATTAAAAGCCACTTTACTAAAGGAAATTAAAGGTGCATATTATTTCATTCCTTTCCATTAAGGGTAATAGTATCCATCATAATGATTTAAAATGTTTCAAAAAAGTTTAGTTCTTTTAAAACAGACTCTTCTTTTTATGTAGAAAAACTGTAAAGCTATAAGTAAAAGAAAGGTCTGGAATGTAAATGTGGTGATATTTTAAAGGTAGCTAGGAATTTAAGACAGGGAAAAAAGAACTTATATTAAGAGATCTGAGGGAAGTCTACCCACTGAACAACCCACTTACCCAATGATCTCTCCTCCCCACTTACCCAATGTCCTCTCCTCTCCCTAAAAGTCATGTTTCCTGCTGGAAGCCCTACTGCAGCAAGATGCTAAGCTCATCAGCTAGCAATAGAAAATCATAAAGGAAAACTCCACCAGGAACGTGCCAGGAAAGAGACAAGCGTTATGATGTAAACTTTCACTTTCTGCCAAAGATGGGAGAAACAGGTACACCGTGGAATTTTAAGGCAAAAAAGACCAGATGAGGGAAAATGATAGTCAAAATTCCCAGTAGTAAGAAACCTTTAAAATGATCTGAAATTGTATTTTTTTTTTTTTTTACAGATGCCATATTCGTATATAGCACTATATAAGCATCCTTGGTAATATCTTTTGTCACTTGTGGATTATTTTAGCTTCACTTGTGTCTGTCCCTTTCATAATAAAAATCATTCATAGCCAAATGTGTTTATACAGTTAACTCTAGTGATGGAACATGGATAAATCCACAGTTAACGCCAAAGCTTTACATTAAGTAACACATCAATTTTCTGTCCAAAAAAGAGAAAACTGATTTGAATTTTTCTTGCTCTCTGTTAACTTGTTCATTTTAGATTCCCAGCACTAAAGAAGTGGCAGACAAAAGAAGAGGAAGAGAGACAGAGAGAAAGAAAGAGAGACAGAGAGAAAGAAAGAGAGACAGAGAGAGATCTCTGGCTGTTTAGACACCCTTAAACCTGAATAGGAACCCTGGTGGCGCAGTGGCTAAGTGCTTGGCTGCTAACTGAAAGGCTGGTGGTTCAAACTCACCAGTGGCTCTGCAGGAGAAAGATGTGGCAGTCTGCTTCTGTAAAGATTACAGCCTTGGAAACCCTATGCTGTCCTACAGGGTCGCTATGAGTTGGAATCTACTTGACGGCAGTGGGTTTAGTTTTTTGGTTTTAAACCAGAATAATTTTATGTGTAAAATTATAACATGTCAATATCCTGTACTCATGTGAAAGAAACTATATACTTAGCAGAGAAAACACATTTGCCCTTGTGTTTTTGAGCCTCAGTAAGCCATACCAATAGATAATTAGATACGATTTTTAAAATTAATGGGTCAGAATCATATCCTTTGTAATCCGGTCACCACAGATGAAAATCTGACTTCACTCTAGTTCACTGTAACAGTAACCTTTTGATCCCCCTAGATCCCAGAAGACAACAAAATGATTCAACCTTACTACAATTTTACCTCTAGTAATTCATTATATCTTAACTTACACATTAAGATTTTAAAACCTCCATCTGGTGGACATAACTTGACCTCTTTTGATTTATAGGCAACCTGTTTTCACAGGTAAGCAAATTTCTTTTTCCTGCCACCACCTGGCTGAGGCGGGAACAGCTGAGGCAAGTCTGCTCCCTAGCGAGCTAGTATTGCACTATCAACATGCCGTTAGGAGGAAGGAAGTCAAGGTGATTTAATTCTACAAAATTAAAGCTTAAAGTACTGTTGGAAACTAGAGGCCTACTGAATGACTCCTTATCGCTAGTCAATTAGGTGATCTGAAACAATAGCTACATCAGCAGTGAGTGATTCTCCTTCTCCTTTGTAGGAATTGGGGGTGCCCAGGGTTGTTAAGTGAAGGGTATAAGCAAAATTCCAATTATACACAATGGTTAAGATGATATTACAGGCCAGGGTTTCTCAAAGTGTGGCCTACTAACCACTTGCATCAGCAACATCTGTGGTTGGGGTGGTGAGGGTGTCTTTGAATATGGCAGATTCCTGAGCCCCACTCCCTAGTCTTCCTGTAATTGACCATGCTGAATGTTTTATGTATGTATGTGTATGTGTGTATATATATATATATATATATTCTCTCCTTTCCCATAAGTTCAAAATGTACCAATTATATAAAGGCAACGGGAATAATAGGGAATATTCAGGAAATTGGTATTTCTTTCTATTTTCATTTGTGTGCACACTTTTAATATAAATGTGAGGACATAGACTTTTGTTGAATGGATACATAGTGACAGTGTTGAACTTCACCTGAATCTTGTGATCCTGGAAAACAATGACAATTAAGAAATCCTCCCATCCTTTTATTCTCTGAAATCCCCCCACCTTTTTATGTTCCCAGAAATTTCTAACTGCCAAGGACCATCCTGGTTCTCCCATATTTCCACCTCCACCGTTCCTCAATGACTTAGATTCATCTTCATCCTTTCAGATTACTCCCTTGATACTCCCTGTGGAGGATTCCCTTGTCTACCTCCCTCTAAAAAATGCCAAACTCACCCCCTCCTTTTTTTTTTTTGAGACTTTCCTCATTAATGAATGCTCTCCCCGTTGTAATAGCCTGAATTACTCATTTCCTTAATTGTCCACTGCATTTGGTCTCTCACAATAGTATTTCTAATAATTGTTCTTACAAACACCTATTTGTAAGAGAACACATGAGTGATAAGATTTACAAGCGTTGTAGATTCAACAAAAATAAGAGCTGACCGTACATGGGATTTGTGACTATTTTACTTCGTTGTGATTTTAACTGTGGAGTGTATAGTGAAACTTAGATTTTTGAAAGGCCATTTTGGCAGCAGTCTGGAAGATGGTGGAAGAGACAAGAGACAATATATGAGAGACCAAGTAGAAAGTTAATTCACTTTCTAAGCTAAGACAATAACAGCAAATGAAAAAGGAAGAGAAAAGAGTCTTTAGCGAGATTAAGTAGTTAGAAACTCCAGGAATTCATGAACTGTTGGATTCAGGGAATGAGAAAAAAGGAAAGACCATCAGTGGCATCACTAGGGTTGGTGTCACCCAGTGAGGCAACTTCTGGTGTCACCCCTTCCCCCATGGACCTCCTTCCTGTGCCAGACCATACAGAATCCTTAGTAATGTTTTTTGTACTAATGCTACTTGTAGATCGTAATTCCCATATATCACTCTTTCTTTTCCTTTAATTACTACTTCATTATCAAAAAAGTTATTGATTTAGGTTCACAAATACCAACTACCACAATATTGTAGCGAAAACACCAGAAAATTTGACAAAATTAGTGACTATGAAACACTGGCAGCAATGAAAACAACAGTGTGATTTGGAGCATCTCTGTAATTCCATACTAATAATAGCTCTGACTGGAGTGCATTAGAAGGTTCAAAAAGTAAATTAGCATAGAGTTTTAGCCTTGTACGTATATTAATACATATAAACTGGACTTAACGAAAAACGTTTTTGTTGTTATAACTACAGAGATATTTTTATAGACAGTCATTTTGGTGTCACCTCCTCTGACAGTGTCACTCAGTGTGGGCCATACCCCCCATGTTCCCCTAGTGAAGCCACTGAAGACCACAGATGACTGGGGATGATTTCTTTAGAGTCATTGCTTGAGCCCAAGAAAGTAGGGAGAGTATCAGGTTTACTGGGACTGACTTCTTTTTATGTACACCTAACTTTTTTTTTTTTAAATGAAGTAATTTAAAGTGATTTATAGAGTACGATAAAATAAAATTTACAAATTAAAATAAGCAAGCAAATAAGAATAGGAACATAAGTATAGAAAAAATAGCAAGGAAACTAGAGTGAGGTTGATACCCAGAATGCATGCCTTAAGATCCTACACATTTGCCACACATTTGCTTCTCAGTTTTCTGGCAGTCAGTGCAAAGAAGAGAACAAAGTCAGCCTCAGGGTTTACTAGGTCCAAGACGATAAAAACAGGCCAACTTATCTTCTCAGGAGAAGCAATATTACTGAGGAAACTAAGTATTGAATAACTGACAGTTTTCTTTCAAACATCGTGCTTGAAGCTCTGAAATAATTTAGAAAATATACTAGTTAAAAATAATAAAGATTTTTTCTTTCAATTTCAGAGTTTAACATGTTGACAATTTATAATTGCCATGAGCATTGGATAGAAGAAAGCCAGAATTCCTGTGTTATGACAGAGAGAAGAGGCTGGATAAGGAGGGTTTTTGAGTGCTGTACTTATTTTTAAATTTCACTTTACCAATTTACAATTGAAGCAGATGATTTTTGACACTTAAAAAAAATTTATGTTTCCATCTGATTATGTTTTTAAACCCTAGGGAACTGCCTAATAAGTATTTAGGATATAAACTACTCAATTAAAAAGACTATCAGAACTTTAGTCTTTTTTTATGACTTCCTATTACTTTCAAGGATTATGAAAAATGTAAAATGTGGGTTTAATACAATTTTTGGCAAGGAGCATGTTCAGGACGTCATTTTAGGAGGTTTATTAATCATTTTAATGCTCAAAGTTTTATGTACCTCAAGGTAGCATATTATATTAAAAGGATTAAATATGTCTGTCATTACAAGGAAAAGGCAACTTTTGCTTTATTGACAAATTGCAGCCTAATGGAAGAATTGATAGAGTAAAAGTAAATTATTTTAACTTTTTGTGATAAATTGTCATGTAGATTAAATTCCCAACTGTGAAATCAAATGGTTTAAAAAAAACAGGCTGGTCTTTCTTGATTCATTAAAATTTGTGGTGGAAGGAGGGAGAGAGTGGGCAGGAAAGTTAGCTGTTATTATATGTTGTACAATTACTATGCACCAGGCATGATGTAGGGAATTACATGGTTGTTGACGGTCTTAAATGAGGAAGTCAAAGTCATAAGATTTCTCCAGTGTATAAAGGAGGAAATTCAAGCTCAGAGAGCTTCAATACTTTGCTTTGGGTTAAACTATTAGCTGGGATTGAAACTTAGGTGTCTAAATCCAAACCAGCATCTTGATTCTCCACAATGTTAGAAAAACACCATCATGCTTCCCCTCGCCCCTTTATTTTTTAATCCCAAAACAGCAAGAATGAAGATTTTACAAGGGAAAGAAAAAAAGACACCAGTGCATGACAATGTCAAAAATATAGTCTTATCTACTTCTTGTTGAGTGTGTTCTGACTCCTAGCAACCCTATATACAGCCAAATAAAACACTGCCTGGTCCTGAATCATCCTCGCAACTGTTGCTATGTTTGAGCCCATTCTTATCTTAGAAATATTTAAATTGCAACATGACAAATGGAAAGCAAAAAGAAAGATGTAAATCTGATGTACTTATTTATTTGGCAAAATTTAGTGAGTGCAATTCTCGTTTTTCAGGCCAACAGAGCAGGGAGATACAAAGACATGACAGCATCCCTGCACTCAGTTTTGAGTTTGAAGTGAAAATTGTTCTAGGTATAAAACATTAAGGCAGTATGTCTTCTACCATGATTATCTAGAGCTAACTTCTGCATGAGAAATGAAGATACGATCTTTTATAAACTTACGTGTTTAATATTTTGTAAAAATGCTTTTAACGTGAGAGGTATAGACGTTAAGAGCATGAATACTGGAGTCTGAATTTACAGCTCAGTCCCACCCCTTTCTGGTTGTGTTATTCAAGCATTAAGATACTCACCTGTAACATGGAGGTAAGACAAGAACCTCCCTCCTAGTGTAGTTGTTAGTCTTAAATGAGAATGTTATGGAGCAATGGTTAGGAAAGTGCCCTGCATAAAAAACCATTTTCTAAAAAGCTACTAGTGATTGTAGTATAGCAGCAGTTTGCGAAGTCCAAGTGGAAAAGCTGTCAATAGTTCTCATTTGCCACGAGAATAAAATCAGAAGTCTGGGCTGCGGATAAGCTCTCTTATAACGCCAGTCTTTCTTCTCCCCATATCCATTTCTCCCCTCGCATCCCTGCTCACCCCTTCACATTTCCCTCTAGAATATATATGTATACAGTGTAACATATATTTAATATATGATAGTTAATAACATGTAATAGAGTATATATAATTTTTTCTTGAATTTCTATTTAAGTCTTACATTGCTGTTTATCTCTTAACATATTTAATGTCTTATCTTTCTGATTAGTTCATAAGCCCTAAGTTCTTACTTCTGTGCAGAACTATATACTTCAACTTGGTACCTTATATACTTGAGCAGTTAATTAATTTTTCTTTATTTTTTTGGACTAAGATGCTAAATAGCAAAATCTGAACTTAAAAGAAAACAAACAAATAAAAACTTCCATTTAATTATTTTGGATCTTACTTTCTTCCTTCTCTCTATTTCTCCTACTCCACTTCCTCCAACCAATTTAAAGGACCTGCATACCCAGATGCCATTTTAATTACATGTGTGAGATCTTTTTAGCTTGTGAGAAGATGATGCCTTTTTAGGAACCCATACTGGAGAAGAGACAAAGAAAACTGAGGCTCAGAAATTTACTTATTAGTCACTCAGCTATCAAGAACAGCAATTAAACCCTCTGATAATCGAAAACTATTGTACTACTTATGAATTATTTTCTCTGAGCTTTTTTTTTTTTTGGAATGCTAATGATTCATGCTGAGGATTCAATTTGTATTTTGAAAACTGCTGGGTATATTAGATTAGTGGGGTGATCTGTGTCTAATCCACTACAGGTAGCCCCCGACTTGCAACAGGGTTCTGTTCCGATGACTCTGTCGGTTCTGACATAAGTCGAATGCTTCATTTTTCTTTTTTAGTTTTCATTATTATTGCCTTTTATTACCAGTATCTTTATAAAGCTGATCTTTATTTGTCTGTGGGGGTTGGCATGAGAATGATAACATCAGCAAATTAAGAGCTGCAACACTGTATGTAGTACATATTATTAATGATAAGATGTACCAAAAAAAAAAAAAAAAGGATGGTCAGAAGTATGGTTCATTGTAACTTGAATACATCATAAGTCAGGAATGACCTGTATTCAGAAAAAGGGCAAGTCAGGTATAAGCCTGGAAGCTCCATCCCTGGCCTGGGTCACTAATGTGTTCAAAGGAGGTGTTCAAAGCAAAGGCCAGATGTAAACAGGCTAGAATTCAATCAGACCAACAGAGAACAGTGATAGCCTGTGTAATGATATTGAAATCATCACTATAACCTCTTGAAACTCTCTGTCTCTCTCTATATATATGTACACACAGTTAGATATCTTACAACAGGATGACTGTAAAATCTAAGTAGCAGTTATAGTAGCATCAGAACCCATCTAACTTTACAAGGGGGAATGATGAGAATCACCATCAGTCCAAAGCTGATTCCTATGAGGTAAAGGTCAGATACACCTCCACTCTCCAACCTTTTTACCAGTTCTGACACCAGCTGTCCCCCCCATGGCACTCTCTACTTCTCTTCTGGGTTCAATAAACCATTGCAATGGCCACACAGAACTTACAGGCCATATTTACAGTTAAGTGGTTTATTAAGGAAGCAGCAGGGTATATAGCTCAGGATCAGGGTCAACAGGCTACAACTCAGGATGGAGATTAGAAAGCATGTGGGCAAAATCTCCCTTCTTCAGTGCAGGACAGCTCTCTCAGCTCTTCTTGGCTGTGCAGACCTCCTCTTGGCCCCCCTCAGGACAGTCTCCTCTTGGCCCTGCCGTCTGTCACTGCTGGCTCTGCCGCTGGACCCCTTCCGGACCTGTCACCATCTTCAGTATTATGGCCCTTGATTCCCGTTACTGCTCTTTTAGGAGATTCCTTGCCTCCTCTCTCTCTCTGCTTCTTCTTTCTTGTCTCTCCTTTATTCCTTCTTCTTCTTCCTGCTGCTTCTCTTCCAGCTTCTTTCTGTCCCTAAAACCTCTGCGAGGTTGACTGCTTATATACACAATTCCTCATCAATTTCAAGGCATGGCACCTCCCTGCAGGGGCCACAAACTGACCAATCCCCTCTTGGTGGGCCACAGAGACTTCATTTGCATAGTAGCTACAACTCACCTCATCTGCATAGTCTACCGACCAATCCCTGTGAAGGTGCATACCTGTCACAGGGCAGGCTGCTGCCCAAAACCAGACAAAATGTAGCAAACAAGTTGTTTACAGCTTACCCAGGAAATGTCAATCAACCTGGCAAGACTAACAGACCCTCTGAGGTAGAAAACTAGCACGAAGGTAACTCCTCAGGGTTTGGGGGAAAATCTCTCAAGCTGTTTTTCCAAAGAACCAAGGCAAAAGGCCACATGAAGGAACTCATTTCACCACAATGAGTTAATTTCACAATCTAGGATCAAAATAAGTGGAAATAAAAAACAAGCAATAAATAAATAATAAATAAAATAACAAAAAGCAAGAAATACCTGGATACCTTCACCTTTAACTTTTGGAATACATTTACTTAATGAGCTGCTTGTTCCAGGTACATTAAGTGCCAAGGAAAAAGCTTCTAAAATCCTGGCACAATAAATGCCATTCACAATTAGATGTACTTCACCCTCAGTTTATTCAGAGAAACTGATCCCCTAGTAGCTTTCCATTTTAAATGATGTCCTTATCGGTTTCTAGTCTGTACTGAGAAATATATTAACGTAAGTAAAATTAATATCAATTAAATTTAAATAATTCAAAA
This sequence comes from Trichechus manatus latirostris, assembly GCF_000243295.1. NCBI lineage: Eukaryota > Metazoa > Chordata > Mammalia > Sirenia > Trichechidae > Trichechus > Trichechus manatus. The sequence continues at coordinate 1,258,073 of NW_004444166.1, read as the reverse complement.
TTTATGATATTTGAGCTTGTAGATTAATGTAGACTACTTAATGTTTTCTGCATGCTAGTTTGAAAATAATGTGATTATTTTACATAAAATTTAGAAAACAAAGACAAGAAAAACTGTCTATAATCTTATCATCCTAAACAAACACAGATATCAACATGCATGTATTTCATTAGGCTTTCATTGTTTGATAGTTGAAATCACATAACTATATGACAGTTAATGTAAATGTATATATTTAGTTTTAAATTCTGCTTTTTCATCTTTTAAGAAGAGTAGGTTTTCTTATTACAACATAGTATTCATAAGCATTATTTCATGCTGATTATTAATATAGAATATTCAATAAATATGCCAAAGTTTACCTAATAATTCTCCTGCCGATGGATATGTGTTTCCAAATATTCCATAAATATACCAAACAACTGCCCTCTACAATGTGTTTATGATGCCATTGTGATTATGGTAAGACATTACAAAACCACAAAGTTTTATTTCTCCTTTATAAAAACACATTTTAATGCAAGTCCTTTTTCTTTCTAAATTAAAAAAAATAAATTCCGTACCCTCTTACCATTACATATACAACATCTTTTTGGATTTAAACTCAGAGTTACATAGATAGTGCACAGACAATTGCAATGAATGTCAGCTCATATTCTCCAAAGAGAGTCTTTTCACTTAATGTTATTGCTAATGTCTACATCAGATTAAGGCTTCTAGCAACCACCAGCTAGATAACATCAAATTACCTGCATTCTTTCCTTCAGAAATTCAGTTGAATCCCTCCTTCCTGGAAACATTTTGTAGGTGGCTCTTTATTTTGTCAGAGTATAGCAAAGCAAGCAAGACATCCCAGAGTATGCAGCTACCTAATCTGCCCCCTACAGCTCTCTCCAGGAGGAAAATCCTCAACACTAATTCTCTCCCCTAAAGTGTGACCACCATAAGAACTTCCTGTGGTTCCCACCCAGCGACAAACAGTGCATCTGAATCTCAGAATGGATGAAGAGAATGAGCAAGAAATAGAGTTGATGCACCAAATCCCAACTGTTAAGTGTACAGTTTAGAGATCAGTACGTATAGAAGCTTTTTCTCTATAAAATATTATTCCTAACAGGATACAAAAAAAGAAAAAAATCTTAAGCAGTTAACCCTACAAGTAATGACTTGGGGGCAAATATTACATAAATGTAGAATATATAAATGAAATAAATATAAAGTTTAGCCCAGATTTGATGAGGCTTCAGGCTTCTTGGGAGGTAGTTCCTGAATCTGGGACAAGAAGACTGTGTCTAATCGAAATTCTGTAACATATTCCACCTTGTAGGGCGCTGTGTGCAAGGCCAGCTTTAGGCTACATCTTTCCTTGGGTGAGGGTTGTCAGGGAAGCAGCTCTATTCTTGGAGATTTTCTCTCCCAAGTCAGGCACTAGTGCCCTGCTTTCCTCTTTTGTAATCCCCAGGTCAAAACTAAAATGTGAATGGCTGATGACAGTTTAAAGTGTTACACCTCCCAGGGGGAAGAGAATTTGAATAGGCATTGAGGCTTTAAGCTAATGGGTGAAGTTCTGATGGAGAAATCCCAAGTATTAGGAGAGGCTCTTTTTATACTATTGTAGGTAGGAGGTGATGGGGAAATGGGGGGCGGGAAGGTGGATTTGGGGGAGCACCAAGACACTCCCAGCAACCTGATTGCACACTTGACACACAGTCTCCCACTCTGCTTATATTTAAGGCCAAAATCCTGTAAGTGCTTTACTGTTCAGTTACAATATTTACTTGAGGGGTGAAAAGTCTCTTGTCAGTGATTTAAAGTCCCTTGACTTTAGGTAGAACCCAGTCTATTCTCCTCGCCTTTTGTTGGCTCAGGTTGGTGTGTGGGCTTGATAGAACATTAGCTTTGGGAATTAGATCTCGCTATGCATGCTATTATTAGTCACACTAAAGTTATTTAACCCTTCTGAGCCTCTTTGTTTTGTTTTGTTTTTATTTGTAAAATATTAAAGATAATTCCTACCTTCTACATTTGTTGTTTGGACCAGCCACCATATGTACAGATTTCCTTGCACTAAGCAGGCAGTTATTACACGGTACATTTTCTTTTTCCATGATTACATGTTTCCAAGGTATTTATGGCTATTGGGTCAGTAGACTTATATTTAAAATTAATGGCTATGAATACTTTTAGCTGGTGTTTTCGTATGTGTGTGTTTTTGCATCAAGATGCATTTAATGACAGTGATATTCTGGGAAGATTGAACACAAAAATTGTTTTCATAATTATTGCACCATTTTCTTGATTAACCTTTATCCCTATGTCCATTTGATTAATCTAAGATGACTGTGTCCACATTAATGATTATAATGCTCCCATGGTGTTTGCAGGAGATAATAACAGTCTATAGTAGCTGAATTTATATTCAGAATAGAATCAGGATTCTTCTGAGCAGATTTTATCTTAAATATTTAAAGACTAAGTAGTAACCATTAATTTTAGTGTGAATCAAGAGACTACATTTTAGCATACAACTTCAAAAAATTATCATTAGGTACGATACAACTCTGAAGGGAAAACAAGACACTAAAAATCATGATCTTTCCAACCTCTATAAACTACTCCAGAAAGTATTGTAGATGTGGCACTCTTCCGTGATTTTCTGCATTGTTAGTCTTTTATCAACGCTTCTGTTTCCCCAAATAGATGTCAGCCATCAATACCACCTTTACATAAGAGTGAATGGCAGTAATATGTAGTGTAACTAGAGCACTAATTCCCAATCCCTATGGTATATCAAAAAAATCAACTGACCAGGGACTAGTTTAAAAGCATAGATTCCTGGACACCAATCCCGACTAGGAATTGTAATCACCAAGGTAGGAAACAGGTATCACTATAATTTTTTTTTTTTTAATCTTCACAGATTGTTCTTAAGAACAGCCAGATTTGAAAACGCTGGTGTAGAGCATGTGCTTGTTTTCCAAGTGCTAATACAAAGGAGCAACGCCCTGCTTTTTCTTGTGCTGATTAACAATGAGGAGTAGTAGAGGAGGAAAGAAAAGGAATTGACACGTTTAACATGTACTATGAGTCATGTATGATGCTAAATATTATTCCCATGTAAACATCACTGTAAATTTGTGTTGTTACGTCCATTTTGCATTTCGGAAACCTGACATAGAAAAGTAAAGGGAGGGACTTTGCCTTTAGTGGTGACATTTATACAGTTAATCCATGGTGGAGCCTGTATGTGAGCACAGGTCTGTCTCACAATTGCTGTTCTTCCTATGGCACCACACTGCCAAGTATAAATGCTGTGAGTTCACTGGGTTTGGCCTTGTTGAAACTCTCCACTACTCTGTTAAGAGCTTTACTCCTTGTGCAAAATGTCCCTCCCCAAAACAATGATTCCTGCTGTTATTTTAACGTGAAAAATTCTTACTATGTGGAAGATACTGGGCAAGTGGCAAAGAGGGATATAAAGAGCAATGAGAAAACGGCCCTGTCTTTGGAACTAACAATCTGATGCGATTATGACAAATCTACAAGGAAAATTGAACAGCAAAGAAAGCAAAACATGAAAAGCAAAAGTATTAAGCACATGAAATTATACATTTCAACAAATGTATAATTAATTGTAAGATTTGTTATTATTAAGGACACATATTATTGTATATGTCATTAAGAAAGAAAAAAACAAACAAAAAACTCTTACTACTTAAGTTTAGCAGCATACCCTAATGTTAGTCCTGCAAATGCAGGAATGGATCCCACCAGCTTCTGGCTGCTTTGAAATTTCATTCATCCATTCTCAGATATTTGGCTGTGCTCCTGCCATCAGCTGCATGTCTTGGCATGTGACAGCAATCCTTTTGCAGACATCTCAATAATAAAACATAACCTGGCTTCATTTACTTGTGAGTATTTCCTTTCCTAGGTCCGGTAAGGCACTTGATTGCTGCTTTGAAATACTGGCTGCACTAGTATGGAATTCATGACCCTCTGCTCTGCTTCTGGGCTTTCTGCATACACAGTTACTTGTGTTTCAATAGTGAATCATAGTGTAGTCTTTTTAAAGCATTATAAATGGCAATTAATCTAAATGTGTTTAGTGTTAACTAGGTGCATACCTCAGTCGAAGACATGAAAGGAACAGCAGCTATGACCAACCTATGCATGCCCAGGCAGAGCCCCGGACCTGACAGCTGCCTCCTTGTGGGCACCAGCTCTACAGGATATCTTCTGTAAGTCTCCTCTAGACTTCAGAGATATTAAAGGTGAAAAATCATACATCTTAAAATCTATTTAAAATGCTAACTAGTTAGTTTTCTAGTTGCCACAGAGTTGATTCCAACTCAGGGTAGAACTCTGCTCCATAGTGTTTTCAACTCTGTCGCATTTTTTGGAAGTAGATCACCAGGCCTGTCTTTGAGGCACCTCTGGGTTGCCTGGAACCACCAACCTTTTGGTTAGCAGCCAAGCGCTAACCACTAGGAATTCCAGTTAAGGCTTAACAAGGGCTTTTGAATGGGATGGTAAGAAAAAGCATCCTGTGTTGTTGTTGTTAGGTATGAGCAGATTTCAACTCATAGTGACCCCATGTGACAGAGAACTGTCCCATAGGGTTTTCTTGGCTGTAATCTTTATGGGAGCAGATCACCAGGTCTTTCTCCCACAGAGCTGGTAGATGGGTTCAAGCTGCCAGCCTTTTAGTTAGCAGCCTAGTGCTTAACCATTGTGCAGCCAGGGCTTTTGAATTCATCAGGGAGGGGTAGTGTAAATGGGTGAAGAAGAGAGGAGAGAGTTTTTCAGGTCAGGAGAATTGCTAGAGCAAATGTGCCTGGAGAGAAAACATAAGGAATGTTTGGCACATTCAAAAGATGGGAGAAAGCATACTACTTTAAATATTCGTATATATTATTATCTGAAGTCCTGGTTGAGCAGTGGTTAAGAGCTTGGCTGCTAACCAAAAGGTCACAGTTCGAATCCACCAGCCACTCCTTGGAAACCCTATGAGGCAGTTCCGAGTTCAAAACTAGAATTGACTCAACAATAACGAGTTTTGGGATTTTATATATTGTTATCGTGATGCTCTAACTACTTTATGCAGAATTTTTTATGGTTTCTTCTGCCAACATAATAAAGTGCAAAATCTTTAGAACAGAATTGAAGACTTTTGTGAACTGGCCTCAACCTACCATTTCCATTTCCTCTCCTGCTCAGCCCAGTGCTTCATGCTTTGCTCACTCACTCCCGCCTCCATAGACACCCTTTTATCTGAATACAGGTCATTTTATGCGACTACACTGACCTCTTTCAACGCGCAATTACAGCAGGAATGGGCATTTCATGACCAGTAATCTCTTCCCAAAGACAACTAGACAAAAACCGCCTGGTGGTTTATGCTTGCCAGAGCCATTTGAGGAAGCAGGTGCCATTGAGCTGCTTGTGACTGCCTGCTTGATTCGTGGTCAGCCTTAGGAAAAGCCACCCTATTACTGATTGCTTCATGCAAAAACAGGGAGCAGAGCCATTAGAGGCTACCATTGTGACACAGGTGCTGAATTACTTTTCTCAGTGTGTTATATTGCACGCTTTTCCACTGCTGAGAAAAACAACTAGGTGGCCAGCTTGAGTGTGCGCCATGCATGTTTACGTGGTGTTATTCATGAGGTCAAACATAATTCAGACAAGTCATGGTTTGTCTTACTTTAGTGAAGCATTTCTTTGAATAATTTCAGGTACCGTAATTGCATTTTAAAGATACGTAATAAATTGCTATTAGGCTCTGGTTAGGAGGTTTGCTGAGGTGTGAACTGGCCGTTTTGCTTCTTTCTCTTTTATCAATAGTTGCTTCAAACCCCATGGTCTTCAGAAGACAAAAAGATGCACCGAAATATCAAACAAAGGCTGTAGGTTTATTACTATACATTATGAATAATTTAATGCAGTAACAAGATAACACACTGATAAAAGCCAACCAGGAATATTCTATTCATAGCTGCTGATAATCAAAGCCATTGTAGGTGTTTTTTCTAAGACTAATTTAAAATTTGCATCTTGGCTTTTTGCCTCTCCAAATGATAACCTCCTATTTGATGAGCTATATGCACACCCTTTAGAGTCCTTTACAATTGGGTTCGAAAGTACACTTCCACTATATGCAACAAAAGGAGAATAATTCACGGATAAGTGTAATTTTGCCTATTTTACCTTTCTTTATTCTGTTGGTCTAGTATTTGAAATTCTACGTCTATAGGTTTCTTATAAAGTTCTACAATGATCGTGCTGACCTAAGAAAAAAACTTTATATATCATAGTGTCATAAAAGTTATAATTTGATCATAGAGAATGGACAATCTTGGAATATATCATATTTATCGTAAAACTGGCCACACTTTGTAGACTGCGAATTATCCTTGGCTGTAGTTTCTATTGATATATGGGTTATAATTCAAATTTATCTTTCTCATGAAGTCTGCCTACCAGAAGAATTAGCTATGATGGGTTTTCCAGTTGCTCTTAAATGTTTTGGTTTGTCTTTATAACCAGTGAAACACGGTATTTACAGTCTTTGGCAACAGGATATACTATTGGACAGAACTGGACCAAGCCCCTACGTGATCTTTGAATAGGTTCTCTGAATCACTGCTTTTTACTTTTCTTTTGACGTGTGAGATCCATTGCTATCTATAGTAGACAAAAGGGCAGTGGTGGTTTAGTGGTAGAACTTTTGCCTCCCATGAGGGAGACCCAGGTTCGATTCCTGGCCAATGCGCCTCAAGTGCAGCCACCACCCCTTGTCAGTGAAGGCTTGCATATTGCTATGATGCTAAACAGGTATCAGTGGAGCTTTAAGACTAAGACAGACTAGCGAAAAAATTGGGGGATCTAATTCTGAGACAGCAGCCAATGCCAATCCCACTGAGCAAGGGGTCGCCAAGAGTCTGGGGCCTACTCAACCGCAGCTGACAATAACGAAGTAGACAACGGGGGAAAACCTCAAAGTCACTTTTTGTTTTTAGAGTGATTTAGATCCTCAAGAAGGCATGATATGTTTTTGTTAAAGACTTTGATAACATCTAGCACATTAATCATAAGGGACTGATTCAGGCATTAGGACAAAAAGACATCCCATATTCTTTTCTCAGCCAGAGCATATCCTTGATCAAGAACAAACTCACTAAGTAATAATCAGCAACCACCCAAAACAAATGCCAGAGGCTCCGAGAAGTTTTCTGAGAGAATCCACTGGGACAACTTTACAAACAGAGATCACAGAGGCACGCTCCTCCTAAGGGTAAGGATGTGGGAGCAAGCCCGTCCCACCTCACCTCTGCCCTCTCTGCACCCCTCCCTCCAGCTCAGGAATTACTAGTACCTCCAGGAGAGCTCAGGCCTGTTTATCTGATTACCATACACTGTCATCTGAGGATTTAAATCTTTGTGTCAGTCACTGGCAGCATCATAGAACTTTGCCATCTTTTAAGTAATCAGAGCAGAGGCTCTCTGAAATCAGGTGATAACATATACAGGTAATGAGATTGATCTCGTTCTCTTTGTCTTGGAGCAGCTGAATCATAAGAGACTTCACAAAAAGAAAACTTAAGCCTTTTCTGAAATGGCTTGTGTTGTGAGGTATGCATTTTCATTTAAATTTACACATCTGCTCAAAAATATTTAAAGATAGTTAATAGAAAATAGATGTGCCTATAGAAGAAAGTATTTGGGTCTTACTCAATATTCAGTCCACCAGAGAAATGACAAATAATTATAAATTGCACTTTTTCATTTTAATTTTTCTTAAGAAAAGCTTCAAGTTAAATTTTATACTTAAGTATAGATATTTAAACTCTGCATCAGTCTTCAAATGTCTTGTTAAATAACAACACAGGATAAAATATTTTTACCTCCATTGCTGGAAGCAAGAAATTCCAAATGGTTCTTTACTCAATAAGTGCTTCTTGGACATCTGCCTTATGCAAGGTCCCCCATTAGTTCACGTGGATAAAAACAAAAATGAAGAGACCATAATCCTTCAAATCTAGGAATTTATGATCTAACAAGGTTCTTAGTGTCTTCATGGAGTTTTGTTTCATTTTGTGTCAAATAAGACATTAAGATAGCAGAATATACATTCTATGTTCAGTAAGTTAAGTCTCAGTGAAACTGCCACACTATGTGAATGACAGAGAAGGAACATTTATTTAACAACTACTAGATACCAGATAGGAGTCCTGGTGGTGCAGTGGTTAAGAGCTACAGCGCAGCTCGAATCCACCAGTCGCTCCTTGGATAACCTATGGGGGAGTTCTACTTTGTCCTGTAGGGTCCTTATGAGTCAGAACTGACTCAACTGCAATGGGTTTGCTTTTCGTTTAGACGCCAGATGAGGAGCCCTGGTGGCACAGTTCTTAAGCACTCGGCTGCTAACCAAAAGGTTGGTGGTTGGTACCTACCAGACACTCCTCAAGACAAAGATGTGGCAGTCTGCTTTGGTAAAGATTTACAGCCTTGGAAACCCTATGGGGGCAGTTCTACTCTGTCCTATAAGGTTGCTATGAGTTGGAATTGACTCAATGGCAAAGGGTTTTTTTTTAGATTCCAGATGGAGCCCTGGTTGCACAATGGTTAAGCTCTCAGCTGCTAACCAAAAGTCAGTGGTTCAATCCCACCAGTGGCTCCATGGGAAATAAGACCTAGCAATCTGCTCCCGTAAAGATTATAGTCTAGGACACTCTGTGGGGCAGTTCTACTCTGTCACGTGGGGTCGCTATGAGTCAAACAACAAAACAACCACACTATGCCAGTCAGGGAGCCCTAGCAGTGCAAAGTTAAGCACTTAGCTGTTAACCTGTTAGTAGTTCAAATCCACCCAGCAGCTCTGTGCGAGAAAGGCCTGGTGGTCTGCTTCTGTAAAGATTACAGCCAAAAAAGTCTATGAGGCAGTTTTACTCTGTCCTATCAGGCTACTGGAGCCCTGGTGGCATAGTGGTTAAGAGCTCAGGCTCCTAACCAAAAGGTCAGCTGTTCAAATTCACCAGATGCTCCTTGGAAATCCTATGGGATAGTTCCACTCTGTCACTGTGAGTCAGAATTTGACTCAGCGGCAACGAGTTTGTTTTTTTTGATAGTATCGCTGGAGCCCTGGTGGCGCAGCAGTTAAGAGCTCAGCTGCTAACCAAAAGGTTGGCAGTTTGAATCGACAACAACAGGTTTATGGAGTTGCTATGAGTTGGAATCGACTCATCAGCACCCAACAACATATGCCAGTCACTATGCCAGGTACTTTACAATCATAATCTCATTTAAAAAAATATTTTAAATAATTTCAAATGTACAGAAAATTTGAATACAAGTACATTGAGAAACCTCATTCAAATTTCTCCAACTTCCCCAATAATGCCCTTTGTAGCAAAAGATAAATCCAGGGTCATGTTTTGCATTCACCTGTCATGTTGGCTTAGTATCCTTCAGTCTGGAACAGGCCCTCAGCCTTTCCTTTACTGTCATGATGTTGACATTCTTGAAGGTTAAGGCCAGATAGTTTGTAGAATGTCTGTTAGTTTGGATTTGCCTAATGTTCTCTCATGATTAGATTCAGATTATGTGCTTTGGGCTGGAACAATATAAAATTAATGCTGTGTACTCATTGCACCCTATTGGTTGGCATATGCTATGGATTTGTCCCATGAGTCACAATCTCATTTTAAATAAATTTTGTTAATGTTCTGATAGCATCAGAAATATATAACTCCTTATTAAAAATCAAATACTACTAATAATGCAAAAGCTAATTCTGACTTTCCTACCCTATAAGATAAACTAATAGATTGACATAAAATCATTCTAACATTTCCTGTTTGCATATACTAATATGCAATGATTTTATTTGATGTATTACCTAATTATTTTAATTTCCACAAACAACCATATGAGGACTTTTATTTTAACCTCCACTTACTCATAAGGACATTAGCCCAAGGTCACACACACAGGACATGAGGGAACTAGGATGTGAAAGAGGTCTTTTTGACATGAAATTCATGTTTATTAGGTATTGAGTTGTAAAGTACATTGGTAAGTGAACGTTTTATATGTCAGGTATTTAAACCAAGCATGTTTAAACATCTGTGAATGAAACAGAGGCTTTTTGTTGTCATTTGTTTGTTTCTTAATTAACAAATAAAATTGTATAGGAAGTTTTAGCTATGCGAATGACAATGTCCAGTGCTGGTGAGGGAAAGCCTTTCTCAGCATTTTTACAGTATCGATCACCGTACTTTTTAATACATGAATGTTTGTTGTTGCCTCTGAGTGGTCTTTTATTCATATTTTTATTTTGCCTATATTATTTATTGCCAAATGATAAAAATTTTATAACCAGTATGTTCTATTGAAACTAATGCAGTTGGAATGGGAGTATAGAGATAAATAAGACTCAGTCCCTTCTGTCAAGAATCTTATAGTATGGCGGTGGGGAGGTGGTACCGATTGTATAAGGAGTCCTGATTGTATAAGCACTAGGCTGCTAACTGAAAGGTTGGATGTTCAAACCCACTTAATGGCTCCATGGGAGAAAGACCTGGCGATCTGCTTCCATAAAGGATGCAGCCAAAAAGAACTGTGGGGCGGTTCTCCTGTGCTGCATGGTTTGCTATGAGTAGAAATCAACTTGACAGCACCTAACAACAGCAACACAGATCGTATGGTAAAAAAAACTTCTCTTTTTCTTTAAAAAACTACTTTGGCTTAATCTCTTCTATGTGCCAGAATCACATCTTAAAATTTATATTGATTCTGAAGACAGAACATCTCAAATTTGTGACCCTTAAACAACAAAAAAAAAATCTTAAACGCATCTGTGGACTATTGAGAACTAGTTTCACTCAGTGTGCTTACTACCAACCTTTGTTGACATCTTATACAGCGAACTCAACAAATAAAATTCAAAACCATAACTTGCAAAAGGAAGTGAAGAAAGAGTTCAAGAATGATTAATTTGTAAATGAGTTGAATTTCAACTTATCTCAGAGATATTAAATTAATAAAATACTTGTAGCTTTTTTAAGGTTTTACAAAGTATATCTGCCCTTGTGGAACACCACTTTATAAGATTCACCATGGTCACTGCCTCAAAAAAGAATAGGAAAACAAGAAGCAAACAATCAAACAAAAGCATATTGTTACCTGACTACCTGATACCCCAAACAAAGAAAAAGTCCTTGCTGTCCAGTCAATTCTGAGTGACAGCAATCCTGTGGGCAGAGTAGAACTGCTCCATAGAGTTTCCAAGGCTGTAATCTTTACAGAAGCAGACTGCCACGTCTTTCTCTCAAAGAGCAGCTAGTGGGTTCCAACCACCAACTTTTTGGTTAGTAGCCGAGCTCTTTAACCACTGCACCACCTGACTACAGTGTGATCAAAAGCATGCCAAATAATTTTGTTTTGTTTTTTACTCTGAGGATGCCTTTAAAACTCTTTGTCCTTTAGTTTACTATAGAATAATGCATATTGTTGCTTAAAATAAAATATACATTTTCTTCTTGTTACATTTACTATTCTTTGTATTAGAAGAAAAAATATGAAACAAATTCTTAGTTCAAATCAATAAGAGTTCATTATGAATTTCTACCAGCCTCATGTGCTCATTCGTGACCCTGTTGTTTAGGAAAATACTGCTCCTTAAAGAAGGTCAGCATAATGAGTCAAGTCAGTGGAATCTGGTGTCAGAAGGCCTGGGTTGAAATTCTGATGGCACAGTGGTTAAGCACTGGGCTGCTAACCGAAAGTTCAGAGGTTTGAACCCATCAGCCGCTCCACAGGAAAACAATGTGGCAGTCTGCTTTCATAAAGATTTACAGCCTTGAAAGCCCTATGGGGCAATTCTACTCTGTCCTATAGGGTCACTATGAGTCGGAATCAACTCGACGGCAATGGGTTTGGCTTGGTTTTTTCTCCATCTTAGTTGAAGTCCCTAGCAAATGATTAACATACTTGGTTGCTAACCAAAGGGTTGGGGTTCTGCTTCACTCAGGGGCCTAGGAAGAAAGGCCAGGTAATCTACTTCTGAAAAATAAGCCACAGAAAAACCCTATGGAACACAGTTCTACTCTGACACACAGATAGAGTTGGAATCCCTCTCAGTAGATTTATAAATTCAGGCAAATCCTGTCCTCTTAGTATTAAATGAACTGGTACACATAGATGAATTAGTTGACCCCAGAACTGAAAAAGTGATAGATAAATAAACAAATGTTAAGTGATATTAGAGGTAGTTTTTTGTTGTTGTCGTTTATTTGTTTTTAACATGCATTGGGAGGATCCATTGCCAATCTTGGATTATTGGAGCACCATTTGTTACTAAGAGAATCCATTTAGGATTATGGCCAATAATTTTATAATAAAAAAATATGGCTTATTAGTTTCAAAAATCTGTGTTTAAAACAACCACACCAACAAACGAAAAGTAGCACTGAGCTGAGGGAAGGACCATACCCATCTAGGCTTTGTTAACTGGCTGGGGGAGTGTATGCTGTTCTTTGCCTTGATTTCAAGTGTCTGCTTCAAATCCAAGTAATTTCCAGACAATGTATTTAGCTGTTCTGAAGTAGAGGCCTTTAACTATAGTGCCAGTATGTGCCCTGCTTGAGAATGGAAATCCCCTGGTACTTCTGGACAGAAGCATGCCACAGTGTCTATTCCTATCTGAATGTTCTTCTATTTGTCTCATCCTGGAGGTTTCTTGACAATTGCCTGAGATGTGTTCTGCCTGCATTTTACAAATCTCTTTGAATAACAGCCATTCCACTAGTCTGTGCTCACTTGAGTGAAGACAAATTCTAATGCATATCTTTGCATGAGGAGTGTCCTGAGAGGTGGGAAACTATAATTGGTCTGTCCAGGAAATGCCCAGAAAATCAGCAGTTCTTCACCATGTGATGCTTTGGCATGAATCAGAAGTCATAAATTAGAGGTTTATGGGCCGGGTCTAGCCTGCAGATGTTTTTCGTAGGGTATGCATCTTGTTCAAAATATTTTTAATTAGTTGTCCACGTTTTAAGATTAGCATATTTCACATAAAAACCAGGATTTCTGGCTTCTCTGGCAAATCAGAGGTGACCGCACTGACCCCACGTGCTCTGTGGCTGCTGAGCCAAGACCTTACTTTCCAGTGGGTTGGACACTGGGCTCACTTTCCCTTCGTGGCTGTTCCTGTCTTAGTTTCCTAGGACTGCTGTAAGAAGATACCACAAAGTGGGTGGCTTTAAACAACAGAAAGTTATTCGTTCACAGTCCTAGAAGCTACAAGTCCAAATTCAGAGTGTCCAGAGGGCCATGTTCTCTTTGAAGTCTCTAGGGTAAGATACTTTTTTGTCTTCTCAGCTTCTGGAAGCCCAGGCATTCCTTGGCTTGCAGCTGCCACATAGCTCCATCTTAACATGGCTATCTTCCCTCTGTCTGTCTGTCTGTCTCTTTTATAGACAGCAGATGGAATTAGGACCTACCCTACTTTGCTATGACCTCATGTTAATTTAACTGATAACATCTTCAACGATCTTGTTTCCAAACATGGTTCTGTCCACAGGTACAGGGGGTTAGGACTTCAACATAAATTTTTGGGGGGCACAATTCAATCCATAACAGTTCCTTAAGCAAGTTAACTTCTCTGTGCCTCTGTTTCCTTGAACTTAAAGTGGCGGTAATAATTGTACCTTCTTATTCAGGTTGTTGTAGGCATTGGAGGTTTTAGTATCTGTAAACTACACCGAAGACTACCTGCCCTGCAGTATACCTACTCCTCACTTATCCACTGTTTCGTTATCCGGCCTTTCACATTTATGAAAAAATCTATTATCTGACCATTTTGTGCATTAACGACCTACGTCTGGCAGTAACAAACACCAAGGTGTGAGGAGTTACATGACAACTTGGCTGGGCCATGATTCTCAGTGGTTTGGCAGTTATGTGATGATGTAATTGGCAAAATGTAGTCATCCTCCATTTTGTGATCTGATGTTGCCATCCTCCATTTTTGCATAATGCTGATTTTTGCAAAATGACCTGGTCTTTGGAACCTAACCATGTCGATAAGTGAGAAGTGGGTACAATTAGTATAAGTGTTAGCAATTTTCACTGGATGCATTAATTGGGGCATGGACTTCTTAGTTTGCCCTGGAACCCATGTGTTCCATTTTGTCTATTATTTTGTCATCAGTCTGTTATAGATGTTTTTTAACTTTCTCAATTGTTACTATTTTTTGTTTATTTGTTTTCCAAGTAAAATTGCATGTTGCTGTTGTTGGGTGCCATCAAGTCAATTCTGACTCATAGCAACCCCATTTGACAGAGTAGAACTGCCCTATAGCGTTTTCTTGGCTGTAATCTTTACAGGAAGCAGATTGCCAGGTTTTTCTCTTGCAGAGCTAATGGGTCAGTTCAAACCACCAATCTTTGGGTTAGCAGCTGCGTGCTTAACTGCTTCACCATCAGGACTCCTTATCAAATTTCAAAGATAATAATAAATGCCTCAAAACTTAAAAAAAAGATAAAAGAGTTTATGAGAAAAACGTGACATTCTATTAATTGTTAAAATATATAAATTACCATTTGGAGAGTTGGACACAAACTGTTTAATTAATTTGTCTGCTAAAGACACCAAATTAAAGATAATTTGAGACCCACACTTCACCATAAACAAAAATAGCCTATGAGTAACAAGGTAAGATTTTGCTTACCATCTTGCTATTTTTAAATTTAGTTGTGGAACTCTGGGAGACATATGTAGATATTTATCTTCTTAGAAAAAATTGGAGCCTGACAGACTGGAGAAACCCCGAGAGTATGGCCCCCAGACACCCTTTTAGCTCAGTGGTCAAGTCACTTCCGAGGTTCACCATTCGGCCGGGGATTGGACAGCCCCATAAAACAAAACTGGACCAATGAGGATCAGCAGTCCAGAGACAAGGACTAGAAGGCAGGAGGGGACAAGAAAGCTGGTGATAGGGAACCCAAGGTTGAGAAGGGACAGTGTTGACATATCGTGGGGTTGTTAACCATTGTCATAGGGCAATATGTGTACCACCTGTTTAATGAGAAACTATTTGTTCTGTAAACCTTCATCTAAAGTACAAAAAAAAAAAAAAAAGAATTATCTATGTGAGATCAAATTGACAACAGCAACTCAAAAGGTTTGATGGGAAGCCTAGGGGTCAGTGAGTGGAAGATAATGGTGATGGAATAATTTGGAAAAGGATAGTGAGAAGACCAGCACAACTGGAAGAATGTAATTGATGTCACTGAATTGTACATGTACAAATTTTTGAAATGGTATGTCTTTGACTATGTATATTTTTCACCAAAAAAAAAGGTCCTCCAAGGTCGAGAAGGGAGAGTGTTGACATGTCGCGGGGTTGTTAACCAATGTCATAAAACAATACGTGTGCTGACTGTTTAATGAGAAACTATTTGTTCTGTAAACCTTCATCTAAAGAACAATAAAAAAAATTAATTAAAAAACATTTTTATAGCATGTAAACAAAAAAAAAATTGGACATGAAATTACTAACAGTTCATGTTCGCAAGGACTTAGAATTGATTTTCTAATAAGAGTTCAACAGCTCAAATTCAATGACCATTAAAAATGATTAAGGTAAATAACTATATTACTTTTCCCAAAATTTTGGTTTCATCGTTTCTATCCCATCAGAAGCAATGGGTTAGAAACAGCACTGCAGTAGGAGTCAGAATCCTGGGTTCAAGTTTATGCTGCCACTACCTGAGCGTGCCCTGTAACCTTCCTGAGGCCCATTGATGCATCTGTAAAGGAGAGAATTCCTGTTTTATGTCATATAGGAATGGTGTGAGCATCAATTAGATGAATTAAGAGGGAACTAATAATAAATTTAAATAAACTGCATAAGTTTACTGGGGCTCTTTTTAGTGTTTGTATAAAAAAATACATAAAAACCAATGAAATTAAATAATTGAATTAATCATCTAATGTTTTTTGAATTTTTCAGCTTTTAATGATTCTTGTTTACTGACACCCTCTTAAATAACTAGTGTAACAGGTTAAGTATATTGCATCTTAAGAATAACAATTTAGAGGTAGAAAGTAATCCTGTATGCCTCTCTCACCAACAGCAAAGATTACATTTTATACCTACTAATTAACAAAGGTAATAGAAATTGATGCTGGACTTCAGTGTGCTCCCCCAAACTAGTGTTGTCAGTAAAAGATGCGGAAAAAAAATCACCCCATTCTGGACAGATCAGAAACCTCTCCTGGGAAGCCTGTAAAATCTACTGCAAAAAATAGAGCTATAATATACTGTCAGCAACAATTTGCCTTGGCAGGGGATGCACAATATGATCTAACAGTCCCTTTTATTTCTAATTTCTATGATTCTGTTTTTTGAAGTCTTACATAGTTCTCTTAACCCAACTGTGTTACATACTGAGCAGAATCTCCCAATGTTTAAGCTCCTCTCCGGGATCAACAGGCACTTTCAGAAAACACCTTAACACTTTGTTGGGTAGTTTAACTCTTTTACAATTCATATGTTCTGAACTAAACCCCTGTATCTATATATAAAGTACAATAATTCTTAAGAATTGATATAAGCCTTTTCTACATGGTCAAAATCAGCAAAGATTCAGAACAGTGGCTAAATTACCCTCATCTTCAGTTCTTATTGGTCACTGCCTCCTGAATCTCAGTCACTCTTTTGTCCTGAACCCTGTCACTGGCAGGTCTTCCTACTATACAGATTTTGCCTAAAACCACTTAGGATCCCTTAGTGTCTACACAGTAAAGATTAAATTCCCTAAGGTAATAATTCCCACCACAACTCCTACATGTTTTGGAAAATGAATCCTTTATTTGAGCACCTATTTTCTTCCAGGCACTGTTCTAGGAGCTGGGGATTCAAGAGCAAAACACAATAGACGGGCATCCCTGCTCTCATGTGGCTTACTTGTAACGGACACAATAACAGACAACAGGCATAATAAAACAACAACAAGTCACACAACAGACACAGTTAAAAAGGAAAATACAGAATAGCTAGACAGTGATGAGTGTGAAGGAGAAATATAAAGAAACCAAGACAGGAAATGTACTGAATAGAGGAAACTTCATTTTTAACTGGGGTGGACAGAGAAGGCTTCTTGTAAGTACTGTACTTACCACAGTAGTTTATAGGCAGCCTCCGGATTATGAACCAGTTCCATTCCTAAATCTGTCTTTAAGTTGAATTTGTCCATAAATTGGAACAGTTAGGTACGGTTCGTATCTAATGTCAGTTAGTCAAATATTTGTCTTAGTATATAGTACATAGTCTACCTTCTATGCATAAAAAACGTTAAAGAAACACTTCCAGATACCCTAAAATATCTTTAACATAATAATACAGTAATAATAATAATGTTTTGATGTGCATCGTGAAGTAGAGCTCTTTGATATTATGAACCATTGTATGTAGCTTGAGTTTTTAATATAATAAGCTTTACGGGACTTGATTTTTAACTAAGGGTTACATGTAAGTTGGACGGTTGTAACCCGGGGACTTCCTGTATTCTTCTTTTTATCTGTGTGTTCTCCACTTAGACCAAGAGCCATCACCTTATGCATTTCTGTGTCTCAGGGATCAGGCAATGCTTAACAAACATTGGTTAATTAAAAGATCTATATTATTATGATCTATACGCTCTATGTTTTTAAAGCTCTCATCTGAATCTACTTTGTTATTCAAGAAAGATGAAATCAAAGAAGTTTGATTACTGGGAGTATGATTCCTAAAAAATCACAGAATATAGTTTTATTCACAACAGAATCCTAAGCACATGGACCAGAACACAGTAGGCACTCAATAATTTTCTGAATGAATGAGTGAACCTTTGGACAGGTGAAAATCCAGGTGTGCAACCAAGAAAAGTGGAGGTTGTAGTAAGCTTCCTCTTCTGAATAGCATGAAGAAATAGACACTATTTGTCCTTCTGTATATGAAAAGGTAGGAAATTATTTCAGGGAAGGAACGGAACACAAACAACTACTGTAAAAACCCAGCGTGTATGTGATACATGTTTCATTTCAGGAGTCCTAGAAAATGATTGACTTTTCTGTTTAAATTTAAAAGAACAAACAAAAACAAGCAGACAAAAACCCCACAGGCTCTTGTGGACAATTAAAACAGTATTCCTCTACCTAATTACTTGGAATGCAAAACTCCCAGTGGAAGTGAGAAAGGTCAGAATTCAATACTTTCAGTGGTCATTATTGCTCTTTTAAAAATTAGTATTAGTGAATTTCAGATGGTTTCCTCTGGAGGAGGTTTTCCCTGGGCTGATAATAGGAGGGCAATGAAAAGGGAGAAAGGAGTGTGGTGGGGAAAAAAAAAGATTTTTTTTCTTCTTATTTCACATTTTTACCCAGTTCAGGGTTTATCTGACAAAAATGTATTATAAAAAAATTATGAAGAACTTCCTAAATTGTACTACTTAAACAATATACCAACAAACAAACTCTGGAAAAATAATGGTTAGTAAACAAGTGCTATGGATTGAATTGTGCCTCCCCTACACAAAAAAATATGTTGGAATCCTAACCTTTCTAACTTTATACCTGAGTATGCAATCCTATTTGGAAATAGGGTTTTCTTTGTTACGTTAATGAGGTCATATCAGTGTAGGATGTGTCCTAAACCTAATCACTGCTGAGTTATAAAAAGAGCAGATGAGACAGAAAAAAGCACAGACAGGGGAAGATAAAACCAAGGATTGCCAGCTTCTAGAAGCTAAAATAAGGAGCCCTGGTGGTACAATGGTTAAGTGCTCAGGTATTAACCAAAAGGGCAGCATTCAAACCTACCCAGAGGCTCTGAGGGAAAAAAGACCTGGTGATCTGCTCCCCTAAAGATTATAGCCTCGGAAACCCTAGGGGGCAGTTCTACTCTGCTATAGGGTCACTATGTGTCCAAAGCGACAACTGCACACAACAGAAGCTAAAACAGACAAGGACCTCTCCGTAGATAGCCACACCCTGAATTTGGACTTCTAGCATCCTTAACTGTGAAAAACATATATTTTTATTCTTTAAAGCCACCCGCTTGTGGTATTTATGTTACAGCAACACTAGCTAAGTAAGAAAAAGGAATTTCAAGTCAGAAGACCTGGGTTCAAGACTCATCTCTACCGTTCCTAGTCCTCTATTACTGGACCCGCCAACGCCTTCGAAACGTAGTTTTTTTTTACTATTCAATGGGTATAATAATATGGTCACTAAGCATACTTCATAGAGTATTGTGAAAATCAGGTACGAAAGTGAGAGGTTAATGAAAGTACTTTGCAAAATGGAAAAAAAAGTATGCAAATATTAGTTATGGGACAAACAACAAAACAGACATCTGTTTCACATATGCTGACTATACAGGAAGTAAAAATGAGGAAGATTAAATTACAATATATTTTTGTTTGCTGCCTATATATGATTTCCATTTAAACATCTTTAAATTAAAATACTCAAAAAACTATGCATATTTCAAGCTTTGCTGATTTTTTTCCCCTTTAATAGCATGTAGTTTTTAGTCTCCCTGGCATTATCTAGGATTAGATTTTTTTTTTTTCTTTAATGTGGTTTTGAGATACTGGATATATTTTCAAAACCATTTTGGTTGTATAGATGATATTTTTTTCAAAAAACTATACATAAAAAAATGCCTGGTTAAAATATCCAAATATTTATAGTTGTTTCAATTCTTAAACTTAGAGGCAGGGCCAACATGGCAGAGTAGTCAGATGCTTCCGGTGGATCCTCCTACAACAAAGACCTGAAAAAATAAGCAATTCAATTATAAATGGCAATCTGGGAGCCCTGAACATCAAAGGCAGAGTTGAGGAACTGGACTGAGTGGAAGGGGGAGGGAGAGATGGTTCAGAAGCAGCGAGGAGTTGTCAGACCTGACACA
The DNA here is from genome assembly GCF_000243295.1 of Trichechus manatus latirostris. NCBI lineage: Eukaryota > Metazoa > Chordata > Mammalia > Sirenia > Trichechidae > Trichechus > Trichechus manatus. The sequence continues at coordinate 1,238,109 of NW_004444166.1, read as the reverse complement.
GAGAGAGCTGAGCCCTTCAGGCATGAACATCTCTGGGGTGAGCAGTGAGGCAGGCAAGCAGCCATTCTCAGGAGGCACGTGTTCTGCACTGGGAAAGACCCAGCACCAGAGACTCTACACAGCCACCCAGAACCAGTGAGAAGCAGCCCTCCACAAAAGATAAGCACTGGCATACAGCTTACTGCGTGGACCAAAAACACCCCCTCTTAGGGAAAAACCTCTCTCCCATTTACTTCCCTGCTCCCTGCTCTGCACTGGGTCCTGGATGGGCTTCAGCAATTGCCGAGTCCCCTGGGAAGGAAGTAGGATCTGTCACATGCCTGGACCCATTCTCCCTGCCTTGGAGAGTGAATGAATTAACAAAGAGGAGAAAAAATAAACTACTGGCTCCCCTAAGCCAGGAATACAGGGGAGGCACATCTCCTTTGCCTAAGCACAGGCATAAGGGATCCAGACTTTGAGTGCCTTTCCCGCTGCACTCATAGTCTGGCTGCAAAACTCACCCACCTATGCGCTCTAGGTAACAGGTACATGCCTTCCTTCTGGACACTAGGGGTGGCCGTCAGCCCACTGCCAGGCTCAGAGTGTGTCCCCCTGCTGCAGCCAGATGCCTGTGCCTACACCAATCACCCATGCCTGTCTAGGACTGTAAATGAGAGCCACACCACACACTTGGTGGCTATCTACCTGGGCACCTGAGCTGAATCCATACAGGAGGAGTGGGCAGACTCCTGAGCTCACATACCTAGCAACAGATCTAACCACCTGCTGACAGGACATTAGATATTCAAAGATGTCAGTAATCAAACTTGCTCATACGAGCAGCGTATTCGGGCATATCAAAACAAACAAGAAGCTAGGACACAATAAGCAAACATAAAATAAATAAATATAATAACTTAATGATGGCTCAGAGACAACAGTCAATATCAAGTGACATAAACAGGCAATCCATGATGGCTTCAGTAAGCCCCAAAATAAAAAATCTAGAAATTTTCCAGAGGAGGAAAATTTCTTGGAATCACCAGAGGCAGAATACAAAAGGTTAATATACAGAACTCTTCAAGAAATTAGGAAGGAAATTAATCAAAATGCAGAACACACAATAGAAGAAATTAAAAAGATCAGAGAAGAGCATAATGACAAATTTAACAGGCTGTAAGAATCCATAGAGAGACAGCAATCAGAAATCCAGAAGATTAACAATAAAATTTCAGAATTAGACAACTCAATAGAAAGTCATAGGAGCAGA
>NW_004444166.1:1233993-1235464 GCF_000243295.1 Trichechus manatus latirostris | reverse complement strand
GACAGCTCCACAATAGTAGTAAGAGACTTCAACACACCACTTTCAGTGAAGGACAGTACATCCAGAAAGAAGCTCAGCAAAGACACAGAAGATCTAAATGCTACAATCAACCAACTTGATCTCAAAGACATATACCGAACACTCCACCCAACAGCAGCCAAGCATACTTTCTTTTCCAACGCACATGGATCATTCTCCAAAATAGACCACATATTAGGCCATAAAGCAAGCCTTAACAAAATCAAAAGCATCGAAATATTACAAAGCATCTTTTCTGACGATAAAGCCATTAAAGTAGAAATCAACAACAGAAAAAGCAAGGAAAAAAAAAATCAAACATGGAAACTGAACAACATCTTGCTCAAAAACTACCTGGGTTATAGAAGAAATTAAGGATGGAATAAAGAAATTCATAGAATCAAACGAGAACGAAAACACATCCTACCAGAACCTTTGGGACACAGCTAAAGCAGTGCTCAGAGGTCAGTTTATAGCAATAAATGCACACATCGAGAAAGAAGAAAGGGCCATAATCAAAACATTAACCCTAAACAGGAACAAGTAGAAACAGAGCAGCAAAAGAAGCCCTCAGGTGCCAGAAGAAAGGAAATAATAAGAATTAGAGCAGAATTAAATGAAATAGGAAACAGAAAAACAATTCAAAGAGTTAACAAGACCAAAAGCTGATTCTTTGAAAAGATCAACCAAATTGATAAACCACTGGCCAAACTGACAAAAGAAAAACAGGAGAGGAAGCAGACAACCCATATGAGAAATGAGATGCGTGATATCACAACAGACTTAACTGAAATTAAAAGAACCATAACAGAATACTATGAAAAATTGTACTCTAACAAATTTGAAAACCTAGAGGAAATGGACAAATTTCTATAATCTCACTACCTACCTAAACTAACACAAACAGAGGTAGAACAACTAAATAAACCCATAACAAAAGAAGAGATTGAAATGGTAATTAAAAACTCCCAACAAAAAAAGTCCCTGGCTGGAATGGCTTCACTGGAGAATTCTATCAAACTTTCAGAGAAGAGTTAACACCACTACTACTAAAGGTATTTCAGAGCATAGGAAAGGATGGAATACTCCCAAACTCATTCTATGAAGCCAGTATAACCATGATACCAAAATCAGGTAAACACACCACAAAAAAAGAAAATTACAGACCAATATCTCTCATGAACATAGACCCAAAAATCCTCAACAAAATTCTAGCCAATATAATTCAACAACATATCAAAAAAATAATTCACCATGATCAAGTGGGATTTACGCCAGGTATGCAGGGATGGTTCAACATTAGAAAAACAATCAGTGTAATCCATCACATAAATAAAACAAAAGACAAGAACTACATGATCTTATCAATTGATGCAGAAAAGGCATTTGACAAAGTCTAATACCCATCCATGATAAAAACTCTCAACAAAATAGGAATAGAAGGGAAATTCCT
>NW_004444166.1:1193692-1232498 GCF_000243295.1 Trichechus manatus latirostris | reverse complement strand
GAGACTAGAGGAACCCCAGAAAGCATGGCCCCTGGATTCTCTATCAGCCCAGAACTAGAACAGTTTCCGAGGCCAACTCTTCAGACAGGGACTGGACTGGACTGTGGGACATAAAGTGATACTCATGAGGAGTGTGCCTCTTAGGTCAAGTAGATACAAGAGACCAAATGGACAGCTTCTGTCTGGAGGTGAGATGGGAAGGCAGAGAGGGTTAGGAGCTGGCTGAATGGACATGGGGAATCGGGTGGAAAGGAGAAGTGTGCTGTTACAGTATGGGGAGAGCAATTAGGGTCACATAACAATGTATGTATAAATTTTTGTATGGAAAAAAAACTGAACAGTATGAATTTGTATATAGTAGCTTGCAATAAAAACAATACATATATATACACACATACACATATACATATGCATATATATAGATATCTCATGTGTTAGCTGGTTGGTGTTTTAGTCACTCTTTTCAGCTTGTAATGGGAACCAAACATACCCACACAGTTCACTGTCTGAATCTACATGTCTTTTTCTGTGTTAGGGAACCCTTATCCAGAGAGATGTAGCTGCAAATACTTTTATTTTGTGTTTCATGAACGTCTTACAGCACAGCACTGCTGTTGTCGTTCTGGTTATGTGTCATTGAGCCGATTCCGACTCACAGAGACCCGATGAGAAAGTACAGCACTAATACACTAAACAGCTCAGCTAGACTCATCAATGCTACAAGACTCACTTTCAAAGCCTTGTCTTGCTGTATCCATGAATTTTGAACTATTAGGTTACTCAAGGACTTGTCCAATCCTAGTCAAGCTTGCTCAAAAGTTTCCAAAAACTCAGCAGTATCCTTCCTTTGCTCTTCGCTGTCCAAGAAGCCACTAAGATTCTGCCAAGGAAGTAAGCAATTAACATGGCTTTGCTTCATCAACAAGTTGTTTCGCTGAGCTATAGTCAGGAAGTTAGCATTCAGCAAACTTCAACTGATTTTAAAAGATTAGCGGGGATCTTTTTTTTTTTTTTCATTTTAAGGAATTATTCTGATAAATTGGAATATCTTTCAAACTGAATTATCAAGACTAGAAATTAAATTGTTATCTACAAGAAGTGGAGCTTTTACTGCTTAACTTACATTTCCCTTGAATATAATGAATTGATTTTCATCTTCGTAACAAAAATAAATGCTTGGCAAATTACAAGTTTGCACAGCAAAATTACCTACTTACTTACTTTAGCAAACCACATGACCTTTAGTAACATTCGTTGGACTGTACTATATTTGCAAAGACAATTGACTTGTATTATGAATTCTACATGATTATAGTACATGAGACATTTTTTCCCTTTGTGAGAATTAAAACCCAAGCATGGACTAAAACAAGAGTGTTTTTCTGACTTCATTGCACACGTTTAGCTCTTCTCACCTGACATGGGTGTTACACGTATAACAAATAGTGAACAGACTTTCATTATCTATCTATCAATCATTCACATTTATAAAGAATCCTTCATGTGTATTTTAAAGTGAAGTACTAAAAAATGGAAATTATGCTTTCAGATAAAAGCAGTTCTAAAAATATATTAAATGTAGGTTTAAATTTAGATAATGTAGCAGTAGAGTTCTCTTAAAATGGAGAGGATTTGAAAGTGAAGGACAGCAAAAGAATTCATAGAGTCATACCAGATTTGTGTTTGACAAGATACAAGATCATTATGTCTATGCATAGAGGTCTGGAGAACCATCTCTTAATAAAACTGTGGACATAAAATACTGTGGCTCAATGACACGGCTTATCTAGTTCCTTATGCCAGATGTCTGTCAATGTGGTTGGTGCCCAAAAACTACATTATATGCCATTTGTTAAGCTATTGTAAACTCTCTCCTGCTTCTGTAGCTTAAAGAGTAGTAGTAGAGAAATCTGTTTTCCTCCTCTTCCCCAAGCAATGTCTACAGATGGTTTCTGTTCATTTAAACAAAAGAACCAGAAGAATTTTCATCTGGGACTTCCAATTCTCATCCAATCTTGAGTCAATGGAGTGATCAGAGTTAAGGAGACAAAGGGTCTAAAGGAGGGGGAGATAGCTGGGAGCACACAGAAGTAATCTTACAATAACTAATTAATACTAAAGGTCCTCGTTGGCGCAAATGGTTTGTGTGCGACTACTAACATAAAGGTTGACTGTTAGAACCTGCCCAGTGGTGCCATGGAAGAAAGGCCTGGCAATCTGCTTCCATAAAAATTACCATATTCTTTGCAAATAACAAGCCCATGTAAATAATGCACTTAAACATATAATGCACATAGTACACTTAGGAAAAGTAATGCCTGAGGAGGTTGTGTGATTGGCAAAAAAACAAATAACGTGTGTGTTATTTGCTTAAAAATACAGTGTAGCCAAGAAAACCCTTTGGAGCAGTTCTATTCTGAGTTGTTGGAATCAACTTGACAGCAACAGGTCTTTGTTTTTGTTTTACTTTTAACTACTACTAAGGAGATTTAGTGGAAAAATGTTCTGAAGTCAATAAGCTGCTGACCACTGATTTTAAAACTAGTGTTGGGCCTGCCCTAAAAGCAGGCCAAGCTGATCCTAGAAAAGTGTGGACAAATATTCTCAATCTGGTACAGTAAAAAGAGGCTAGTTCCAAATAATTTCACAAAAAGCAATATGAAAAAAGTAACTTTAATCATCGAAATAGTATGTCAATCAGAAATGTTTGCCTAGACCCCAAATCACTAACTTCATTAGCTGATGATAGAGGTCAAAAAGAAAATAAAAACAATTACTGAAATAAAAGAAAATCTAAACTTATTGTTCCTGCTTCTCCCCAGTGCCTTGAGTCATTATTTTCATGCTAAGTTAGTTCTATCAAGCCTATTAACTATTTCAGGACATTAAAATGCTATTTGTTATACCATTGCAATAGCAATGTACCTCTTGAAAATTCTCATTTATTACAGAACCATCATGGCCACTTAGGAGAAGAGGCTTCCACTGTGATCAGACTGTCATGCCATTCATGAAATCAAATTCCCAAATGATATGACATTTTGCACTGTCTCAGTTTTAGATATTGGTCAGAAGGCTGGAAGGCACCAAGAGCGGCAGAAATAGAGGCCTACACAGGTTCAATATTGTGCTTTAGTTGTTGTGTGAGTGCTGCGGTCACTATCTTTCATTATCTGCATGTGAATATAAATGTAAAGACTGACGAGGTGTCCTTTCTATCAGTGGTGTCTGTGCAGCCTGCCACTGGATTGACAGTTGCAAATGTTATTTGGGGGCCTGGTTCCAAGCCTTGCTCTAACACTGGAGCCTGTAGAAAGCTTAGCAAGATGGTCACATGCCAGAATGTGAGCATATTTAGGTAACTGTTTTAAAAATGAAAGTATGCTTGTTTACTTAATTTTTAAAGAGGTTAATGTTTCACAAGTGTGTGTCTATTTACAAAAGTTTGAATATTATGGTTCCCCTATTTTGAAAACCTAATTTGAAATGCCAAAAATCTCATGGCTCTCCCATTTGTGGAAGTTCCACTTTTAGTTTGTGTTGAGTATAACAAAAATATTGACTAAACAGACTATATTTCAGAAATGTTCTAGGTGGATTTTCATTTTATTTATCATAACACCTATATGCAATAAATGGTACTACAGGAGACAGACTATTTATTTAGCTTTCAGAATATGCTTGTTGGGAGAGATCCATATGTGTGCTAAATCTGATATTCCTCTAAATATCTACAAATCCCAGGTAGGAAATAACAGGCTTATAGAACAGTAAGTGTGGAAAATCAGATACACCTGGGTTTCAAACCTCACTAGTATAACATGTACAGATATAGATATGGAGATGGAGATGGAGATACAGATATAGATATAGATCACTGGTGGCACAAACGTTAAGCACTCGGCTGCCTACTGAGAGGTTGGTGGTTCGAACCCACCCAGTAGCTGCGTGGGAGAAATACCTGGAGATCTGTGTCCATAAAGATTACAGCCTAAAAACACTCTATGAGGCAGTTCTACTCTGTCACATGGGGTCCCTATGAGTCGAAAATCGACTTGACAACACCTATACATTTGGTATATATACCGAAAACTAAAACCAAACCTGTGCTGTTGAGTTGATTCCCACGCATAGCCACCCCATGTGTTACAGAGTAGAACTGCTCCATAGGGTTGCACACAAATGCACACTGATATATCATCTTAAGGAAGTCACTTAATTCTTTCAGCTTTAGTTTGCTAATTTATAACAGCGTTTTGGTGGGAATTAAATAACTTAGGCAAACACCTAGCACAAGGCTTGGCATGCTATAGGTCCTCGATACCTCTTAACTCCTATCCTTCCTTTCTTTTAAATATTTGAACTTTTTAGATAATATATGTGTAAAAGTCTGGATTGACTAAAAATATAAATTAGAGAACAAATATTCACTCCATATAATTCACAGTAGGATAGACTGTGCTAGACTATGTAATATAATCCTCCATTTGCAAATTTCTCACTTGTGTACATCTGATCAGAAGGCGGTCCTTTGAACAGAGGTGAGTGCCTCTAGATAGCAGTTACTTTGCCTCTGATAGGATACTTCTAATAGGAAGTATGACTTAAAATATGCTGATGCTTACTGGAGACCTGAAAAGGTAAACAGCTTTGTGAATATGGGATCAATCCTATAAGAATCTGCTTGGGGTCATTATAATAAGATTATTTTTTTGTTGTTGGTTTACAAGAGGAGTATATGTTGAAAATATTTAATCACGCTGTTGCACAAATTTGTCCTGCTGCTCTTAACTGCTACTTCATCTCCCCACTCTTCAGCGTGGTAAATGATACTTTTCAAGCAGCGGCACGTGGCTCAGTAGCAGACGCCACAGGCAGTTATGTTGGAAGTTTTGAAGCTTGCTGTATATTAGGATGCTACTGCTGGGCTGGATTATCCAGGCCATTGTAAATGCCAAGAGTTTATCTTCTGTTCTTCCTAAACACCTTCATTTCTGGGGTCTTTCTCTCTCTCCTTCTCTCTCTCCATATAGTGTACTGGAGTATTATCTCCAATAGTAAATACACAGCCTTTCAGATATACAGGTCATCCATTTTGGTTCTGGTATACGTACTTTTAATGCTTTACTCTGTAAAACAATGGAGAAAAATCTCAAAAGAAATTCTAGAGATGTTTCACACTACTTACCCAATAGGATAGTAAAATTCAGCAAACTTCTTACACATATGCATAAGAAAGAAAACATTTTATTACATTTTAATTTCATTAATTTTATAGTTTTGGTTTTGAGAATGCCTTTATTTGTTAGCAAATTATTGTTTTAAATTATTGCTCTACCTGTTTGTGAGTATTGAAATTAAGTCATTATAACAGCTAGCATTCATTGAACATTTACTTTGTGACAGGTGTTGTTCCAAAGTCTGTTTATGCGTTCAAATTTCACAAAAATTCCTAGGATTAAGTACTATTTTTATCTCCATTCTACAAAGAAAGAAATTAAAGCTTAGAAAAGTTAAGCAACCTGTCTAAGGTCACACAGTAAGTGATAAGTCAGAATTTGAACCCAGACCTAAGTATCTAAATTATTTCCTGATGTTAACTATTTTAGATATTTTCCTCTAAAACAATGGCTTAAGAGGTGGTCTGATGAAAACTTCCTCTCTATGGTAGTTGCTCGACAGCAATTAAGAGAAAGTTGAATTCCAAGTCAGGAAATAGAAATGTATAGCATCAAATTGGTCAACATACACTTTCTTGGTTTTCTCAGTTCAATAACTATAAAATTATATTTATTTAAGTACAATGCTAAATTGTAGAAAGAGGAAGGGTAAATATTCTATGAGTCCATACATAAAAAAGCCTAAGGACAAAGGACACAAGGAGACAAGTGTTAGATGTCATTCAGAAATAAGTATTTGAAATACGAAGCGATTCATAGTCTTCTTCAAATGGGAGAATATTTTTTGATCGCAATCAAATAAATAAATGTTAATTGATTGGTTACTTGATTAATTACTAAAAGGAATTAATATAAGTGCTCCACTGCTAACTGAAAGGTTGGCGGTTCAAACCCACCCAGAAGCACCTCAGAAGAAAGGCCTGGCAATCTGCTTTTGAAAGGTAACAGCCTCAAAAACCTTCTGGAGCAGTTCTACTCTGCACACATGGGGTGTCCGTGCATCAGAATCTACTCAACAGCAACAGTTTTTTTTTTTTTAAAGTGAAAGAATAATTTTCATCTCAATCAAATAAATAAGTTAATTGATTTATTAATTAATTAATAGAAGGAAGAAATTATCCAAGACTTTGATCTTCTGTGCTATTTTTCATCCCAGATGATACTGGCTTTCAATGGAAATGCCAACACCATAGTACCTATTGTGGTACCAGCAGGCCTTTGTGTAGTACAAAAAGCACTTTCTGTCTGCCTTTTTTTTTCCTCTTCTAAATTGAACCTAGAAGGGCAGAGATGGGTCATTTGATAAGATTCTTGGGAACTGCTGTTTGCAGAACAATTAGGCGAGATTTTTAAATTGACAGTTTTTAGATGGACAATTTCATTCCACAGTTTCTTCTGTGTTTCCCTGCTCCAGTTTTAATTATCACTTAGAGTAAGTGTACTGGATACATACTTATCAACTCTTCATTTCCCCTGTGGACCACGCTGTGGGTTACAAAATACAATTTCCATTTTGTCTACTGATGGCCTAAATAAGGTACACACAAAACAACAAGGATAGATTTCTTAATTTAGCAGGGTAAGATGTTCATATAACAGTGGCCCGGGGGGTTAGATTAGAGGAGAAAGAGAAATAGATTCTACCTCAGTGGAGTTGAATAATTTCTAAAAGATTTAGCACAAAAGAACTGGGCCATCCCACACTACGAACACTTAGAAAAATCTAATAATAATGTAGTAATTTTTTCAAATTCTTTAATACAGGGATCCATGGCATACATGTGCGTATCTTATGTGATATTTTAAGCACAACTACCATAGGAACAAAATGTTAATGAAATGTTAGGGATATAATATCATGGTGTGCATTAAAAATGTATTGACACTGTAAAATTATGACATACGTATATATCATTTCATTTAAATTGTAACATTAGCATCTTCAATGTGTAAGTATAATAAATAATATGATAAAATATTCTATTATAAAAACATATAAAACCAAATATGTGAATATTTTTAAACTACGATTTTTAAAATGTGGAGTCCTTGGGTGGTGCAAACAGTTAACGTGCTCATCTGCTAACCGAAAGGTTGAAAGTTCAAGTACATCCAGAAGTGCCTCAGAAGAAAGGCCTGGTGGTCTATTTCTGAAAAATCAGCCATTGAAAACCCTATGGAGCACAGTTCTAATGTGACCCACACAGAGTCACCATGAGTAAGAATTGGCTAGATAACTGCTTTTTTTATTTTTAAAATGCATTTTTCTACCAGCGAACTATATTTTATTCAGTTTTCGCTTCTTATTTCCACAAAATGCATGAACACCATTTCACCAAAAACCATATTTTCAAGTCACTATACCTTCCAAGTCATAATTTTTATCATAAGCATCAGCAGACTTTACTAAGTGATCATTATTGGCTAAGTCCTAGGGGTCCAGCAAGTTACATATACGGCCTGAATTTAGCAAGCTGGTAGGACAGCCAGTGAAAAAAGATAAAGAATTATGCAAGACAATTCAAGAAGCATATGGTTCAGGAATAGCAAGAGGCTTCATGAAGACGGTGGGACTGAGGTGGAACTTGAAGAGTTAGGACTTATAAGAATACAGGAATGAAGAAAATACTTTACTCATGCAGTATAGCAAGAACAACGGCATTATTTACTTAAGCCCTTTGACTCTAAGTAGGTTTTATAAAACAGGAGATGATATTGAAAGAATAAACATTTATGAAGGGTGGTGGCTATTGAACTAAGTGTGATGTTTGCACTGTATGATATAAGCAATGGAAGATCACTGAAGGTTTCTGAGTACAGGAAATGATAATTGCAAGTTTTGTATCCGGAAAATCAGTGGTCTGACATTACTGAGGAAACGGTAGAATATAGTGGGCACAAAGAGGACTATCTACTAAACGCAACATTCTCGTTTTATACATTTTCTTGTTCATATATGTCATACTTTCTTGTTTCTATACTTATGATCAGATCAAATTTATTTGTTGCCCTTCTGGAAACTGAGATAAATGACAGTTTGACACACCGTTACAAAAGATATTCCAAAGACCCCACACACATTACCTAAAGAGGAGTCATCAGGAGCCAAAATTGACTAGATGACTACTGTTAGAGTTCCTAGATGATGCAAACTGGGAACACACTTGTCTGCTGACAGTCTAATAAGATGTGCATTGGAAGAAAGGCCTGGCAATCTACTTCCAAAAAATCAGCCACTGAAAACACTCCGGAGCACAGTTCTATACTAATACACGTGGGTTTGCCATGAGTCAGAATCAACTAAACAACAACTGGTCAAAAGAAGTAGACCTTGAGTAACAAAGCATTCCAACTGACAGAGAAGAAGACTAGTGTATGCTGGGAGAGCAGCAGAGGAGACAGTTTGAGTTGAGAGTGTACAAGTGTTCAACTCCTCAGTTCTCTATTATACAGATAAACGACATTAGTGACAAGTAATTAAAATTGGACTTAAATGCATTGATATTTTTTGTTGTTTATTTATCTTCCCAATTAGACACAAATCTATCTGCACTCTCAGAACAGTGCTTGACAAGGCAGGGGCATACCCATGCTAGCTGGAAAAAACCAGTTTAACTACAATGTATTGCTGATGCTTCAGGGAGGCAGTTGTACTTAGTAAGAAATTGTTATATAAATTTAATTGCACCATTATATGTTATCTATGTATCTATGAACACTTGATAAATGAAAATAACTACTTTTTGTAACTACTACCAAATAACTATTATGGTATCCAAAAAACCAAACCAAACCCGTTGCCGTCAAGTCAATTCTGATTTATAGTGACCCTATAGGACAGAGTAGAACTGCCCCATAGGGTTTCTGAGGAGTGGCTGGTAGATTTGAACTGCTGACCTTTTGGTTAGCAGCCGAGCTCTTAACCAGTGAGGCATTCACTCTAAATGGACTTAACCGTTTACCACCAAGTCAATTCCAACTCATCTCAACCCAGTGGCTTACAGAGTTGAACTGCTCCATAGGGTTTTCTTGGCTGTAATCTTTACAGAAGCAGATTCCCAGAGTTTTCTTCCACAGCACACTGGGTGGGTTCTAACAGTCAACCTTTAGGTTAGTAGTCAAGTGTAAACCACTTGTGCCACCCAGCGAGTAGACTTAGTGAATATTAATTAAATTTGACAATATTAAGGCAAACGCATAATTTATAATTAAAATAATGTCAGTATGACTGCCAATCTGATTAAATTTAATCATTTTTGTTTACAGTAATAAATTCTGGAAATTGGAATAGAATATTGTGCATTTTTGTCCTCTTCTGCATTCTTAAAATATATGTATTTAAATTGCATTCTAGTTGCCACTATTTTAACAAGAACTCTAATCAATGAAATACTTGTCTTATATTAATTGACCCATAAACTTGAGTTCCTTTGGGCTATTGAAAATCTAATTTGGCCACTTAAAATATTTCATTCATCCGTTCATTAATTAATTTAATAAATATTTATTATTCATCTAACATGTACCAGTCACTTAGATGAACAATGTGAAGTAAATAAAAACAAGTTCCTGCTTTCATGGAACTGATATTTCAGTAGGAAACCCTGGTGCCATAGTGATTAAGAACTACTTACAGCTGTTAACCAAAAGGTCGGCAGTTCGAATCTGCCAGGTGCTCCGTGGAAACCCTATGGGGCAGTTCCACTCTGTCCTGTAGGGTCGCTATGAGTCAGGATCGACTCGACGGCAACATGTTTGGTTTATATTTTAGTAAATATAGAGAATGTGCTGTTGTTGTCAGTTGTCATTGAATTGATTTCGACTCACAATGACCCCATGTGTGCAAGGCAGAGCTGCTCCATAGAATTTTCAAGGCTGTGACCTTTGCAAGCAGATGGCCAGGCCTTCTTTGGAGGCATGTCTAGATGGGTTTGAACTGCCAGCCTTTTGATTAACCCTCTGTGCCACCCAGGGAATTACAGGATGTATAACAACATACAGATGCCAGATGATGATAAAAAGACAAGTGCTGGGACTTTCGGGGGATAGGGAGGGGGGCTTGTGAAAGCACTGTTGATTTTATGAAGGGTGACTAGGAAAGGCCTTGATAAAATGCCATTCGATGGAAGAAAAACCTGAAGGAAGAGCTGATTCAAGCAGGAATAAAACTTCACTGCTGTTGAATCTGTACTGAATTTTTTTCTCACATATTAGAAAATGTCCCTTATCTTAAAACAAACACAATATTCATCTGTGACTGAATTTTCCAAAGTGGCTGTCTTTAGGATAAAATATCTTCTTGGTATTTTGCCTGAGAAGATACTTAAGGGATCTCAAAACTTCAGTTTAATGAATATTTATTAAGTGCTTACTCTGTACAAGACTGTCTTAGACATCTGCTCTTTTGTCTGCCCAACAACCGTCTCTCTAATGTAGAAGCATCTCCATTTTCCTTGGGTAATTGAGCATCCCCATTCTAAAATATGACCCAGCCCTGGTCAATCAGCCTGGCCCATTTCCCCGGCTACAGAAATTGACTGAGGACATGCATATGATACAGGACAGGTCAGTCAGAGCCACTAAGTGTCAGTCCAGATGCTGTTGGTGGAACCATTGGAAATGGGCACTCCCTTTACTGGATTTCCTTAGCATTTAGGATGGAAATCTGCAGTTCCTGATGCTCAGCGTTACACTGTGGGAGAAGAGTGTCTGAAATAATGCCAACAGAGAGGAAAGCAGATCCAAGAAATGGTGAAAAATCCCTGGCAATATTGTTTCAGCAGCTAGATCCAACTACTTCTGAAACCATTACCTGAGTATTTTTCTTTATGAGATCCAACACATCTCCATAGTTCCTGAGTTTGTTAGGATCACATTTCTTCTACTTGTGGTGACTAATAGAAAGAAACAGTCTGCTCTGTTCTATTTACTCTGTAGAGTTTAAAAAACAAAAGGAAAATGATTTATGCACAGTAAGACTGGCTGTTTCACTATCACTTGATCAGGCTTCTCTATGCATTTCTTTGTAATGAATATCATTTGGTTACCTTTGTAGCATAAAACACGGATGATTTCAGTTCAATAAATATTTTAAGTACCAACGTGCTTAAATGTGTAAGAAACTTACCTATTACTGAGAGTTCCCAAAAAAGGAAATAAGTCGAGATATTTTCCCTGAACAGACAAGCTTTGAGCTTACCTGACTTACCTCCCTCAGGCTTCAACTGTAATGCTTGCGCCTGGAATGTACATGTTTATTGAATAAGGTAGGTATCATTTTCTTTAATTCCTATCAGTCTGCAATGTGTAACTTTTGCTGTTGTTCCTTCTTATTCAATTAGTAATTCTATCTGCTAATGAATAATTTTTTCATCCATGTCTGGAAGAGTTTGAAATCCTCCTAAACGATATAGTATTTATAATCTTACAGTGATGATTTTAAGATAAAGCATTCTGCAACAGAGTAATTTTAGAAGAGAAAAGTAGATTGTAAAAAAATAATGTTCTTATCAGAAAAATAAAGAGTATCAGTCAACATATTAAGAATACATACATATATACACACACCAGTGCCCATATAAATACACACATACATTTTTCCCTTCCTTCCCACCTCTCATTCTCTCTATAATAAAATGATCTCAGCACTTGCACGACCCTCTGACTACAGTACGATTGCCCATCCTCTGCAGCGTTCCTGCTGCAGAGCTATTTCAAACCGCACACTGATTCTCGGGGTTGCCACCTCCTTAGAGCACCTGCTGTAATTCCCAACTATGCTCCCTTTCCCTGTAAAAACTAGATATAACCCAATAACTGAGCTAAAAGTAGCAAACACAACAGTTTGAAGAAATGTAAAAATACATACTTAATTCTATTAAGTGGCAGGCACTGCTGAAATAGCTTATGCCTCTGCAGTTGGGTTTGTGGAAATAAAATAACATGGTCTATTTTTCACGAAGTGGCTGCATTAGTGCACTGGCCAGAGCTACTTCTCTGATTTCTAATGAATTTTTTGCTCTCATTAAAATGTTTTCCAGTCACATGTCATTATCTTTTACTTGTCCACCCCCGGTTTACTGACACAAATATCAGGCAGGTCAAATTTTCTTTCGGCTCTAACTGCTGTCCCTCATTGCTGGCCTGGGCAGTAGCAGACAGAGATCCATGCCCAGCTGCTGGCACAGGTAGCTGAGCAGTTTACACAGGCACCAGCGTGCTGCCTTTGCTTCTGGAGGGAACAATGAGCGAGCGCATCTGTGGGAACTCTCTTGCCTGCTGGGTGCTCAGCTAGGAGTCCCAGAATATCAGACACAATTATACTCAAATGTAAGTATAAAAAGTCATTTTGACTCGGATATAAATTATTCTAGCTGCCATTTTGGATTACCCACACTATCGCTCCTCTTCATTAGCAGAGATAATTGAGCAATGACTGCGTGTGCTTAAGTAATCGTATGATTAATGGTGTATTTACCTATCTTGCTTGTAAGCTCCCTACATAAAGGGAGTGTTCTCTGTATTTCGTTATCATCATCATCTTCAAACACAAGACACTCAAGGCACTGTACTTGTAAGGCCTGGAGACTCCAACTATTCCAGAACCGCTTGGCTGGTCCATGACTCTGCCACTGTGGTCTGGTGGATACCTTGTAAGCCCTCATTAATAAGAAATAAGAATTAATGCTACAGAGTCAGAGAGAAGAAATGTAAATTGCTGCTCTTTCCTTTCTTAAATCACATATCATTTATATTCTTCTCACCTATCTTAATGTTAGTCCACAGGCTTCCTCTACCAGGATATGAGATTCCGAGTTGAGAGTTTGTGATTTTTCCTATTAAATTATTTTTAAAGTGCTACCATTAAAATGAGGAGCTAAAATAATCAGCCAGAGAGAGAGCTGAATTGGGAAGAGAAAGCTGCTTTTTTTTTTTTTTTTTTAATTCATTCCTGTATGTCTAATATTGCACTTCTACAAGTATATTCCCAGCATCTGGCCTCTCCTGCATTAAATTCACCCAAAAGTTATAAAATTTATACTTAAAGATGTGACACTATGTGTAGTACACTGACATCTTCACTAACTTAAATCTATAACTTATAGGTGAAAATAAATAGAATAAGTTATAGGTGTAATTAGTATATGAGGCCACTCAGAAGAAAAACATGCAAAAAAGTGAAATGTCACATTTTCTTTTCTCTCATCTTTCACATTTTGAGAATTTTAAAAAGTGTTAGTGGTAACACTTGGAAAAAAGTCATGCCAGGTGGGATAGCTTTTTTATATTTATTAAAAGAAAAAGGTCTTTGTTAATGTGCTTTCCTTATTAGTTTAATGTTGTGTTGGCAGATCCCCACTGTCAGACCCCTGTAGACTTACCAGTCCTGGAAAAAGCTTTCTTCTTTGGTCCCCTGAGTTGGCTGGTGACAACTGAAAACCTGCAGGTGAAGCTAACACAGAACGGTTGTTTCGGAGACAATTATCTGTGGTGGCAACGATTGCCAGCAGGTTCAGCTTGTGCTGCTTGCTCCAAGGACACTTTTCTCCAGAGCCCCCACCCCTTCTTGCCTAAAACAGTGTTGGTTATTAGCAAATCCATTTGGGGGATTATTTTGTTTCACTTCACCTTAGTCTTCTGAACGTTGTACTTGCATGCTCTCTGACCAAATTTTTAAACCAAAAGAAATCTTACATAATTTAGAAAGTCAGTAAATTCTTACTTCCTTGGCAAAACAAATAACCTGCTTCCTTGACTGAATTCAGACCAAAATTTAAAAGCACACAAGACACCCTAAACAACACTAGAGCAGTAGACATTTACAAAATTGTTAAAGGGAAAGGACAGCAAGGGGAGCGAGGAAGGTGTGCTTGGCGGCAGAAACAGCCCTTCAAAACATTAATGGTATTAAAGACTGAATGTGTTATGCAATCTTCATACACCACTCCTGTGACATCAATCATCTCTCCATTTTATGGATGAAGAAACTAAAACTCAGAGATGATAAATAATTTACACAAGTTATATAGCTGATAAGAGAACTAATCAGAATCCAAACCCAATTCTGAGTTCAAGTCCAGGTGTTCGTTATACTTAATCTAGAGAAATTAGCATTGTGGATAGTTTGTACCTAGCTAGATTATTTCTAGCTGTAGCTGCTTGAAATTAGGGGGAGAAACAAATCCATATATTATAAAAATATGTGCTCATACATATAATTTAAAGAAAAATGTCATCTTGGTGTTAGGAAAAAAATAACTTTTTCTCTTTATGGTAATTTAAATGTAACTAGTACATATCATCCAAACCACTTGTTTAGTTTCAACTAAAATAAGAAATCAAAAATTTTGAAGAGATTTTGAAACTCACAATAAAAGAGAAGGCACGAACCCCAAATGTTATCATTCATAAATTAAAATGTGATGAAATTGTGACTTCAAAACGGTAGAAGTAGTTGCTTGATTATGCTTTCGGTCATTTCCAGAACAATACAGTACAGATAGTCCCAAGCTCGAATACAGCCTCCCACAATTTCTGTGGAATCTCTGATAACAGTTGCTGTCTTTGGACAGTTCTGCCAAAAAATAGTGATGTTTACCAAGGGCCTGTCAGAAACCAGGCTACTTTCCACTATTTCACACACACACACACCCCTAAAGAAAGCAGAGAGTGAAAAAACCTCACTGCACATAAGGTTAGGAATTAGAAGATGTGGACAACAAGCCAAACTCTCCCACTTTTTAGCAGCATGACTTCCATGAAATCGTCTCAGCTATGAACCTTACCTGTAAATTTAATGCATTATAAAACCAGTCTCACACACTAGGAAGGGCATGTGGGGCTCGAAGAAGGTAAAGCATGTGGAATTGTTCTATAATTGTCAAACTTACACAAAATTCAATTATTATTGTCGTGGCTGTTATTTCTGGAACTCCTGCTACAAGACCATTGCTAAAACAGCTGGCTACCAGGAGGCACCTCTCTTTTCCTAACCCACACATCCAGACTAGTTTTCCTCCAAATACAGCAGGTTCCCACAATTGGATGATTGCCCTGCATGGCTGGTAATTGAACTCTATTACTGTATTTTGAGAAACCAGTCATAAATATGAGGTTTCTTATGCAGGAAGTGAGTAATGAGACAAACTTCAAACACTTACACTTCAAACTCATGAGCAATTCAATACTCTCTTTCCCACTTCTTATAAACGTAAAAAAATGTCAAGTGGAATGGGAGACATTTAGGTAAAAAATATCGCAGGCAAGGTAGATGGAAAATATAAAATAGTACCATCTTAATAATTCTAATAATTATATGGAGCCCTGGTGGTGCAGTGGTTAAGAGCTTGGCTGCTAACCAAAAGGTCGACAGTTTGAATCCAGCAGCTGCTCTTGGAAACCCTATGGTGCAGTTCTACTCTGTCCTATAGGGTCACTATGAGTCAGAATTGACTCTACATCAACAGGAAATAATTTT
The DNA here is from genome assembly GCF_000243295.1 of Trichechus manatus latirostris. Lineage (NCBI taxonomy): Eukaryota > Metazoa > Chordata > Mammalia > Sirenia > Trichechidae > Trichechus > Trichechus manatus. The sequence continues at coordinate 1,216,841 of NW_004444166.1, read as the reverse complement.
ATGACTATTCCCTTGTCAGATTTCGGAACGAACTGGATTCCTTTAAAAAAATAATCAACAACAAAAACTCTGATTGTTTTTATCCTCTTCTAAAAAGTAATCTTTTTTTCTCCTTCTTGAAGAGACATCATAAATACTGAATTCTATACAAGAGAACCTTTGGCTTCAACCTCGTCCAGTTCTCTTGTAGACCTCTCAATACACCAATATAGTGAATGAAAGTGCTTTAAATTCTGTATATTATATATATATATATATATATATGTTTTAGACCCATTTTCTACTACCCAATGATAACCAGGAATTGCTCATTTTTAAACTGGTTGAAAGAGATTCTGAAAATTAGATTGTTTCTCTCTCTGTGCTGGCCAGAAAAGATGTGAGAATTCACACTGAGCCATAGCTCCATCTCCTGGAAGTGCATATCGCTAGCAACAACTAAAGACTCAAAGGTATCTGAGAATTTCCTCACGGAAGCATTCATACTCAGACTGTGTGCAATAGACCTTTTATGCCTCACACACCAAGGGAGATTATTCTTCACTCTATTAGAATGAGAAGAACAGATGTAGGGAGCCTTCAGTTCCTGAGGGAAATGACTTAGCCTGAGCACATGGAAAGAAAGCACATGGCTCATGATAAGCCCATCTCATGAATGCAGGTCCCATGCACGCAGAGGGGTCTACAGTCAGATAAAAAGCCTTTACTGACATACCAAAAACACAGATTTTTTTTATTAAGTTCATATTTTGAAAGAGCTCTAAATTTTATTTAGTGCCACTTGTCGTCTTAAATGTAAAATTACAACCTGCACACAGTACCTGGATTCTGGTTAACTATCTTCTGCATTGTATTTTGTTATCGAGCATCTGCTGTTCTCTATTTTTATGCTAGGAAAATGAAGTTTGTTTATAGAAACTATTTCTAATTTTGCATATTTATGTATCTACACCAAGTTTTAACGTATCTGTTTTGTTCACTATTTGATTACTTTAAAACTTTGAAACAGATACTGTCCCTATTGCTCATTCTTACTTAGAAAATAAGAAAATGGAGTTTATTACTTCCAATTGTTTATTGCCATGTTTCTCTCCCTTTAACGTAACCTGAGGCTATGTAAAGTTTAAAGGGCTTAGGTTATGTCCAAATACATAATGAAATATCCTAGACCTTTTAGTTCTCATTATCAATACTGTATTGGCACATTGGGAATATAGAAGGATGCAAATCATTCTAATCAATACAAATCAGCCGTTTATTTACACATACAAGTAAGCAAGGTCAATAAGCAATTGAGTTTTTTTTTTTTTTTTACTTTCCTTAATAAGTTTCTCCATTTTGCCACACTAAGCAGGCTAAAGAAGCTGGACACTTGTCTTCAATCAACTCAATGTTCTGTTGTGCTGAACTACAATCCGTTTCTCATTTGGAAACAACAACAAAAACGATAGAACTATTTACAGTGGATGAACTGAAGCCAACAGTCTCATGTTAATATAATAAACACAATACATAATAAAACGCAAAGTCCAATTTATTCAGTATGATTGGGAACATGGCCCTCTGGCTAGATGAATCTTGTGAGAAAACTAAAAATCAGTGTATACTATTTAATTTTCAAGAAATTAAGTCGTATAAACTACAGTTAACATTAAATTTGCTTGACCATGATTCGTCTCACTTTGATGTTTAGAAAGAATATTTAGGGCCTCAAGATCATTACGATGAACACCAAGCATTACTGTCAGTGCTAAGGAACTAGAGGATAGAAGAGGCTCTATTAATTTTGTATTGGAATCAGGATATATTCCTTTAAAAATATTTCTGTAAATCTTATTCGGTGTCTCTCTTTAATAAAAGTAGAGAAACTATGTATAAATCTTGTTATATTTCTTTGGGTCACATGAATTTTGGAAAAAATTGGGAATTTGTTTCATAGGCCTTAAGTCTCCACATTTTGTGTGTGGCTTTGCTTGATTAACATGCTTCATTCAACAGCCATAAAGGAGCTTGCATTTTAGATTAGAGTTTTCCGTGGGCTTTTTGATGATTGGCTTGCAGCCAAAGCACTTATCCTGCTATTCAGGATATATTGTAGAAAACCATATAACTGCACCTAAGAGTCTTTAATTGCTAATTGTTCCTAATAACTGTTTAGTATATAATGCAAACAATAATACATGATGTCAGTTTGAATTTCAAGGTTGTTATTCAATCCCAAGTTTCTGCTGTGTTATGTTCTCTTCCTGTGGTTAATGATGTCTGAAAAACCCTCAGCGGAGTAACAATCCTGGCTTGGGAAAGGGGCAAGGTCTGTATTAAAACAATAACAATAAAAACATAGAAAATAGAGGCTTGAGTAATAGCCTAAGTACAATATTGAGTATTGTACGGAATGAAATGAATGGCTACTTTTGTGCTTCCGATTACAATATACCCTTCTCAGTAACCATTCAGAGATTAACTGTGGGTGATCTGCAGAACTTGGAACCCTCCTCTACACTGTCACCTGGATCCAAAGAGTACTGTTCTGCTTTGGGAATCACTTTTTCCAGGTCTTCTTGAAGGACTAAGATCAGCTTTTGTTATTTCTGAGGAACTCTCTGACAGTTTCTCCTTGATCCATTCTCCTTCTACTCATACTGTCTCAAGTAAGAAGAGGAAGCCAATGGAAGGAAATGGAAAAAAGAAAACAAAATACGATGGGGCCAAGCTCTGGCTAGCCAGTAATCCTTCGAGCACTTCTCCCTCTGTTCTGTCTGCAATTTCAGTTAAGATTTCCAGCACTTGGAGTTTAAATGTCCTCACTGAAGTCAAGAGGTTTTCTGACTTTGGTAATATACAGAGATGGTAATGGCATTACCTAATTCTGTCATGCACAATTAATTTAAAATTTTCTCTATGATTAAAATGGAAATTACATAGAGCTTAGAATTGCTGTTAAATAAAGGGTTAGAAATTCCACCTGAGTTCAGAAATTATATCATAGGCATAGGAGCAGCAATTTGGTAGAGTTTCTTTCAGTTGAAAAAATATAGAAAAATTTTGTTTTGAATAGGAAAGATTAGTATTAAATGGATGCAACTGTGCTAAATTCCAAAGGTTTCTGTTTCAGTGAGGATTTAGGCAGAAAACAGATGACACTCTCATTGGGTAATTGAGGAGAGAAAAGAATCTGTTTACAAACGTATGGGCAGGAGCACCACTGAAATACTCTGAGATTAGAAGCAGTTGGGAGAATTAACTTATCCCTAGACCTGAAGAAAGGAGCCTTACTGGTGCAATGAGTAGGCGCTTGGCTGCAAACTGAAAGGATGGCAGTTCAAGCCCACCAGCTGCTCTGCAGGAGAAAACACCGGACGATGTGCTCCCGTAAAGGTTATAGCCAAGGAGACCCCATGGAGCAGTTTTACTCTGTCATATAGGGTCACTATGAGCTGGAATCAGCTGGACAGCACACAACAACAACAGACATGGAGGATAAAGGGAGAAAGTGGTTGTTGAACCCCAGATGAGCTGTTTGGAGAGGACAGCCTAGGAGCTGTGGAATCCTCAGGTAGCCAACATGAGGTGACTTGTCAGGGAGGAAACCAAGGTGTACCTTGGACTCATTCTCTTTCGTTCCTCCTGTCACTGCCCCAACGGGAAGCCAAAGGGAAAAATGTCCATCAATTGCATTCATTCGATTGAGCCCCCTGAGATAGTGATCAAGGTGGAGATACAGGGGCAGGGGGAGAGGGTGGTCCAGATAGACAGACGGAAGATGTCCAGCACAGCTCATTCACAAAGAATAAGATTGGAAAAGAATTTTTAAATTAATTTTAAATCTCTGGGAGTAGGGGGCATATCTAAATTAGGGAAGTACTGTTATGCATGTTTTCATTTATAATTGTGTAGGGAACTGAATTATAAACGATCAGCTGGAAACATTAAAAGCAGAACCAAAAAAAAAAAAAAACACACACAAAAAAAAAACCATTGCCATTGAGTCTATTCTGACTCACAGCGACCCTATAGGACAGAGTAGAACTGCCCCATAGGGTTTCAAAGGAGCGCCTGGTGGATTCAAACCGCCGACCTTTTGGTTAGCAGCCGAACTTTTACCACTACGCCACTAGGGTTTCCATTAAAAGCAGAGTGGGCTCCAAATACTTAGTTCATTTATAGTCAATTCTCAATGATGTTAGAATATACTTTCATTATCACTTATTTAGTCCATTTCCATTTTCCTCAACATCATCATTTTCTAAACTCATAATTATTAGAGTAAAACATGCTTTTTTTTTTTTTTACTATAGAAATATACAGAAGCATTCAAATCCATGAAAATGAATGAATCAAACTGCCTTTTGGTGATGTTTTGGTTCTGCTATAACTAACTGCTAACCTCAGGCAAGTTGCTAAACTATTTTTTTGCATGAATTTCTTCATCTATATTGTTGTTGTTTGGTACCATTGACTCGGTTCTGACTCAGAGAGTCCCTATGCACAACAGAATGAAACACTGCCCAGTCCTGTGCCATCCTCACAATCTTTGTTACACCTCAGCCCGTTGTTGCAGCCACTGTGTCAATCCACCTCCTTGAGGGTCTTCCTCATTTTCACTGACCTTCTACTTTACCAAGCATAAAGTCCTTCTCCAGGGACTGGTCCCTCCTGATAACATGTCCGAAGTACATGAGACGAAGTCTGGCCATCCTTGCTTCTAAGGAGCATTCTGGCAGTACTTCTTCCAAGACAAATTTGTTTGTTTTTCTGGCAGTTCATGCTCTATTCAATATTCTTTGCTAACACTGTAATTCTAAGGTATCGATTCTTCTTTGGTCTTCCTTATTCATTGTCCATCTTTCACATGCATACAAGGCAATTGAAAATATCATGGCTTAGCTCAGGTACACCTTAAGTCCTCAGAGTGACATCTTTGCTTTTCAACACTTCCAAGAAGTCTTTTAGAGCAGATTTGCACAATGTAATACATTGTTTGATTTCTTGACTGCTGCTTCCGTAGGTGCCGAGTTATGGATTCAAGTAAAATGAAATCCTTGACAACTTCAATATTTTTCTGTTTATCATGATGTTGCTTATTGGTCCTGTTGTGAAGATTTTTGTTTTCTTTATGTGGAGGTGCAATCCACACTGAAGGCTGTAGTCTTTTCATCAGTAAGCGCTTTAAGTCCTCTTCACTTTCCACAAGCAACGTTGTGTCATCTGCATATCATAGGTTGTTAATGAGTCTTCCTCTAATCTTGATGCTGCATTCTTCTTCATTTCGTCCAGCTTCTCAGATTATTTGCTCAGCATACAGACTGAATAAGTATGTGAAAGGGTACCACACTGATGCACACCTTTTCTGATTTTAAACCACACAGTATCCCTTTGTTCTGTTCGAACAACTACCTCTTGGTCTATGTACAGGTTCCTCATGAGCACAATTAAGTGTTCTGGGTTCCCATTCTTCTCAATGTTATCCATAATTTGTTATGATCCACACAGTCGAATGCCTTTGCATAGTCAATAAAACATAGGTAAATGTCTTTCTGGTATTCTCTGCTTTTAGCCAAGATCCATCGGACATCAGCAATGATGTCCCTCATTCCACATCCTCTTTTGAATCCAGTTTGAACTTCTGTCAGTTCCCTGTCAATGTGCTGCTCCAACTGGTTTTGAATGATCTTCAGCAAAATTTTACTTGAGTGTGATATTAATGATATTGTTCGCTAACTTCTGCATTCTGTTGGGTCACCTTTCTTTGGAATGGGCACAAAGATGGATCTCTTCCAGTCAGTTGACCAGGAAGCTGTCTTCCAAATTTCTTGGCATAGATGAGTGAGCACTTCCAGCACTGCATCCATTTGTTGAAATATCTCAATTGGTATCCTGTCAATTCCTGGAGCCTTGTTTTTCACCATTCCCTTCAGTGCAGCTTGGACTTCTTCCTTCAGCACCATCATATGATAATATGCTACCTCATGAAATGGTTGAATATCAACCAATTCTTTTTGGTACAGTGACTCTGTGTATTCCTTCCATCTTCTTTTGATGTTTCCTGCATTGCTCAATAATTTCCCCATAAAATCCTTCAGTATTGCAACTCAAGGCTTGAATTTTTTTCCTCAGTTCTTTCAACATGAGAAATGCTGACCTTGTTCCTCCCTTTTGGTTTTCTAACTCTAGGTCTTTGCACATTTCTTTATAATACTTTACTTTGTCTTCTCAAGCTGCCCTTTGAAATCTTCTGTTCAGCTCTTTTATTTCATTATTTCTTCCTTTTGCTTTAGCTACTCTACATTTCAGAGCAAGTTTCAGAGTCTCTTCTGACATCCATTTTGGCTTTCCTTTCTTTCCTGTCTTTTTAATGACTTTTGCTTTCTTCATGTATGATGTCCTCGATGCCTTTCCACAACTCATCTGGCCTTCAGTCATTAGTGTTCAATGCATCAAAGCTATTCTTGAGATCGTCTCTAAATTCAGGTAGGATATACTCAAGGTTCTATTTTGGCTCTCATGGACTTGCTCTAATTTTCTTCATCTTGAACTTGAACTTGCATATGAGCAATTGATGGTCTGTTCCAAAGTTGGCCCCTCGCCTTGTTCTGACTGATGATATTGAGCTTCTCCATCATCTCTTTCCACAGATGTAGTCAATTTGATTCCTGTGTATTTTATCTGACAAGGCCCATGCGTATAGTCACTGTTTATGTTGTTGAAAAAAGGTATCTGCAATGAAGAAGTCGTTGGTCTTGCAAAATTCTATCATGCAATCTCTGCATTGTTTCTATGACCAAAGCCTATTTTCCAACGACTGATCCTTCTTTTTTGTTTCCAACTTTCACATTCCAATAACCAATAATTATTAATGTATCTTGATTGAATGATCAATTTCAGACTGCAGAACTTGGTAAAAGTCTTCAATTTCCTCAACTATGGCATTAGTGGTTGGTGCGTAAATTTGAATAACAGTCATAAAAGTTGATTGTCCTTGTAGGAGTATGGATATTATCCTATCACTGGCAGCACTGTACTTCAGGATAGAGCTTGAAATGTTCTTTTTGATGATGAATGCAATGCCATCCCTTTTCAATTTGTCATTTTCAGAAAAGTAGAACATATAATTGTCTGATTCAAACTGGCCAGTACCAGTCCATTTTAGCTCACTAATGCCTAGGATATTGATTTTTGTGTGTACCATTTCATTTTTCACTACTTCCAATTTTCCTAGATTCATACTTCATACATTCCACGTGCCAATTATTAATGGATGTTTGCAGCTGATTCTTCTCATTTTGAGTTATGCCGCATCACAAATGAAGGTCCTGAAAGCTTGATTCCCCCCATGTCATTAAGGTCAACTCTACTTTGAGGACACAGCTCTTCCTTTGTCATATTTTGAGTGCCTTCCAACCTGAGTGGCTCATCTTCCGGCACTATACCAGACAATGTTCTGCTGCTATTCATAAGGTTTTCCCTGGCCAATTTTTTCAGAAGTAGACTGCCAGGTCCTAGACTTCTTCCTAGTCTGTCTTAGTCTGGAAGCTCTGCTCAAAATTTGTCCACCATAGGTGACCCTGCTGGTATTTGAAATACAGGTGGCTTAGCTTCCAGCATCATGGCCACACACAGCCACCACAGCAGGACAAACCGACAGACGCTGGGGTCATCGATACAGTGTAGATAATAATAGTCTAAACCTCATGTGGTTGTAGTGAAGAGTAAAAGAATTTTTACACTTTTAAAAGTGTGCCTGGCACAACTGGAACACCCCAAAAATATTAGCTAGTAGTAGTAGTAACAGTAACATTGACTTAAATGTTCACTATTTGGTGAGTATTTTTGTTTCTGTTAGGATCCAATTGGATCTTAGTGTATCTTGCTATTTGGTAATATTCTTAATGTGACTTGCAACTAGGCAACGTAAACTATCTTCCCTAAACCTTTAGCCAGGCATCAGTCAGACGGGCAATAAGCTTAATAAAGAAAGACAAATCTGCTTAATCTGAGTCTTTACATGTTTTTAAGAACAGATTTTACTAGTTAGTATGGTTTGGCAAGCAGAATAGAATGATCCAGAGAGCCATGTGTGGAAGCTGACTTCCTCAGGGGTGGGGTTCACAGTGTACCTGACTCCTTTATTTAAAGTATCCACAAAGAGTAAAAAGACACACTGACTTGGAAATCTTAGAATTAAAATATATTCCCAACCAGAATACAGGATTTGTGGATTTTAAACTCAGTGCATTAACTATTCCCTGGGCGCTCTGATACTCCCTCAGGACTTCCGCTAAATCCTCTCCTCAGGTCAAGCTCCAGTCCCTGCTCATCTCAGATGCTCTCCAACTCCTGCAGACAAAACAGCCTCCTTGGTAAAAATAGATTATTAGCTTTCTTTGTTTGCAGGCAATCAAACACTATAAGAAGCGAAAGAAATGTGCTAAAGACAGATAATCAGCTAATTGAAGCTTTCTCCACCAAATAACAAAAGAAACTGAAAGAATATTGATTGAGGGAGAGAAATGAGAGTCAATGTATGAGCACTTTATTGGAATCAGAATTTTCCATTTGAGGGCTATGGTGAGGACACTATCAACTTGTTTTTGGATCATCTGTACTCCTTCCCAAAATCTGAAACAAAATCTGAGACAACTGAGAGTACATTGTGTAACTGTCACTCAGGCATTCATGCCACTGTTTGCATTTTTTGCAAGTCTCCTACGAGCTGCAGACTTCTGCCTAAATTTCTTCATCCATCTAGTGGAGAGAATAATAGTCACCATCTCATAGGGTTGTTGTGAAGACTAATCTGTTCCAAGATAGAAGCTCACAAATCACCTTTGCTCCCTGTTAATTTCTATACTACACCATCTATGCTATCACTAAAAATATTGGTGCCTCTGTCTGCTAAATGAATTTGGTGAACTCAGTGAGAGCTTAGTTATTACCATGGTCAGCAATGGGTCTTAAGACCTGTATAAAAACCAGAAAGCATAAGGAAAAATCGAGACATACAGTGATGGAGAACAAAGCTAAGGAAAATCAAAGTAAACAATAAGCAGCAAGATGGACAGATATCCCAAAAGAAGAACATGGAAAAGAAAGGCGGATAGCAGGGAGGGAAGCTGAATGAATGTTGATGTTTCCAAATCTCAGGAAATTAAAAACCACCACTAACCTTTGCTGAGTAATAAGAATAGTTAATGGACCCCTTCCTCCTGCCATAACAACAACAACAGCAATAGCTGTCGCTTCTGTATTGTTTGTTGTTAGGTGCCGTCAAGTCGATTTTGACTCATAGCAACCCTACGTGACAGAGGAGAGATCATATGTCAGGTGTACTCCTAGGAGAAATTCTCACTTATAATCCACCTTTTCCTCTGATTTGCTTTTAGTTTAATCAGATAAGTTTGTCTTTCTGAGCCTCAGTTTCCTAATCTGTAACATGAGTTCACAAGCTACAGATGAGATCACAGCTAACTCATAGTATTTGTTGTGGGGATTAAGGGATGGGTATAAAGCCCTCAGACTATCACCAGGAATATTAAGAGCTTGGTAAATGGAAGCCAGCTATTATTAGAAGGAGAACAAATTAACTTGGTTACATTTAGCAAAACATGGACAATAGTAAGAAATTCGATTTTAGAACCCAGTGGCTAGAATAGTAAAAAAACAAAAAACAAAACATTGCCATCGAGTCAATTCCAACCCTATATGACAGAATAGAACTGCCCCATAGCGTTTCTAAGGAGCGGCTGGTGGATTCAAACTGCCAACCTTTTGGTTAGCAGCTGTGCTCTTAACCACTGTGCCACCAGAGCTAGACTAGTAGGTGCTCAATATATATGTATAAATAATTGAATGAGTGAGTGGGAAATCCAAGGTGTTTAATTATTCTGGAGTTAGGACAGGGTCTATAAAATTTGGCATATGAAAAGTTTAAACAAGTAGATGATGGCACAGTGTTAATAATAGCAGAACAGTGATGGTGTCTGGATGACACTTGAGAAAAGGTCATCATCTTCCTCCTTCCTGGTAAGGGTACATTTAGGACATCTTTCAGTTAACTTCCAGATATTTCAAATTTGAGAAAATTCATCAATGGCTAGAACAGCAGTTTGTGATTTATGTTCCTCATGATTTCATAGTGACCCTTTATGACACGGCAGAACTGTCCCATAGGGTAAAGAACTGGAATGAACCCACTTTCCTTGAGTGTCAGAAAGGAGATGAGTACACCCTGATAGAGCCAATGCCAGACTGTGACAAGGTGAGAACAGATGTTTTCTTTCATTCATCTTTAAATCCCCTAGGATCTAGTGCAGTGCCCTGCACATAGAAGGATCTGGTGATGGGTGAGAAAATGTGCTAGCCTGCTAACAATCAACACTCCGTTTCCATATCTGGTTTTATAGAATCGTAGAAATTCAAAACATCAGAACAAAATTCTTGAAGCAACCAGGCAATACACAAAATGTTCTTGGGAACCCTTCGACCTGGACCTTCCATACAGCATTAAGCCGACAAGTCTAAGTTGCAAAAGCACCCTGGTGGTGCAATGGTTAGGCGCTCAACTGCCAACTGAAAGCAACTCTGTGAAAGAAAAAACCTGGCGATCTGCTCCTATAAAGATTACAGCATGGGAAACCCTATGGGGCAGTATTACTCTGTCTTATAGGGTCACTATGAGTTGGAATCAACTTGAAGGCACACAGCAACAATAACATGCTCTCTTAGCCCCTTGAATACACCTTTATTGTGGTGGTTATCAAATCATACCACAATTACATGTTAGTTTGTTCAACATCCCCACTGTCACTAGATTGTGGGATTTTGAGAGCAGAAACTGTGCTTTTGTGTCATTAAAAATATTAATAAGAACAATTACTATCATCCCATTTAATTCTCATAACAACACCGTTGTTAGTTGCCCTCAAGTCTGTTCTGACTCATGGTGACCCCATGTGTGCAGAGAAGCACTCTACAGGATTTTCAAGGCTATACGACTTTTCAGAATCAGATCACCAGGCTTATCTTCTAAGGTGCCTCTGGGTAGGTTCAAACTACCAACCATTTGGTTAGCAGTTGAGTGCTTAACTGTTTGTGCCACCCAAGGACCTTCTTATCGACATTAGAAGCACTAACATTATTTCCATTTTACACTTGAGGAAACTATGGCTTATAGAGATTAAGTAACTGGTCTACATTCATACAATTCATAAGTGAGAGAGTTTGTACTCCAATCTAGGATGGTCTGACTTCAAGTTCTATGGTCTCAATTACCAATCTTTATCTTAGTCTTTTCTTTCTTCTTCTTCTTTTTTGGATAAGCTCAGCAACTAGCACAATGTCTGGCACATAAGTGCATAGTGACCTTTAATGTGTATTTGTTGAAAGAAGGAGTGAATGAGGGATGTTCAAGACAGAATCACCCTGGCCTTCACTAAGCTGTTATGTCACTTCTCACAGATGACACACACCAAAGATCCAAGAATGTATCCTTTGAAACACTTTAAAAAGCAAACCAAACTACATTTCTTTCTACGGTGACACACATTTGGCATAAGACTGATCTTTACAGGTAACTTTCTAGGAATTGACTTTAAAGAGCTAGGTTTTGTACTTAGTGACATGAAAACGCTAAAGTAGAAAGCACCAGTACTAGGCTTCTTGGTATTCCTCCCACTAGTGATACTGATAGCACACGATGGTCATAATTTCCAATAATGGCATGTATAGTCAAAGTAAAGAAGAGAGAGACCCGGGGGTGGGGAGGGGAGACTGAAATATCATTGCATGATCTTAGAGTTTATTTCACACTTCTCTCCATTTAATTTATGAAGAGAAAAATTACTGTGATAGATGTAGGTTGGCAGTTGTGATCATTAACAAGGAGCTATTGCCCATGGGTACGCAATAAAATGTAGTACATATTGATTCCTTTTAACATTAACTATTTTGAGGTTGTGATTGAAAATTACCATTGAATTGCAGATAACACTAGCTGTGCTTCACGAACGATAAATATTGTAAACTGGTTATAAAAGCAGTTAAGGTATTATTATGTTTGTGTCATTAGATTTACTTTACTGACATAAACAGTTCAAAACAACACACATTTATACGTAATTTAAGTACTATCTACTCAACTTACTTTAACAAATAGCACCATCTACAGTGCTTTACGCTGATGCAAGAATGAATGCTGGCTTCTTTCAACTTGTCTGAACAACCATTGCTCTTCTGTTAAACTACTTTTCATATCATTTCAGTGGCACACTTCAAAATTAGCTTCTGTGTATATTAGAGGAATTTCTTCTTCAAGGAGAAAAAAGCAAAGGAATAGAGAAGAAGGAAGAAATGAAAGGAAATAAAAGGTAGGATTTTTTGGCATTATGTTCTGTGAAACAGATTAAATAAATTCAGAGTCAAGCATCAGAATGTTTCCAACACCGTCACAGACAAGGTCTCCTTAGTAACCAGATGAAATCTACATTAAAATCACCCAAATAGTTGTTTCCTCGCCAGTATCAGTTTTACCTGGATGGCCTATGGGCGACTCCCGCTGTAGTCATTTGAAGGGCAAAATTCTGGGCATACAGCTCTGCTGCCCACACCCAGTGGGACTCGGAGGCAGCCACAGGAGCTATATTTGTTGTGAATAGCATCTCTACTAGGAAGATTGTTGTGAGAAAAAAATTCTTTCAGATCCATCGTTTCTGAACGTTTACAAACACACCATGTTCTCCTGTGCATGAAGTGAATGAATAAGATTTTCCTTACTGCTTGTAAAATCCAGTGCGTGTTGGGTTTCTGTTTATCGTGACGGAAAATTTGGCAATGGATATAGATGATGGTTGTGCAACATGATTTTTGTAACTGATGTCACTGAACTGTACACTCAAAAAATGCTGAATTGGCAAATGTTGTATTATATGTATTTTTACAATAAAAAAAAATCCAATGCACATTTAACTCTTCAAAGATAGAGATGCACTTTCGTTCATTTTGCACTCTGATGACACTTGAGATACTGTCTTAGTCTTCTGCTTTCCTCTGTAAAATGTATAGGGAGATGATTTTGGACCCAAATCTCCTCGTCCTGAAACAGCCTGTTACAAGGTAGCTTGGGTACCTCCCGAAGTGGATTCTCAATTGAGAGATACTAATATGTCACTCGTATCACATACCTAACCCTAGAAATGGCTGACAGTTTAAGATGTCTTTAGCCTTCTGGAAGGGGCGGAGAGGCAGGGAGTGATGAGGAATGGCTTCCTAGGTGAGGAAATAAACATGTTTTCCTCTACTAAACCCCTCATTTTGCTAGAGCCTGGCTTTTTAAAATATAGAAGGGGGAAATTTGGACTCTTATGAAGGAACACAAATGGTAAAGTGTAGATATAATCCATAATTAAACTGTCTGAAAGGACATGCTGGGAAATCATGGAAAACATCTGCACACACAGATAGAATAACAACACTGATGTATTTTACAGTCAGAAAGGGGGCAGTCTCTTGAATGATTTGAAAATTCAAATGTAAGCCCCCAAAGGACAGCGTACGTGCTTGTCCTCTTCCCCACAGCACCTCAATACCCAGCAAACTTCATGACATGTAGTACCTAATTTGAAAAAAAAAAAGTTGAAACAAAAATCAGCATTTTCTAATTTTGAAAAAAAAAAAAAAAAAAAAAAAACACCTTGGTACATAATTAAGAATCCCTGGTGTCGAAAGGAGAAACAGTTAAGCACTTGGCTGCTAATGAAAAGGTTGGCAGTTCAGACCTACCCTGTGGCTTTAAAAGGAGAAAGACCTGGTGATCTGCCTCTGTAAAGATTACAGCCAAGAAAATCCTATGCGGCAGTTCTACTCTGTCACATGGGGTAGCTATGAGTCAAAATCAACTCTATAGCACCCAACAACATTAAATTATTATTGTCCTTTACATATGAAATTATTTCTTGTTTATGTGTACTACTGCAAAAGCTAATTTGTAGTGTGAGGCTCCTTTTGGATCAATGCTCATGTATTTATCAACCTGAGGACCTGTGGCCGGCTGTTGCCTACCCAGTGCCATGCTTTTGTCAATGAGAACTACTCAGTTTCCATTTGCTCTCTGCTGGCTGCTCCTAACTGCTTGGCTTTTGAGCTAATGCTGGCTTTTCCACGTTATTACAAAGTATGTTCACTACATCCTTGAAGCATTTCTTTAGTCCCTATTCAGTCAAAATGCCCATCTTCAGTTGCCGCTTGGAAATTGCTTTGATAACCTGCTGTCAGCCCTTCTCTTTACATGACCAACCTATTGAAAATGAATTACCATAGGTATGACTTTCCCACCAGTATACCAGCAGCACTCTGGGCCCTCATTAATGCAGCTCATTTTGCCATTTAATTTTAAATATAGCATATAGGGGAGAATTGCATAGGAATGGGATATCATATCAGGGCAGGCCTGACCATAGCTCAGAGGAGCAGAGTCCTCTGCAGTCTGCCATGCCCTGCATTCTCGATTAAGATTTCATGGAAAGGAGCCAACCATTGGTCCTATTACAGCCAGTCTCTTCTTTCCTCTCTACGTGTGTTTTTCTATACATCCTAAGGTTAACTTCTCTAACACTTTTCTATCCTTCTCACCTTATTATCCAATTGGAATAAGAGGAATGTGAAACAGACTTCTCAAATGTCATTACATATGGTTCCCTAATCAGTCTTCATTCAGATTTCAGCTCCTTAAATTCTACCATTCTAAAATAACAACAACAACAAAATCAAACCTGTTGCCGTTGAGTTGATTCCAACTCATAGCGACCCTATAGGACAGAGTAGAACTGCCCCATATGGTTTCCGGGAAGTGGCTGGTGGATTTAAACCACCAGTCTTTTGGTTAGCAGCCAAGCTCTTAACCACTGCACCACCGGGGCTCCACCATTCTAACAGCTGAATAAAATGATCTTCATAATTCTTCAATGGTCAGACGTACTTTACTGGGTTATACTATTTATGGCAGTCTTTTTTTCTTTTCTTTTCTTTTCTTTATTTATTCGGTTATCTATATACTTTTCTATGGAGCCCTGAAGGCACAGCGGTTAAGTGCTCGACTGCTAACCGAAAGGTCGGCAGTTCAAACGCACCAGAGGCTCCACAGGAGAAAGATGTGGCAGTTCGCTTCTGTAAGGATTTATAGACTTGGAAACCCTATGAAGCAGTTCTACTGTGTCCTACAGGGTTGGTATGAGTCGGAATTGTTTCGATGGCAATGGGTTTGGGTTTTAGCTTTGCGTATATTTTTCTATTAGCTATTTATTTATTCCCTGGTTTATGGTGGATGATAGGCTGGGGATGAGGGTCACAGGTAACATAAAGACAGAGAGAATGAACAGTAAAGCAACATATGGGAAACTGTTGGAGAGAAGAGAAAGATTAGAAAGGAGAAAATCAAAGTATCTTCTTGTCTCGCTCTCACAATCACCCACCCACCTATAACAGCAGTTTTTGTCTTTTTAGAAGTTTAAAGAGAAAATACAACACAAAGATGATCTTGCCTCCTCTCAAACATAAATGGAGTGTCCCTCAAGAAAGGTAAATGAAATTTAGCTTCTTAAAAAAATTAAAAAGCCAAAGCAATGGTTATGGCTGTCTAGCATCAGCGGAAAATGAGTTACTCTAAATAAACATGTTTTTCAAATAATTGAAGGTAAGCTTCTTTAAGCACAGCCATTCTCTTCATTTTACCCCCTGTGATGGAAATTGTCTTAAAGTGCAAGGACATGTCCCAGTCTTCTTAACCAGAGAACACTGAACATAATTTAACCTTTCCTTGATCGCCTGAGGTTATCACTTTGAACATCAGCTACTGCATTTTGCTGTAATATGATAATGCCCTGAGCAGTACTGAGTGCACATAGAACTGTTGGACTTGACAAAGAACGAATCAAGAAACCTAATCTTTTAGAATATTAGTTTGATTTTATTTTTTTAAAAACCATTATCAGGCTTTTAGTAATATTATGTTGTAACCCATTGTTGTCAAGTCAATTCCAACTCACAGAGATCCTATAGGACAGAGCAGAACTACCCCATGGGGCTTCCAAGGCTGCAAATCTTTATGGAGGCAGGCTGTCGCATCTTTCTCTCATATTACAGCTGGTGAGTTCGAAACACCGACCTTTCGGTTAGCAGCTGAGCACTTTTACCACTATGCCGCGAGGATCCCTTTATGCAAAGTAAGAACAACACTTATAACAACGTCCTTCACTTCCAATGTGCTATGGACTAGTAAACTATATCACCAAACTCTTTAGCCTTAAATATATATTAAGAATAATTTGGTTGTGAGAGAGGGCCTAAAGGGTGCCAGTATTAATAGTGGCATGGCCCTTAGGGTGCAGGTTTGTGGTATATATGTATCCTATTCAGAAAGAATGTTTTCTCCACTCTTTCTCCTTCTTAACGATGTTCCATATCAGTTGTTCTTCTCAAATTTACATGTGCACAAGAATCACCTTGGGATCCTGCAAAAAATGCAGATTCTGATTCAGTAGGTCTGAGTAGGGGTCTGAGATTCTGTATTTCTTGCAGGCTCCCAGGACCACACTCTGGGTAGGGAGATGTGAGATTGTTCAGGTAATTAGATACATGATTAGATTACGGGTCAGAAACTACAGGCTGCAGGCTGAATCTGGGCCTCCCCCTGCTTTATAAAACCTAGGAACAAATAATAAATTTTATATTTTTAAATGGTTGGAAAAAATATATAGAGAAGAAGACTGTATTGTGATAGATGAAAATTATACGAATTTTAATTTCAGTCTCGATAAGTAAAGTTTTATTGGAACACAACCACATGCATTCACTTACATACTCTCTGTAACTGTTTTAATAATAAAACAGCAGAGTTGAGTAAATGCAACAGAGGTCATATGACCCACAAAGCCTAAAATATTTACTATCTAGCTCTTTATAGAAAAAGCATACTACCTTCTGATTTAGATGATTGTACTTCATATTTGAGCAACACTTTGTGATTTATAAAGGGCTTTTATTTCCTTTGGGCCTGTGTAGCCATAAGAGCAGTGTAAATAGAGAAGACCCTGGCTGGTACAACCTGTTAATATGCTAGGCTGCTAATCCACCCAGAAGTGCCTTGGAAGAAAGGCCTGGTGATCTACTTCCAAAAGATCAGACACTGAAAACCGTATGGAACACAGGTCTACTCAGAGACCACATGGGGTCACCATGAGTCAAAACTGACTCCACGGCAGTTGTTTTGTTTTTGTTTTTTTTGCTTTTGCCTTGCTTTGTTTGATTTTAAGATAGATAAAGCTGGTGCAAGACCACTTTTTACAGTTAGGAAGACTGGTCCCTGCTCAAGGATGCCCGGGATGGTGGGGGCTGGGGAGCGGGGGTAGACATGGGGTTTCTTTTTCCAAGTCACACAAGTCCAGTTTGTTTACTCTAATTTCACAAACTGGAGATAACAAATAACTAGTCCTAAGTTACATGCCTAAAAATAAGTGATTCCAGAAGTTGAACTCAGGTCAATGGAGCACAAAATCAGGGGTCTTTCCAATGCTCCACAAGATGATATGCTAGTAGAATTGTCGTAGTGACATTTCAAAATTTTTTCTTAACTAAATTCTTTCAAAGTTAATGTCATTTCAATAATTTAGGTATAAATGGCGGCCTTTTATTCTGAAGGTAAAAACATCCTTTAAAGTGATAAAGTAGGCACAAAAACCATCTCAACTAATATTTTCTTCCAAAGTTTTAATATACAAGTAAAAATGGAAACAGCAGAATTCACATTCATTGAGAAACATCTATTCATCTTTTAGATTCAAGTAAGATTTACTGGCTTTTTCTCAAATGCTTATTGATGTAAAACAGATTCCATTAAAATTCCAAATTCTACTCCTTGAATTTAAAGAGCAGCTTTCAAAATAATAGTAAATCTTGGGCTCATCACTTGTTATAATGAAAGGAATTTTAGATTTGTTGAAAATATTGGTTTAAATTATCCTTTAATTATTTAAAAATATTTCTTAATGGTATATGTGGTCTAATAAAATATTTTGTCTTTCATTCTGTGATCTATGTAATTAAGCACAACAGTTCTACAAGTAAGATTGAACCATGGGAATAAGATGGTTTCTTTATCAATTTATAGCAAGTAGTTTTGCCTTTATGTCATCAAGGAATGTTCTGGATTTAGATTCTCTCATTTCACACCAACAGAACTAAGAAAACAAGTGAATCCTTAACGTCAGAAAGGCAATATGGTAGGCAATGTGGATCCTCCTTTAGTTCATGCAAATCTCTCTACTCTCTTCTAAGGTTTCACATTCGATTTATCCTGGGTTGGATGACACATTAAAATTCCTTAGACTGAAATGTGAATTAAAAAGAGAACTGAAATCAAAACACAAAGAGGCTAAGAGGTTGATCAATAAAAATATATAGGAAAGTACAATATTAGCAATGTACTTACAAGCCAAACGATTTGTTAGTGAAAATGTTTGCCTTTGGAAATGAGCTCTTTTGTTTTAGGCACACTCCTTTTCAAGAGTCCTGCAGTGTTATCCTAAGGAGCCAATTTTTCACTTAAATACAACCAAATAGCTGTATGTGAAGGTACTTGACTTGCTTTCATGCATTGATATTCTAGTGCTTGAGATATTTTTCATTCTTTTTAGAATTTGACCCACGTTTTTGGCATCCGCATTTCTGACTCTCAAAATCTGGTAGTTTGTTGGCATAATAAGATCGCTCTCTCCATATATATATATATAAAATATAACATAATATATGTATCTTTGTATGTAATAACAAACATAATTTCTTCATTATTAGCTTCCTATTGTTTTTGTAAATTTGTATCTTTACTCACTTCATAGAGAAAATGAATGGTTGGATTGTCTGGTCATGATCTCTCTCAGGCTTGTTCCACCACTCCTTATACCAAAGTACTTCAGTTTCCAGGCAGCTGTTTCTTCTGCCTGGAATATTTCTGTCCCTACCTCTCTCTCACCCCATTCTCTCCTGGCCTCATGCCTCATGTAACAGAGACTGACGGGTTGTCTACCAAAGCATGTCTTTTTCCCTCTAGGGCACACAGCCAGATTATATTTTCCAGCCCCCTTGAAATGAAGTGCTGCCACGTTACTAAATTCTGGCCAATGGAATATGGGCAGAAGTGAACTGGGTCATTTCCAAGCCTATCCTCACTAAATCCCCATCCATTTGTCATCTGTGCTTTTCTATTTCCATCCACTGGTTGGACGGAAAGGACTCTCTGGACCTAAAGGAGGCAGTGCCTATAGGAAGGTTCCTATAGCACCACCTAGAAAAAAGGAGTCCAGGAGAGCTACCCCTCCAGGAATACTCATTTTGGACCGTTATGAAAATAAAAAATAAATAGTACTGAGGTAAGCCAGTGAGACTTTAATACCCTAAAAGTCAGCAGCGTAAAACAACAAACATTACTTCATTGTTTCTGTGGGTCAGGAATTCAGGCATGGCTTAGCTAAGTGCCTCTGGCTCAAGAATTTTCATGAGACTGCAGGCAAACTGAGGCCAGGACTGCAGTCTTATCTGAATGCTTGACTTGGTGAGGGGTGGGGGTAGGCACCCACTTTCAAGGTCACTCAGGTGACTGTTGGCAGGTCTTGGTCCTTTGCTACATGGTCCTCTCCACAGAATGGGCTCATGACACAGCTCACTTCTTCCAGGATGAGCCTTCAGAGAGAGAGGGTCAAGAAAGCAAGAGCATCCAAGATGGAAGCCACAGTCTTTTTAAAGCCTAATGTCTGAAGCACTATTCCATTACCTCTGTCACGTTTACTCCTTAGAAGGAAATCGCTAAGTCCAACTGACACTGAACGGGAAGGGATGGGATTACTCAAGATGTAAATACCAGAGAGTGAGAATCATTGGAGGCCACCTTGGTGACTGCCCAGCTCACTAAGTACTCTTCACTAATTATCCCTCTTTTCTGGACCAGAATTAATCACATCCTCTGCATTATTACTATATATAAACCATGCATAGAGATGCCATGTATGACTGGGAAAATTGGGCTTCGCATGAGAACATCTAGTTAAGGGTTTAAAGGAGATAAAATCCAGCCCATGTTTCTGGGTCAAAGGCATCATATAGGTTAGCGATGGTCTAAATGGTGAGGTCCTTGCTAAACTCTGAATAACAAGAAAACAATTTCATGGCAATTACTTCTGTATGTACAACGGGAGCCCTGGTGGCACAGTGGTTAAAGCATTCAGCCGCTAACCTAAAGGTGGCTAGCTTGAACCCACCAGCTGCTCCCTGGGAAAAAGATGTGGCAATCTGCTCCCATAAAGATTACAGCCTTGGAAACCCTACTATAGCGCAGTTCTACTCCGCCTTGTAGGGTCACTATGAGTGGGAATTGACTAAGGGCAACAGGTTTTTATGGTATGTACAACACCCAGAGGTGCTTCAGAAGAAAGGCCTAGAAATTTATTTCTCAAAAACCAGCCACTGAAAACCCTATGAAGCACAGTTCTGCTCTTGACATACTTAGGGTTGCCACTAGTTGAATTAGACTAAATGGCAACTTTTTTTTTTTTTTTGGTATGTATAACATATCATTCTATGAACTGCACTTCGTATTAACGCAATAAACATTTGTAGCTCAAAGAATGAGTGCCTAAATGATGGATGTATCTTAGATATTTTAAATGGCTAGTTTGTGAGCAGAAGTCTTATTTGGGAGAAATTACAAGAAATTGTCTAAAGAAATTTCACAAACATAAAGTACTGATACATAGCTCCCAGACAAAAATGCACAGAGTGTTTCTAAAAAATTTAAAGTTTCTCAGTGGAGTTCACATACATAGTACAATTAACTAATGGATATTCTGTTTATGTATTCTGATTATAATATAATTACTGGACTAGAATTTTAAATCTTAAAAATTATAATATTAACAAAGAAAATTTCACAATAATGTGGGGAATTTCCAGAGATATTTTAGCCTCTGATATATATTTATTCAAGACAATATCCAGATCACAAATTTTTTCTTAATTCAAAGCAGCCTCTCTGAATGGACTCAGCATACCCCATGGATGATACATAGACTGTGGTCAGTTCTAGCCATTTGATTAACTGTGTGGTGATAAATAAGTTGCTTGGTAAATAACTATTGTTATGACTGGGAAAAAGAAGCAAATAGTAAATTGTGTATATGGGCATCTGTATAAAGATGGATTGTATCTTTCTCTAGTATTCCCTCTATTGAACTCACAGTATTCAAAAGAAAATATTGAACCTCTGTAAAGACATTGATGTTTACAAAGGTCACAGAAAACAAGCATCGATACACTGTCCCACAGATGCAGAATTAGAAAACCTTCTGTATAACTAAATGTTAAAACTTGTTACTACGTTTGCAATGTAGCATATCAATGAAACAAAACCCCCATTGCCATCAAGTCAATTCCAATTTATAGTGACACTATAGCTACTGAGTGATTTAACCACTAAACCCAGGGCTCCTTAGCATGTCAATACTCATTTTCGATTAAGGAAACTATATTAAATTATTGCTAATTTTATTCTATAGAAGCTAAATATTCCAAAACATGTTTAGCTTTATTTTAGTTGTTGATTAATGTGTGAGTATTCACATATCCTTGAACCTTGGGAAATTTCATTATGAGAAATTAAAACAAAGATGTTGTCATAGAAAGAGTTAGGACTAGACAAAGAATTAAGAAAAAAATCATACCACTTAGTGAAGAAAAAAAAAAACCACTCATCTGTTAGTTTGTCATACTGTGGTGGCTTGCTTGTTGCTGTGATGCTGGAAGCTATGCCACAGGTATTTCAAATACCAGCAGGGTCACCCAAGGTGAACAGATTTCAGCAGAGCTTGCAGACTAAGACAGACTAGGAAGAAGGACCTAGCAGCCTACTTCCAAAAAAGACTGGCCGTTGAACACCTTATGCATTATGAATCAGACAGCAGAACATTGTCAATATAGTGCCAGAAGATGAGTTCCTCAGGTTGGAAGTCACTCAAAATACAACCGGGGAAGAGCTACCTCCTCAAAACAGAGTTGACCTTAACAATGTGGGTGGAGTAAAGCCTTCAGGACCTTCATTTGCTGATGTGGCACATCTCAAAATGAGAGGAAAAAAACAAAAAATCCAGCAAATACCCATTAATAATCAGAACTTGGAATGTATGAAGTATGAATCTAGGAAAATTAGAAGTCATCAAAAATGAAATGAACACATAAGGATTGATATCCTAGGTATTAGTGGGCTGAAATGGACTGGTATTGGCCATTTTAAATCAGACAATCATATGGTCAATCATACGGGAATGACAAATTGAGAGGAACTGTGTCACATTCATCATCAAAAAGAACCCTTTGGAGTTCTGGCAAAATGGCGCCCTAGGCAGAAGCACCACACCATCCCTCCACAGCAAAGATCCGAAAAACTAAGCCGAATAGAGAATACAACAATCCTGAAACCCTAAAACATCAAATGAAGAGATAAAGAACTCAGTGAGGAAACTGACAGAGAACGGGCGAGGAGAGATTCATGCAGAGGTCCCCTACCAGCTAACGCAGTGCGGATCCACCATCTTGGACTCCTATCAGAGACCAGCAAACAGGGGGTATGAGAAAGCAGCCTCACGGAGCTTCCAGCGGGAGACAAAACAACCGGTAATTGGTGATATACGCTTTCCCACCCCTCACCCTTCTTCACCCCGACTCAGCCTCCTCTGCTTCCTGCAGTCTCAATCTCTTGACCGGGAAACAGTGGCTGCTTGGATTCCACACACCCGAACGGGTGGCTCTCTGAGTGCCATTTGTTGGCTGCTGGTGTTGCTTTTTTTCCCCTTCTTTTTATTTCTTCCTTGCCTCTCCCCACCTCCCCCTCCTTTCGCTTGAGTACCTCACTCCGTGTGCCATCTTTGCTTCTTCCTGAGGGGCTGCAGAGTGCCGGTAATTTCTGATATATGCTTTCCCACTCTCTACCCTTCTTCACCCACACTTGGCCCCCTCTGCTTCCCACGGACACAGTCTCTTGTCCAGAAACACCAGCCCGCACTAGCTGGCTCTCTGAGTGCCATTTGTTGGCTGCTAGTGTTGCTTTTTTTTTTTT
>NW_004444166.1:1141920-1186513 GCF_000243295.1 Trichechus manatus latirostris | reverse complement strand
AAAAAAAAAAAAGAATAAGAAAATCCTTAAAAAAAAAAAAATTAAAAAAAAACAAAAAACAAAAAGAACCCTTCGAGATCTATCCTGAAGTATAAGTTTGTGGCTGATAGGATAATATCCATACGCTTACAAGGAAGACCAGTTAATATGACTATTATTCAAATTTATTCACCAAACACTAATGCCAATGATGAAGAAATGGAAGATTTTTACCAACTTCCGCAGGCTGAAATTCATCAATCACGCAATCAAGATGCACTGATAATTACTGGTTGTGAAAATCAGAAATAAAGAAGGATCAGTAGTTGGAAAATATGGCCTTGGTGATAGAAACAATGCTGGAGATCCCATTATAGAATTTTCAAGATTAATGGCTTATTCATTGCAAATACCTTTTTTCAATAACATAAACAGCAACTGTACATGTGGACCTTGCCAGACGGAATACCCAGGAATCAAATCGACTACATCTGTGGAAAGAGATGATGGAAAAGCTCAATATCACCACTCAGAACAAGGCCAGGGGGCTGACAGCAGAACATATCATCAATTGTTCATATGAAACTCAAGCTGAGGCTGAGGAAAATTAGAACAAGTCCACGGGAGCCAAAGTATGATCTTGAATATATCCCACCTGAATTTAGAGGCCATCTCAAGAATTGATTTGATGCACTGAACACTAATGACCAAAGACCAGATGAGCTGAGGGATGACATCAAGGACATCATACACAAAGAATGAAAAAGATCATTAAAAAGACAGGAAAGAAAGAAAAGACCAAAATGGATGTCAGAAGAGACTCTGAAACTTGCTCTTTAACATAGAGTAGCTAAAGTGAATGGAAGAAACGATGAAGTAAAAAAGCTGAGCAGAAGATTTCAAAGGGTGGCTTGAGAAGACAAAGTATTATAATGAAATGTGCAAAGACCTGGAGTTAGAAAACCAAAAGGAAAAAAACACTCAGCATTTCACAAGCTGAAAGAACTGAAGAAAAAATTCAAGCCTCGAGTTGTAACATTTAAGGATTCTATGGGCAAAATATTGAATGACACAGGAAGCATCAAAAGAAGATGGAAAGAATACACAGAGTCACTGTACCAAAAAGAATTGGTCAATGTTCAACCATTTCAGGAGGTATCATATGATCAAAACCAATGGTACTGAAGGAAGAAGTCCAAACTGCACTGTAGGCAATGGCAAAAAACAAGGCTCCAGGAATTGATGGAATATTATTTGAGATGTTTCCACAAATGGATGCAACACTGGAAGTGCTCACTCATCTATGCCAACAAATTTGGAAGATAGCTACCTTGCCAACTGACTGGAAGAGATCCATATCTGTCCCCTTCCAAAGAGAGATGATCCAACAGAATGTGGAAAGTATCGAACAATATCATTAATATCACACAGAAGTAAAATTTTGCTGAAGATCATTCAAAAGTGGTTGCAGCAGTACATTGACAGGGAATGGCCAGAAATTCAAGCCAGATTCAGATGAGGATGTGGAATGAGGGATATCACTGCTGATGTTAGATGGATCTCGGCTGATAGCAGAGAATACCAGAAAGATGTTTACCAGTGTTTTATTGGCTATACAAAAGCATTGGACTGTGTGGATCATAACAAATTATGGATAACATTGCAAAGAATGGGAATTCCCAGAATGCTTAGCTGTGTTCATGCAGAAACTGTACGTAGACCAAGAGGCAGTTGTTTGAACAGCACAAGGGAACACTACATGGTTTAAAATCAGGAAAGGTGTGTGTCAGGGATGTATCCTTTCACCATACTTATTCAATCTGTATAGTGAGTAATTAATCTGAGAAACTGGACTATATGAAGAAGAACGCAGCATTAGGATTGGAGGAAGAGTCATTAATAACCTGTGATATGCAGGCGATACACGTTGCTTGCTGAAAGTGATGAGGACTTGAACCCCTTACTGATGAAGATCAAGGACTATATACCCTTCAGTATGTATTACACACCAACAGGAAAGAATAATCCTCACAACTGGACCAATAAGCAACGTCATGAGAAACCAAGAAAATATTGAAGTTGTCAAGGATTTCAGTTTACTTGGATTCACAATCAGTGCCCATAGAAGCAACAGTCAAGAAATCAATCAACATATTACATTAGGCAAATCTGCTGCAAAAGACCTCTTTAAAGTGTTGAAAAACAAGGATGTCACCTTCAGGACTAAGATATGCCTGACCCAAGCCATGATATTTTCAATTTCCTCATATGCGTGCAAAACCTGGTCAATGAATAAGGAAGACTGAAGTAGAGTTGATGCCTTTGAATTATGGTGTTAGCAAAGAATATTGACTATACCGTGGATTGCCAGAAGAATGAACATATTTGTCTTGGAAGAAGTACAGCCAGAATGCTCCTTAGAAGCAAGGATGGAAAGACTTCATCTCATGTACTTTGGACATGTTATCAGGAGGAACCAGTGCCTGGAGAATGACATCATGCTTGGTAAAGTAGAGGGTTAGCGAAAAAGAAAACCCTCAATAAGATAGACTGACAGTGGCTGCAGTGATGGACTCAATCATAACAACGATCATGAGAATAGCTCAAGACCAGACAGTGTTTCACTCTTTTGTACTTAGGCTCACTATGAGTTGGTATCGACTCAACAGCACCTAACAACATCAAATCCTAAGTACAACATCTTTGTATTTCTAATCATATGGGAAAGTGATAAATTGCCTTACTTTTTTTTTCAGGTAAGCTTTTGAAATAATGACAGTAGTTCATTAATCTTTGATTTCATGGTGTCTGACACATAATATATGCTCATAAATATTTCTTGAATTAATGAGTGAAGTGAAATGAATGAATGAGGAAATATCTAGGCAATCCAAATGGACCTAGATCAAAGAACTTCTGTGCTCTATTAACACTTCCTACCTAAAAGGAAGAGAAAACAAAACAAAATAGTGTCTCTAAATAGTCAACCCTAGCAGTTAGCAGGTAAGAAGCACTAGTCTTTCAAACATTATTATAGTGTATTAGATTGAGCATTTTCATACACATAAGCTATATTTTCCACAAACATTATCGTCCCTCAGTACATGATGTATTTTTGATGATCAATAAATAATGAAGAATAACAATAACAATAACATCAACAAAGCCGCTGGGGACTATCAAGCTTGCACTCAGGCAAAGGTCTGAGGAAACAGATGGTTTCTTCATTGTGCCCTGAAAGCAAGCCTTGTTGCCTTCTATAGAACTGCTAACGGCAGTAAATCCCTTAGCAATTGGCCTTCCATCAAAAACAGTCTGTATCCGGTCTCAGAGAGTTCACAATGAGGGACTTTTGGCAATGACCTCTCAGTTGATCACTCCTGTAATGCGGCAATTATAGTCAGAGAGGTTGTCTGTGATGTAACCCAAGCCCTCATTTCTACACAGCTGTGCAGACCATCAACTCAAATTGTACCAAGAAGTCAATTGGGAGCCTATTCAGAATATGGGATATTTATTGGCTGAGGATGAGGAAAGCCTATTTGTTCAACCGCAGTGGAATTTATCTTTGTCGGCTCTGGGCACAGACATTTGAGCATGTGCAAATAGCAGCACCACTCCTGCCAACTAGCTGTTCTGGGCTTTCTTCTGGCCTGACACTCTTGGGCCCTGTCTATCACTCCTGTCTCCAACCAGCCTGCTCCAGGGTTTCCCAGAGTCCAGTCCCTGACTCCATGAACTTGCACATGCCAACCTTTTAACTTTTGTGAACGCTCAACTGGATTTTTCAGAATTTTGACGTTTAATCAATAGATAAGGAAGAAGGACTGCAAGCAGCTGGGAGGGCCCAGCTGACATTAGACAGCATGATTTTTTAATAGACGTATTCTTGACTTTCTTTGGTGACCTTTGGCCATTGGAAAGGAAAAGAGAGACTTGGCAGTGGGATTTCCTCAGAGCCAGGGATGGGTGGGCCAATGGGGCAAAGGTTTAGGACGATGTTTAATGGACTATAGTAACAACTGCCAATGAGTCACAGGCTGTGGAAGGAGTCAAGGGCAGGCCAGGGCAAAAGTGATGGCCTGGGAACATATAGAAAAAAACAAACCCGTTGCTGTCAAGTTGATTCTGACTCATGGCGACCCCATTTGTTACAAAGTAGAACTGCTCAATGGGGTTTTCCTGGGAGTAATCTTTACAGAAGCAGATCACCAAGACTTTCTTCTACAGAACGTGTAGGTCGAGTGCAAACTGTGCTACCCAGGAAGCTTCGGGGAACGTATAGAAGGCCAAATAAATGGAGATCATGATGAGAGTAAACAAAAGGCTTGTGGATAAGGGAGTCAGATGGTGGAGAGACAGAAGGTTGTAATTGGAGAAGGAGAATCACAGATCAAATTCCAGAAGTAATGTGGTGGTGAACGGTAAGAAGTTCTAAATTCACCTGCCTCTCTGCTCTTCTAACCCATTGAAAACAGTTGATTTGGATTTCAAGTGGATGTAGCACTGGGCAGCAAAGAACATCTTGATCCTGTTCTGGAAAGGGCTGTGAGGACCAAAACAATGCGGAAAAGCCAGGCTTCAAGTATGTGCAGAGGGAGAAAGAATCTACAAGAAGAGGCTCAAGTTCAACACATGATCATTTAAAAACATGTGTATCTCTTGTTAAATGTGTACAATTATTCGATTAAGACCACATTTGGCATTACTTTATTATTAGAAGTCACAATTGAGGAATATACAAATGTTAATCGTTTTTTATTTCTAAAAGAAAAACACTAAGTATCTTAAATATGGCAACTGGTTGGGGGCAGAAAGAAGTTAGGCGGGGAGAGCAGTGACCAGAAAAAGGGTATAAAGGTTCTACTGTGGGGAAGGGGAGCAAACAAACAGAAGAGTAGATTTGCAGCCGGACAGGTGGACTTCATGTTTAGTGTGTTGGGATATGTTCCTGGGGCCATATTAGCACAGTTTACTGCTGTGAGTGTGAAATCTCTTAAGTTGTCTGGAGTCAGCATAGAACTTTGAGTCAATAAAAACCTGAGTATCTGCAGAATGGGAGACATTTAGGGATCAATTTGATGAAAGGGGCATCATTGGAGAAGTAAAAATGAAACTGCAATTTTGTAAGGGACACACGATGAGAAAGGAAGCAAGCAAGGATGGATTCTTTGAGGTGGAATGCAGAGAAATTATCTAGAAATATAGGGGGTAGGAGACCAGAGGCTCATCTCTCATAGGCATTCCCATCTCCTGATTTCTCATGGCGGCTTTAGTGAAACAGAACTAGGGATCCTGAGGGACCAGAAGTGGAAGCTAAACCACCTCTCTCTGGAGTGGCAAATGCAGTGGTAAGCTGAGCCTGGAATGGGGCCTGAGAGCAGAAGAATGTGCCTTACTTTTAGATCTGCTTTATCCTACTTGCTCAGTCTTCTGCATAACCCCTCTTTCTGGTTCCTTTTTCTGCTAATCCATCCGAACTCTCAATTTCATAAAAAGTTTTTTTTTTCCTTAGAAATGAGACTTTTAATTAAAAAAAAAAAAAAACCAACAACATAATTAATAGCCACCTAAAACCCATTGCTATCAAGTTGATTCTGACTCATAGGACAGAGTAGAACTGCCCCATAGGGTTTCCAAGGAATGGCTGGTGGATTTGAACTGCTAACTTTTTGGTTAGCAGCCAAGCTCTTAACTACTGCTCCACCAGGGCTCCATAATTAGTAGTAATAGAAGTTAAATGTAGATTATAGATGCTTTCAAATAATCCGTACCATAATAATGAACTAGGTCTCCAGTGAAAGAGGGAAAGTGAATCTCTTAGGTAACTGTTGATACTCAGTGCAGCGAACAAACAAAATCCAACAACAATGAAAACAAAAATGTTACATTGAAAATAATTGTCGCCGAAGGTCATCAAACACTTAGCCAAATAAATTAGTTACCTCAAACATATGTGCTGTGAATATTGTCTCCAATTGCTTCACATAATACCTTTGTTGTTGGAACTGGACTTTATGTGCTGAAGGTAAGGCCTGAGCTTTTATCAAATATTTGACTTGTACAGAAATGCAAAGCACATTTTGAGGCATTCAATATATAATATCTTGATATTCTGCAGACTCTTTTATATACATGGTATGAAAACCCAAATGATAATAAATTGAAACCTTGGGATTATTTTACACATCTAAGAGATCTTTGAAATCAAGTTTATTGCCTTTTTTTAAAATTGTGCTTTAGGTGAAAGTTTACAGAGCAAATTAGTTCTTTATTAAACAGTTAATACACATATTGTTCTGTGTTTTGTGATAATGGTTGCCAAATCTGTGCCATGTCAAAACTCCCTCCTTTTTGACCTTGGGTTCTCCATTCCCATTTGTCCAGCTTTCCTGTCCCCTCCTACCTTCTTATCGTTGCCCCTTGGCTGGTGTGCCCATTTAGTCTCATATACATGGTTGTTTGTTTTGTAGGCTTGTGTAATCTTTGCCTGAAGGGTGAACCTCAAGAGTGACTTCAGTACTGAGTTAAAAGGGTGTCTGGGGGCTATATTCTTGTGATTTGTCTAGTCCTATCAGAGCAGTAAGTCTGGTCTTTTTTTTGCGAGTTTGAATTTTGTTGTATATTTTTCTCCAGCTCTGTCTGGGATTCTCTATTGTGATCCCTGTCAGAGCAGTTGTTGGTGGTGGCCGGGCACCATCTAGTTGTTCTGGACTCAGTCTAGTGAAGGCTGTGGTAGTTGTGGTCCTTTAGTCCTTTGAACTAATCTTTCCCTTGTGTCTTTGGTTTTCTTTATTCTCTTTTGCTCCAGACAGGTTGGGACCATCAGACCTATCTTAGGCGGCCACTAACAAGCTTCTAAGACCCCAGATGTTACTCACCAAAATAGCATATAGAACTTTTTTTTTATAAACTATGTTATGCCATTTGAGCTAGATGTCCCCCGAGACCTCAGCCTAGTAACTTGGTCCCTAGGGGAGTTTGGAGGTGTCTGTGAATCTCCCTTATTTTTACTGGCAATAAAATTCAGGCCTAAGGCTTACCCAAGGTTATGCACATAGTTGGTAGAACACACAAGACTGAAATCTGAATCTCCTGACCTCACAGCACAGGGTCCATTTTTCCTGGTGATAAAAAGTAGGGTTCCAGTTACTTATTGCTAACTGACGTTACAAAATGCACTTGATATGGCAAAGTGAACTAGTAGGAAACTATAACTTTTATAGTTATATAAAAGTTGCAGGTCATCTCTTTGCTTTGGGAAGTTACTTTCTTCAAACTCACATCTCTATTCAGAAGGAAAAGGAGAAGTCATTGATCTGTTGTCTGTGACTTTCTTAAGTTTTAGACTTTCAATAATGCATTAATAGTGTGAAAACATTATTTAGTTAAACCAGGGAGTCAATTTCAATCTTAATTTTTGAAAAATGTTCACCAAATAGAAGGGATCAATTCTAAGCTTATATTTAATCACAAACGTAGGAAAAAATAAGCTGACTCATTTCAGTAGCAATAATAAGCACAATGATTAATAATTTTTCTAATCTGAATTGCAATTTAAGGGTTAATTAAATCACTACTTATTGAAATTTTTTAACACCCATTCAGAGATAGTGGGGCATGTTCATCGAGTATCAGCATATGTTCATAATTTCTTTAATTACTGAAACAACATGGACTATATTGTTAATACTACATCAGGATGAAAGCTAAAGAACAGATCTGTGATTAAATTACTCTTGAAAATAAATGTAGACTTTGTGAACTTTTATTTCTAGGATGCCTTAATTTATGCCAGTAAGTAGTAAACATGCAATCCCTCCTGAAAGAAATCATACATCCATATGCTAAAATATGCAATATAGCAGAGAAGAAGAAGGATTTGACCATGTAAAGAGAAAGCAGAATTCTCTTTGTAAGCATTTCCATACTCATGTAGAGGTGTACCATCACCAAATTTACAAAAAAGCTGCACCATTCCAAATAATTGATTATGCACACGTTTCTTTTAAATACAGCCAACTATTGATCTTCTAACATCAGCATGTACTTAAAGAGGAGCAAAGGAAAAAACATCTGGATTTTGAAGCCATTCAAGAACAGAACACAAGTATCTATATTTCTACAAATCCCTGAATGCTGCCTTAATTGGACTTACTCATTTTCAGTTTTTAATAACTTTGTGTAAATTGTGTTAGAAGATTAATGTTCTTAAATAAGCTCACCTGTTTGATGTTTATTTGCATTGCTTAAAATTCACAGAAACATAATTACAGATGTAGAGAAAAATTAACCAAAAATAAAAAAAAGTTCTAGATTCAAACCAACATGAGTTAAGACATTAAGTGCTACCTCCATTTGCAATTCATCAGAAAATTCTGCCAGCTTTTCTTCCAAAACAGACTCCAAACTCGACTACTTCTTACCGCCTCCACTAGCCTCCATGCTAACTCAGACCACCATCATCTTTCACTCAGGCTATTATCAGAGAATTCTGTTTCTATGTTTGCTTCCGAAAAACTATTATACATACAGCTGATGGAATAAGAGCTGATTCATATCAGCTTGTGAATGCAGATTGTTAAATTTTTAGGGATTTTGCCAGCCAGTTGTTAAACACAGCTATTATTAAAATTTAACTTATATACTCTTACAATTAAATACATTATATTAAAAACAAAAATAGTAGGTGCTCAAAAAATATCATTTGAATGAAGTTATCGATATAACCTGAAATCTTTTCCTCCCTCCCTTTTTTGTTCCCTCACTGATTCCAGTGGTATCAATTGCCATTGTAACTCAGGAATCAGGGTCACACCTATTCCTTCAAATGCCTAAGTTGTGGGCATACCTAGTGTCATGGATTGAATTATGTCCCCCTAAAAATGTGTGTATCATTTTGGCAGGGCCATGATTCCCAGTATTGTGCGGTTGTCCTCCGTTTTATGATTGTAATTTTACGTTAAAGAGGATCAGGGTGGGATTCTAACACCCTTACTAAGGTCACATCCCTGATCCAGTGTAAAGGGAGTTTCCCTAGGATGTGGCCTGCACCACCTTTTCTCTTACAAGAGATGAAAGGGAAGCAAGCAGAGAGTCGGGAACCTCATACCACCAAGAAAGCAGCACCGGGCACAGAGTGCGTCCTTGGACCTGAGGTTCCTGCACTGAGATGCTCTTAGACCAAGGGAAGACTGATGACACAGGCCTTCCTCCAGAGCTGACAGAGAGAAAGCCTTTGCCTGGAGCCAGTGCTCTGAATTTGGACTTGTAGTCTACTGGACCATGAAGAGAATAAACTTCTTTGTTAAAGCCATGCACTTGTGGTATCTGCTATAGCAGTACTACATGACCAAGACACCTAGCTAGCCACTTTAAGTCTTTTTTTTTTGGCTATAGTTTCTGCATTTCCTGCAAATAAACACCACTGTCCCCAACCAAGGGCATTTCTAGAAACTTATTTGAGAACTTTACAATGAAAGTTGAAAATGAAACTGAACATAGTAGCAGAGCCTAAGAAACTTTTGGGGACTTTTAAAATGTGATGCTTGTATGTTGTCTTTTAACACTTAAAAATTGCAAATGAAAGTCTCTTGCGCAGGAGATTACCGTTAAA
The DNA here is from genome assembly GCF_000243295.1 of Trichechus manatus latirostris. NCBI lineage: Eukaryota > Metazoa > Chordata > Mammalia > Sirenia > Trichechidae > Trichechus > Trichechus manatus. Next base: position 1,176,918 of record NW_004444166.1, on the reverse strand, counting down.
TTGTGAATGCCAATTAAAGTTTAATGGTTAATCTTCACTAAATAAGAAGTGCTTCATATACCATGCAAAATTATCTGCCACAGCATTAACAAAAACTGATTAGTTAACTAGCTAAACAGATTAAATACAGACTTTCAAGTTTATGTGGAAATGAATAGGCTTTAACTTTAATAGTATAGAATATTCTTTTATTTAAATTTTATGACTCCTCATCCAGTTTCATTTAAAATGTCAAAAATGTAATGGTAGTGACATTCATTTTATAATAGTGTTTGAAACATATGCAGTAAAAGGGGTTGTAATAATAATACTGCAAATTACATGCTTATTTTTCCAGATCATACCTAATAGGCTGTAATATCATTTTCAGTTATAGTTCACCGGAGTTAAATTTAAAGCATAATATTAAAGTCAAGGTTCCTTCACATCTAATTAGACATTAGAAACAAATGTGGCCAGGTCTGCATTCTGTTAAATATATGCAAATAATCCCTCAGAGGCAAGGGAACAACTGAACAACATTAAAGGTAAAAGTAAGCCACTGGAAAGGTGTACAATAAATTACTGTAGATTTACCTTGGGCATTGTGCAGTATGACATCTCAGTTGCTGTAGGACACACTGCAGCATAAATTATACCTAGCTTGTCTCACATTGCAAAATATTCAAGACAAACATAGACTATTTTATGCTTAGAAGCCTAACTTCTAGAAATGATGCTAGCAAGTGAGGCAGTTCAACAAAGCACCTATCACTGGAGTATGGATAGCACCATTGCAAATCTTGGCAGAGTCATTTATTTTCAGGAGCAGTAGGGAAACATTAAAAAGAATGCATTTTGTTCATTCTTTGGAAATTCATATAAATAAATCTTAGCTATAGACTGTATTTAGAAGTGAGCAATGTTTTTTTTTTTTTTTTCCTAATCCTATCGTCACTAATGGTTTTGCTGTATTGAGTCTCAGAAATAGATGGGAGAAACATTTCCCGAAGTTCCATCAACTTAGACCACAGTTAGATTTTTCTCAACTTCTGCTTTTCATCATCTTGCTAAAAAATGAAACTGGGAAGTCAAGGTGATTTTATGTCACTCAAAGCCTGGCAGGCTGATGCGCGTTTTCCAGTCAAAGCCTTCTGATTGGCCCTCCATGGGCCAGTCACATTTCTGTCCTGTTTTTGAGCATCCTCTTGTCCTATCTACAAAGGAAAGCAGTAGGGAACAGCAATACAGTATTGCTTGAAAACGTCAGTCTTGAATATTCCTATAGTTATCCAAACACAAAGAAAAATGATTCTTTTTCTTAACCATGATTTATACAGGCACTGAAATTCATTGTAATAGGTGCTTGACATATAAACCTAAGTTTTTAGCAAATAAAAATATTACTACCCTGTCTGATAGATAGGACCACTTGAAAATAAAACTGTAGGTTTTGTTTATAAACTGCAAATAGGATCACCAAAAAGTAAAGAGCTTAAATGGTGGCTGTCCACTCTCCTGGTGCCGAGTTTTGAAGGAGAGTGTCAGCATCTTCACACCTCTCTAAATCAGTCTGCTCCAGAGAAACTTGCTTCTAGATGCAATGCCATGAAACTGGATCAACAGAAAGTTTTGGATACTCAAGTTTACCACGATTTCTTTACAGCTGAGAACCAAAAACTTGTGTTTCTTGATATTTCTCTAGAGATATTCACTTACCAGGGCAAATCCTGCCCATGGATTATCCCGGATTCTTCACTTCTGTTGTACTTGGTGCAGTGCCAGACCCAGGATTAAACATAACATTGACATTATGAGGAACAGCACCTTACCTCTGGTGACCGTGCTGGGGAGGAATCGTGGTACTTTACGTACAAAGGAAAATGTTCCCTATCATAGCTTTAGGCTGAGACAGTTTTGCCACACATATTGAAAATAATCCCAACTATAATCTATATTAATTTATAGATCATCTTTACCACCTTTCAAAGAGTCTAAGAAAATAAAAAGGAAGCTAAGTTTGTGTTTTATCCACTAAACTGACTGAAGGAATTGTAAAACATAAAAAGGCCTAATTCCTGCTATATCCTATCAGTGGAGCATAACATACTAATAATTATTTGGGCAAAGATGTCTTCATAAGGTGACACAGAATTTTCCATATTATTCCTGTTTCAATTAGGTCTTCATTTCTGTTTTAAGACAACCCATGTAACAAATGAATTCATTTTAGGATTTATATTTCTCCTGGAAAACTACTGCCCAATAGACGTAGGAAATAGAAGTGCTACGGATAAGATTTAAAGAGAGAGCTATCCTTGCAAAAAATATTTAGTTCTGCATATCGAAGCACTTTCAACTTGCTAGCATTTTGGCACATCATCATTTCTCCAAAAGAACAAGGATACTAACATTAACATTTGCTCTAACACCTGATGAGCTGGACATGTGGGGAGCCTTAGAACCTATTTACGATTCCAAGATAATATGTGGAAGCCTGGGTATAAAAGGAGCTGTGAAAAAGGAATGGCTGTTTCCTAGCGAGCATGATGAGTAAAGCAGAAAAGAGTGAAGAAAAGAGTTACAATAATTGCCAAAACTGCACCTGTGCAATTCCTCCTGGCTAACAGACCTGAATAAAAATGTGATATTTTCCCCAAGGAAATGTCTTGTCTTTCAAAGAGGTTTGATAAGAAGTGAGAGACTGTTATGGACAATACGATATTGTTTAAATTTAATGTGTTGGTCAGAATACTAAATTACAGCTGATTCTGCAGTATTCAAACAGTGCAGAACTACGTGGAGACCCTGCTAGTAATCTAGCTCCACCAGTAACTGACCCTGCCTCCCAGGATGAAGGAGAGAAAAAATGACCTGGGGCGCCTTCCATCAGTTCTTTGCATCTCTGTTTCTTTCTTTGAAAAGAAAGGGAAGGGCCTAGATAATGTCTGAGATCTTCTTTTGTTTCGAGGTTTGATTATTCTACCAGGGAAGGGATCAATAATTCAAGAAATTTCTGGACCCGAATCAGTAAGGGTTTTTAAAAGTCAAAGAGATCTGGGCCATAGAAGTGTGCCTTGTTTACAAAATAAAAATTTACAAAGAACTTAAAAAGAGACTTCTACAAATAACTCAGAACTAAATATAGTTTAAATGTTAAAACCATTAAAGCTGTTATTGGCTTTGAAGAGCTTTTTTTTTTCTTCTTTTTTTCTGTAAACATTACCTTTGTACTCATCTCGTGATGACAGGCAGAAATCAGCACTAGAGAGAGTATAGATAAATTTTGCTGCAATTTCCAAACCGTGTTTTCAACCATAGGAGCAACATTTTTCTCTGCAAAACCTTTTTCAGAGGATAACATGTGGAACAATGGATTGATTTTAAGTCCCAGTTCTTTTTTTTCCAGGCCCTCCCCCTGGCAGAGCAGCCACAGGGCCGGAAGGAGGGGTGGGGGAAGCGATGACAAGCGGGGAGCTCACACCTTTCATAATGGCTTGTGAACAATCAAGAGCTGATGGTATTAGTGAAAGGTTATTATTTGAATTAATCATATGAGTTTAAAACAACTTGGCATTTCAAAATGTTTCTAGGTAGGCGTAGTTTCCAAACTGCAACTGCCACCGAGTGTAATACTTGGCATATTGGGAGGAATGTGAGTCTGTGTGTACGGAGAAGAGGCAGTGGGGAAATGTCTGGATGCAGCCCTTTGAGGGAGAGGTAGCAGGATTCTAGACAAGCCTGGGCAGCTTCATGGTCCCTTCTACTTCATGGATACTGGAGAGAGAAGAAAAGAGAGAAGGAGGGAGGGAGGGAAGAGAAGACCAAGAAGAAGGAGAGAAGAGAGGGGAGATCAGAAAGAGGAGAAAAGAAAGACTTGAGAGACCGACTTAAGTTCTGGCTCTAGCTCTATAACCAAACAGACTATGCTGATGAGTCGATTCCAACTCAGAGCGACCCTACAGGACTGAGTAGAACTGCCCCATAGAGTTTCCGAGGAGTGCCTGGTGGATTCAAACTGCCTACCTTTTGGTTAGCAGCTGTAGCTCTTAACCACTACACCACCAGGGTTTCCCTAGCTCTATATTGACTGGTAATTTGAGGGAGGAAATCACTTCCTATCTCCTTGTTTCAGTTCTTATATCTGTACTAATGGTTTGATTTACTGTATAGAATACTCAGCTAATCACATGAGATAATATAAGTGATGGGAAAGAAACAATTCAATGACATTAAAGATTTTGGGAAAGAGAACAGTACTAGGTAGGGTAAGTGGAATATAAACATGTCAAGTCTCTGAGTTTGGGTATTGGTTCAATTTAACAAATGTTAGTTATGTATTGGGAAGCCAGTAGGAACCAAGCACTGGCCTAACCTATACATTAAGCAAGGTCTAGGGAATAGGAGTCTCCCTGGGTGGTGCAAACAGTCAGCACACTCTGCTGCTAACTGAAAGGTTGAAGGCTCGAGTCCACCCAGAAGCAACTTGAAAGAAATCAGCCATTGAAAACCCGATGGAGCACAGTTCTACCTGATAAACATGGGGTCGCCATAAGTTGGAACTGACTTGATGGCAACCATTTTTCAGTTTTAGGGAATAGAAAGATAACTAAGATACAGTCCTTAACATTGAAGACTTTATGTTCTGGTTGAGGAGACAGATACTTTAATAAATCATTTTAATAAATTATGGACATTGATATGCTAGACTCTGCACAGGCTGATGCAGAGACACACAGGAGAGCTTGAGCCTAATCTGGGGCTATGCTTCAGCTGAGCCTTTCAGACTAAGAAGAGAGGAAATGGTCTTGCCAACAGAGAAACCATCCAGGACATAGTTCAGAGAGGTTATTAAAAAGTGGTGTGTGCCTTGTTGCCACCAAAGTGTAACATGGGGTATAACAAGCATTAGGACTGGATTTGGAGAAGTAAACAGGGCCAACTCCTGTCCATCTCACAAAGGAGCTTACACTCAATTCTGGCAGGACTGGAGCACGTTGACAGAGTTTAAGCAAGTCAGTGACAAAGTTATACGTGCATTTTATGCTATATAAACCTATTTTAGAAAGACCACTCTGGGAGCAATATGGAAGGATTTTCATAGGGAGAGGGAAAGAAAAGAAGACTTTCAAAGCAAAGACCAAAGCGTGCTTCACATGTGTGGAGGGTCAAGACACTTGTTAGGCCCACCTGCCTCATTCAGACTATTGCAAGAGATCACCGGTCCTAGAATGCCCTTCGGTCTTCTCTGTTCTCCATCATTCATTCCCCTGGACCTTCCAAAGCAGTGCGATGTCGCCACTGATTAGTTACATATGGATCTGTTTAACTCTTATATTCAAAACCACACGCTCGTCATCAAATGATAAACAGGATACAGAATTGGTAACCAGGGTGTCAGTGCTGAAATGCATATGTGCATGAGTATGTTTGTGTGTTTTGGTCCCTAAATTAAATAAGCTGGAGAATTAAAAGCAAAGTAATACTTTAGATGCACTTCATTAGGTAGCGATATTAATGACCAGGCAGATAGTTATTTTTTGGTTTATGCACTTAATCACAAAATTTTAAAATGGAAGCATAATTGCATTAATGACTGTTTTTGTACTTACTCCTTGATTTCAGTGTTTTTTGTAAAGCCCTCCAGTTATTATCTGATAAGTCCATGAATCACAAAAGGTAATAGTTTAATGATCCTATATTTTAGAGTCTGTGGAGTTATCTATTGTTTGTGAAGTAATTTATAATTTTTTAGAACATTGTAGTATGAAATAACTCAAAGGAAGCAATATTAAAATACTTGTAATATCAGTTGTTTTCCAAGGATGAGAAGGGAATGAATTAAGGTTTCAGAACAACTCTATATTTCTGGAGCATTATATATTTAAGGACAAATCATTTCTAGAACACTACTAATTATGCATGCTTATGTGCTTTCTCACAATATAGCTTTAAAAAAGAAAAAATATTACTCATGGTATGAACTAGAATATAAAGAAATATCTATTTGGCTTAGCAAACGTTAAAAAATGAGGGCTGAAAAAATTCAAATCCTTTAAAGTTTCAAATATTTTTGAAGTTAGTTTAAGGAGTAACTCTTTAAATGAGTTTAAAGTTTAAAATAACGTCTCTAAAATATGTACCAAGTCTGAAGGAAAAGGAAGTATCTGTCTTTCCCTTTGTCCAGCTCTATTGAGAGGCTTCTTTCCTACCTCCTACTATGGACACACATCTATTAATCGACATACATTTATTGCATACCCTAATTCCCTACAAGATAGAATGAACAATTTTAGCTAACTGATTGGAGGCAGAAAAATATTTAAAATGAATTAGCTAATTGTTAAAAAAAATTAAAAAGCTACATACTATCCACACCATTCTTAATTCAGATCTGAAGGTTGTTAGTTGCTGTCGAGCTAATTCCAACTCATGGTAACCCATGTGTGCGGAGCAGAACTGCTCCATAGGGTTATCAAGGCTGCGACCTTTCGGAAGCAGATTACCAGGCCTGTCTTCTGAGGTGCCTCTGGGTGGGATCAAACACCACCTTCTGGCTGGTAGTCAAGTGCTTAACTGTTTGCGCCACCAGGAACTCCAGATCTGAAGGACAGGTTGCTTTGTATTGAGTGGTCATAAATGCACTCTTAACACAATATGGTAGATACCAGTATTTCGGTGTCAGGTAGATGAAATAACTTTCTAATTTATGTAGTTCATAACTCCCTGCCTGCCCAGGCATAATGATATTCCAGACAGGAAAAACAGTCAGAACATTAGGATGTCAAAAGGCTTAGCCTATCCGTATATTACAAAAATTAAGATACCTCTCCTTAAACCTTGTCTGTCACATGATTCTTGCTAGAGCTGTTCCTCTCTGGTATCACTGGGGTAAGACTGAAACTTTTTTATTTTGCCATAAATGCCATTTCCAAGGAATTTAAGCCTTGGCTCAGGGCTGACACGTGGCCTCCCCAGTATATCTCTGAAAGGAAGCTATTAGGAAGAATGGCTTGCACATTTATTCTCCCGTTTTGTTTTGCTTTAAAAAAGCAATAGCAATAGCGGAAGTCTCTGTGGCTTGCAAGATTATGTCCAGTCACCTGCAGTGGCTGGTGAGGAGCATCCATCCACTTTCTGCTTCCTGGATGGGTCTGACTGGGCCTGCATGTTTTGCTGGCTTTGGAATGGACACTTAGGGTCACACAGCATATTTAAAGATAACTTGATCAGTGTTAGCTGAATGGTTATTTCAGATTGCTGGAGAAATTTTTTCCTTAGCATTTCTCCCCACATTGTTGATGATTTTCTTCCATTATGGTGTTGTACAATGTGAGGAACAGAATTCAAATATCTGGACTAGAGAATTTGAAGGGAGAGTAACCAGTATTTTATATATATACACATTTTGACTAGTAACTACACTCAATTGTCAAAACTACAAAATATTGCATAGATTATTCACTCTGTGTTTCTGTTTTTCACATCTGTAACAAAGAAAGAGGCCCATAAAATTTTCACATAAACTCTGAAAGGCATAACAAAGAATACTATGAGAACAGGTTATTTTTATTTACCTTAAACAGGTCTGTTCGGGGTTTATTGGTTCACAATTAAACACTTTTTTTGCCGCCGGAAAAAAAAAAACCTTTCAGCTTCCTATCATAGAATATTAGTCTCATATTCATATGATGCAACGACAATACAATAAAATTGCTTTGTAAATATATCTCAAATATCTCCAGCTCTGCCAAAGACAGTGACCCTTAAAAATAACCATCTAATTCTGAATTGGAGAGTTGGTATAAATGTTCTATACCTATTGTTATGGATTGCATTGCGTTCCCCAAAAAATGTGTGTCAGTTAGGCTAGGCCATGATTCCCAGTATTGTATGTTTGTCCACCTTTTTGTCATCTGATGTGATTTTCCTATGTGTTGTAAATCCTACCTCTATGATGATTAATGAGGCACAATTAGAGGCAGTTATGTTAATGAGGCAGGACTCAATGTACAAGATTAGGTTGTATCTTGAGTCAATCTCTTTTGAGATATGAAAGAGAAGTGAACAGAGAGGGTGACCTCCTACCACCAAGAAAGCAGAGCTGGGAGTGGAGTGCGTCCTTCGGACCTGGTGTCCCTGCACTGAGACACTCTTAGACCAGGGGAAGATTGATGACAAGGACCTTCCCCGAGAATCGACACAGAGAGAAAGCCTTCCCCTGGAGATGGCACCCTGAATTCAGATTTCTAGCCTCCTAAACTGTGAGAGAATAAGTTTCTCTTTGTTAAAATCATCCACTTATATATTTTGGTTATAGCAGCACTAGATAACTAACACACCCATTAAGTCATTCCTTCATATCTTTGATGAATTTTTTTGAGTTTTTACTTTATGTTGGGCATATGTTTGGCACTGGGGGGTGTATGGGTAAATGTGGTTGGTATTATTATGTATACAAATGATGAAACCATTTTAGCATTTTAGAATAAAATTGAGAAAATCCATGTTGACACCACAGCCAAAACCCAGGAATTAACCTAATTTCAACCATGAACATAACTCTTTAGTGCCGCTTTCGATGCTGAAATTAAATTTACAGGAAACATGGGCCAGTGTCCTATTGACCACCAAAAACACACAATTATGTGCAATTACATGGCTAAAATACCAAAGCTCTTTATTCTGACTCTCTTGATATATGCTCACTGAGTTTTTGGACAGCTATGTCTTATCTCAATATAATTGTCAACCCAGATCTTTTTTTTTTTTTTTAAATCTGGGTCAAAATATGGACATCTTTAAAGAGTTAAGGACTCATAGCATGTGGACCTCTAGGTGTGACAGTGACTATGAAAATTAAAAGAGCACTTGCTTTGAATTTTCAGTATCAAATAAATCCTTACATACTAAAGATTTCCTGATTAGAAAATTAAGACAAGATTTTATCTATCTAGCACAAATATTACTTAAACCAAACCTGCTGTCATCGATTCCGATGCATTAAAAAAAAAACCGTTGCCATGAGTCAGAATCGACTGGACAGACTGGAACTGCCCCATGGGGTTTCCAAGGCTGTAAATCTTTACAGAAGCAGACTGCCACATCTTTCTCCTGCAGAGAAATTAACACCGTGGACCTTTCAGTTAGCACCACCAGGGGCTCCTCTTAGCAACCTTAAATATTACCTAGGCAGTGACTGTTTTAGTCATGATCACAGTATATGTATAAGTTAAATGTAATTCACACACACACACATACATACATATAATTTATGTGATATTGGAAGTCATAGAATAGAACACAAGGATGTTTTGCTGGGGGCTTACTAAGGACTTTTTTCTTTCCAAATAATACAATCATTGTAGTAATTCTGCAGACATTTCATAATATAATGAAAATCAATCTTTCACTCAGGATGTTATTGCAATGGGTGTGATGGCTTCTCAATAATGCCACTACTGCCTAATTGCAATTACTGTCAGTCACATACAGAACCCACTTTTCTCCCATAAAAAACCTTTTTTTCTACCTATTATAAATGTACAATTGGGGAAAGAAGTTTTATTCTTTTGTTATTGTTTTTGTTGTTGCTGTGAATAAAATGTTAAGCTAATGAAATCATTTGGCAAGGTTAAATAAAAAAAGAAGTAAAAAGTTATAATGACTTTTCTCCATATTTTTATAATGGAGGAAATAACAAATGTTTGCATTATAAAAAATATGCAGAGTTTTGGAATAATCATGAAGAACATATACGCTAAAAAGCTAATGCCACCATAATTGATAATGTTTATAAGATCAAATTAAAGAGCTATATTGATTCAATATTTTTATTGTTTAATCTATTCCATGTGCCAGACAGAGAGTATAGGATATGATTCTTGTTCTCAATTACTTTACAATTCAGAAGTAAATTAGAGAAGGTGTACATATTAAGTGAATTTCCTTTTCTATTACTCTCTCACTTATACAACCTTTATCTCATCTTTACTGACATTGCTCCACCAATAAAATCACTAAGTGAAGCATCTCATTTTCTGATCACAATTTGCCAGACTTTAGTTTGATTTTCCAATTACTCTCACCATGACTGTTCTTCAACCTATTCATGACTCTAGTCCACAAATATTCATCCTGTGTATTGCTCCCCCCACCCAAATAACTTCCCAGTCCTCTCTATCCAGCTTAGATTTCATGGTCCATTCTATAATTCCTTTACCAATAATCTAAACTCCTGGCCATTGCTCAATCTTACCCATTGCCATCAAGTCTATTCTGACTCATCATGACCCTATAGGACAGAGTACAACCGTCCCATAGGGTTTCCAAGGCTGGAATCTTTACAGAAGCAGACTGCCGCATCTTTCTCCCTAGGAGGAACTGGTGAGTTCGAACCACTGATCTTTCGGTTAGCAGCTGAGTGCTTAACCTTTGCACCACCAGGGCTCCTTCAATGAACTCAGATACTTTCTTTATCTTTCTCTGTATCTAGGCTGCTGCATTTAACTGGAAAAAAAATTAACTTGTATTATTTATAATAACTTAATAAAAGTTCAAGATAACCAAACTAACCCAGACAGATGTTAAAATGAAGTAAGCGTAACCAACATTGACTAGGCCTTCAACACTGCTTACAAATCCCAGTTTATTTCTTTGGTTAACTCTTTCTGACACTATTCATAGTGAATTTTAGATCTTCTTGACTCTCCTCAAAACTGTAATTCCTTCACTTTCTTTTCTTGTCACTCTCAGCATATGTTCTGGGCACCAAATTCTTGGAGAAAATAGAGTCATCATATGGGAACTAACTCAACTTTCCGGTATCAAAAATATACTCGCTTCTGCAACCACTTTTTGCTGATTTCCTCCCATAACAATAGAGGAAGTTTATGTCCTTCAGGTTAAAGTTAACCACACAAAATTCCATTCCCTCTCACCTTCTCAAGAACCTTTTACTATTCATTATTTCCTCTGCCCCCTGTTTCTTCACCCTTCTTTATAAAAGAGTCTTCCCATCATCATAGAAAAATGCTCATCTCTCCTGGGATCTCTTTTCCCTCTCACCCTAGCTACTACCCTATCTTACTTCTTTCTCTGTTCATGGCAATACTTGTCCAGAAAGCTATTCCCATTCTTTAATTCCATTTCCTAACTATTCACTCACTGTCTGCTCCAATCTGGCTTATATACTATCCTGTATACTGACTAAAAAATCTCCTTATTACTTAACTCAGAGGACATTTCTCAACTTTCATTTTATTTGGGCTTTCAGCACACTGACAGTATTGACCACTCTATCTCTTGAATTCCTTTCTCATCTCGAATTTTAATTTCTTCTTCTTTGGGGTTGGTATTTCTCAATCACATTTGTTGACTAATTTTTTTTTTATATGGCTTATATTCCTCAAAACTGTAATTCCAAATACTCTTGGGCTCCTTTACTTTAAATTTTACTCTCTTTGGGCAAATATACACATACACACGACTTAAATTTGTGTCTATACCCAAATGACCCCAAACTTAAATGACTTTCGTCTGAATCCCAGACCCATGTATATTCTTGCCTGTTTGACATATCCACTCTCATATTTAAAAAGAAAAATCTCCAACCCAACATGTTCAAAATGATGTTGATGATTTTCTCACCCACACTGTTCCCTCAGTGAAACCAGTCTCATTGAATAGGGCACTTTTTATCCACTCATATAACCTGGCAAACATGAGAAGATAAACAGTGCACTATTCAACGAGACTGGTATCACTGAGAGAGTGTGGTTGAGAAAATCCACTCATGTAAGCTGGCAAACCACCACGTGTCCATCAGTTTGTCATACTGTGGTGGCTTGTATCTTGCTGTGAGGCTGGAAGCTGTGCCACCAGTATTTCAAATACCACCCATGGGTCACTCATGGTGGACAGGTTTCAGCAGAGCTTCCAGACTCAGACTAGAAAGAAGGATTTGTCAGTTTATTTCTAAAAAAAAAGACTGGCTAGTGAAAACCTTACGAATAGCAGCAGAACATTGTCTAATATAGTGCCAGAAGATGATCCCATCAATTAGAAGGCACTCAAAATACGACTGGGAAAGACCTGCCTTCTCAAAATAGAGTCAGCCTTAATGATGTGGATGGAGTAAAGCTGTCGAGACTTTGAGAAGAAACAAATGTAAAAGATCCATTAATAACCAGAACATGGAATGTACAAAGTATGAATCTAAGAAAGTTGAAAGTTGTCAAAAATGAAATGGAATGCATGGCCCACAAGGCACTAAACGATCTGGTCCCTGACTCCCATTCTAACCCCAGACAGAACCGTTTTTTCTTGCTTTGCACATGCCAGGAAATTGGCCCTTTCATCCTCCAACTCTTCATTCTCTTTCCTATTTCCTGTTCTTTACAAATACTGTTTTCTCATCTGGGATATTTATCTCCTCTCACCTCCATCTAATTAACTCCTACTAAGGTTAAATATAATATCATCATTTTCAATTTATCTTACCACTCCTTCCTACCCCCCTCTCCAAACTAGGTCAGGTACCCTTCATTATTCCATGGCACTTTTCAGTTTGCAGCTACATATGTATTTTCTATTTGATTAACATCTCTCTGATTCAATGAAATGTGAGTTTCATGAGTAGGGAGGTTGTAAACAGATATGTGTATTTACTATTGTGACCTCATCTCTAGGCCTGCAACAAAATATGGAAGTAGATATTTGCTAAATGAATGAAAGAATGGATGGATTAACAGGAATAGATAGATGTTGATTGCTAGATAGAATTCTCTGCTACTTAATGTGTGTATTAAATATTACAGAGCACTTTTGATAATAAATCCTTAAAAACATTTTATATTTACCCTCTAGATTTGGGTCTTGAGGATAGGAATTGCATCTCTAACTTCCTAGAGCCTATCACTGGGCTTTTTCACAAAGGGTGCTCCATAGACATTTGTTAAATAAATAGCAATAAGTAGAATAGAAGACAGTTGAACAAACAAAAAGCCACAATAACACAATGCAGTTAGTTTAGTTTGTGGAAATGGGAGTGAGATTGGAAAGAGAAAAGTGACTGCTCTTTTCTTTAATTCCGTGAAAGGGAACAACCAGGGGTGGCTTAATAACTTCAAGTTGACGGCTTGTTTCATACTAATAATCTTGACTCAAAGTTGTTATTCTCCAATAAGGTTAAAATAAAAATAAGCAACTTTAAATGAAAAGTTTGCTTTGGTGAGCTATAGAGGGAGGAAGAATTCTTGACACAGGGCCTGTTAGGAATGGCCTGGCTACTATCGGGTGTTGTAGGATCTCTTTTTCTGAAGATTGTTAATAATTGATGACAGTTTAGGTATAGTTCTGCCTGGAGCCATGGGAACTAATTGGATGACCTCGCTACTTATCAGTTTCCATTGTGAAGAGTGCTACATGAATTCTTCCTGGAGATGGCCCATAGCAACTCAGGACAGAATATCCGCACATCTAGTAACTTTAATAATCAATGTCATGAAATGCATTCCCAAGATGGGCTTGTTAGTCATCACAAAACCTGGAAATGTTTATATTTTATATCATCTAGTCATTCCTTATGGTAGAATTATGGCTACTCCAGTCTTAGTTTGATGTAAATCAGTCACTATTTGTGGAGAGGCCAATAGGTGTTTAACACAGCACTAACCCATTGCCGTTGAGTCAATTCTGACTCGTAGAGACCGTATTAGTAGTTACTCCTTCAGGATTTATCATCTAGTAGGATAGATAAAACCTATGAAAATAAAGTCTTTACAGACTTATAGGCAAAATTAGCACATATAGAAGTGCATTCGTAGGGGAAGTGAACATGAAATTCTGTAAATACCACAGAAAATAAAAAATATTCATAGAAAAAGTAATGAAGAAGAGGCTTGGAAATGTTGGACAGACAGGAAATGATGTATTTGTCAGATAGAAAAGGAAATTTATTTCAAGCACATGGAAAGGCTTGGAAGACATCCATTTCCAAGAGTGGGAGGAAAGATTGAATAAACAGACAATAAGACAATAGATGGGATTAGGAGGAACACAGGATGCAGATTTGGTTTATACGCATTCAGGAAATAAACTGATCCTTTGGGATGCCTGTCTGGGCTATTTTAACCCATGCACGCAGAATCCTTGGCTAGGTTACAACCATTGCTCCCAGGAGCACTGTTCCACTCTACACTGCCTGTATTTGGGCTTCCATGTTGGCATAAGATCAGATTCAGTAGAGTCCAAAACCTGAGTTTATAATACAGTTCAGACATATTCTGTAGTAGCTATGTGACTTCAGGTAAATCACTTAAATTCTCCAGGCTTCAGTCTCCTTATTCATAAAATGTAGGTGTTGAATTATACAGAAGTTCTCAACAGAAGTAGAAATGTACCTAGGGGTTTTTAAAAATGTGTGGAAATGTGGTTTTTGGTGTGACAATGTTTGGGTGCACTATACTCATCTAGTGGGTGGAATCCAGAAATGCTAAAAACCTGGCAGTGTATGGGACACCGGAAAGAGGGAGAGAAGAAGTTCCATACTGAGTAGATCTTTCTAGTGTAAATTTTCAACAGAGAAATCTTGTTTATAATTATCCAAACCTACAGCCTAACTTCATTTAATTATGAGCACAAAATATTTTTGACAAAGTTAAAGTACACAAAAATTTCTAGGAATGCAACAATCTTAAATTCACTCTGTTTTGTTCAGAACTTTACTAAGAGTTTTTCATTTTAGAAAATCCTATTAATGGTGGTAGTGCTGCTCATAGTATTTGAGTTTTAATACATTTATCAGACTGCATTTACACCTATGCATTCACTGTGCCCCTGTGTATAGGTACAAGATGCCTTATTGTCTTATTGTAGTTGTAGATGAGCATTTACATATTGAGATATGTATTCTTTTGCTATAAGTTACTTCCCTTATATTTTTCCTTAGTATTACTTTATATTAACTTTTGAAATTATAAGTAGTTATATTATCTATGCATTTCATTTCACAATAGTGTTTATAATAAACTATTTGCTGTAAAAGGGAGCTTTGTGTCTAAAAGGGTTGAGAACCAATGGATTGGACTATCTCAAATAACTTTAAGCTCTCAAATCCATAGATTTATAAATTTTGCTTTGATTTATAAGGAAAGAGAAACTCCATGATTTTCAGGAATGGTGTTCAATTCAAGGTCTAAATTCCAGAGGAGGAAAAGAATGTCTGAAGCAGATTATGTATTTATTTTGCCACTCTTTCCACTTAGCTCAACCGAGTTGGAAGATAGAGATATAATCAGGAGATCAGTGCTTGTTGGACATCCACTGTGCCAGATAGCCATAAGAACGCTAAAGAGATGAAAAGTGTTTGTTGCTTTCTCATCTTTTAGCCATAGACTTCAGTCACAGAAAACAGATCACATTTTCTTTAAAGAAGTAAGAAAGATGTGCACTTTTGCTACAAACTTACCATATGTCTTGTTATACTAAAATTCTGATCAATATTAGAAGAGAAACCAGGAGGCTGAAGCACAATGATCTATCAGAGCTCATGTCATATTTCATTATTTTCACTGCTTTGACATCTGGGCACTTCCCCTCTCCTGTGCCTCTTGTACACACACACATACACACTAATCATTACAGTAATTAAGTCAGGCAAGACCACGCCACCTCTGCAGGGGTAATGTTGAAAGACTTTCTAAATATGGTGCCATACAAATATTTTAGTAGTATGATCAATAAGTTCCATACTATAGGGCTTTTTAATTTGACATGTCACTCCTTGAGAGCAAAGCACAATAAAATTGGGCTTTTTTACAGTCAAATGCCTCGATTTTTGTTTCATATTTTACCTCTGAAATATGATCATCTACTAAAACAAAACCTATGGGGCAGAAAGACATTTTCCCATTTTGCAAATCAAGCAGAAGCATGAATGTTTGCCAGGATCTCTTACGGCTCTGTGCTAGGCATTTCTCATCATTCTGTTAATGTGACCTTCAAATGACAGAAATGGATCAAGAATAACATATTTTGATGGTACTTGTAAAAGTAATGGAATTGCTGTCAAAACCACCCAGGATGACAATAAAACGTGAATACATAGTAGGTGTGTGGGGACAGGAAGTAGAAACCGACATTTTCACTGTAAATGTTTCCCTCTTATTAGTGTTCAAGTTTCAAAAATTATTTGACATCTAGTTTCAGAATATAAAAAACATACAGTATAATTGGTCCAATGTAGTCACTACAATTGAAAGAAAGGTGTAACAGCATAATAATTCTGGTTCATGGCATGCCGACAGATTCATTTATTCTTTCATTCAAATATATTTATTGACCCCAAGCAAAGTAATATGTTAGTTACTAAGGAAGATAAACAGAGTATAAAGCTTTATTCATGCTAAAAAAATAGCTTTTAACTGAGTAGCAGGAGCTAGAAATATTCTGAGGAGTATATGCTTAATGTCCTTTTTCATTGTCCATTAAGAACAGAAAGATAACTTCAGTTTGGGGATGATTTAAGAAGGCTTCTTAGAGGAGGTGACATTTGAAAAAGACCATGAAGGATGACTAGTGATCCCAACAAATAGCATTCCAGTCAAATAGAATTGTATAAATTCAAGAAATCCAAAATGTTCTTTGGGAAATAAGGGATAGTTCTATTTGACTCTTGTGCAGTTTGTATTAGAAAATAAGGCCTGAAGTTAGGTTGAAGACAATGCAGAAAGCAATAAAGGAAGGATAGAAAACAATGGGGATTATATTTAGTAGGTAACTGAAACCAAATAACATATGTGCTCAGAGATTTTTTTAGAAAGATGACTTGACATGAGGAATGATATTTCTGTTTCTCTCAAGGCAGTGATCTAGGATTGATTACTCTCGATAACCCTGTCATTTTGTGAGATCTCACTCATTCCTCAATAGCGGATAAATCCACTTATCATCTCTCTCTGTTCTTGATCCCTACATAAACAATATTGCTGTCTGGGAAAGGAGTTTATTATTACCTGAGAGCTTAACAAGCTCATTGAACATTCTGAGCAGAATTCATCACTTGATTCTACCTCCCTATTCCTAGCTGGTTGGAGCAAGCATGACCAATTCACAGGCTTGTCAGAGCCCTCTGAGTAGCCAGCAGTTGGATCTCTGCCTCACGGGGTCCAACAGGACAAGATGGACCAACCAGGGTCTCTCTCTGAATTGTTTTAACAGGAGACTTATGAATAATGGTAGAGGGAGCAGAGCCAGAACAGAGAGAAGGAAGTCAGTAGACATTAGGAAGGGGCAGAAGATCCAAATATGAAGAAATCATGAGGTATAGTGAAAGAGAAGAGAGAAATCGGAGCAGTGGCTGAACTAGAGTGTGCAGAAAAGTGTTAACACAGCAGGGCTGGCCTGCTGGCCTTTGAAAGGCCTGCTTACAAGGTTGTCTCCTAATTGGTTCTGGGAACTTATGTCTCAGGAGGGCTCCCACCACCCTAACAGTTAACGTGGGTCACTGTGCCTAATTTGTTTGTGCAAACAATATAATTTATAGCGAACATCTGCTTTCTTTCTGGGAGTCTGAAATTTTGGCACATGCCAGGCAGAGGCTGCCTATGTGAACAGACCCCCAGTAAAAACCTTGCGCACTAATCTCTAGTGACCTACCCTGCTAGACAACATTTCACAAGTTGTCACAACTTGATGCTGGGAGAATTGAAAGTGTCTTGTGTGATTCCACTGGGAGAGGACCCTTGGAAGCTTGCACTTGGTTTCCTCTGGACTTTGCCCCATGTGTCTTTTCCCTTTGCTGACTTTGCTTTGTATACTTCCACTGTAATGAATTATAGCTACGAGTATGACTATATCCTGAGCCCTGTGAGTTGTCCCAGTGAAACGCGGAACCTGGGGACCCCTGACATGTAGAGATATCAGAATTAGTCATAACTAGATTGGGAAGCCTATTCATTTGTATATATCTACAGCTGAGTGCAGTGGGTTGAATAGTGCCCCTCCCTCCAAATCATGTTCATCCAGAATTTCAAAATGTGACCTCTTTTAGAAATAGGGTCTTTCGCAGATGTAATTAGTTAAAATGAGGTTATGTTAGATTAAGGTGGGCCTTAAATCTAGTGACTAGTGTCCTGATTAGAGGAGAAGAGGACATACAAAGACACACAGAAGAAGACAATGTGAAGAAGGAGACCTAGGATTAGAGTGAGGCCTCTACAATCCAAGGAATGGCAAGAGCCACCAGAAATTGTAAGAGGCAAGAAAGGATTCTCCTCTACAGCCTTTGGAGGGGATGTGACCCTGCTGGTAGCTTGATTTTGGAGTTCTAGCCTCCAGAACTCTGAGAGAATAAATTTCTGTTATTCAAGCCACCATGTTTTTGGTAGTTTATTAGGGCAACTCTAGGAAACTAGTACATTGAGGGAAAAAAAGCATAATGAAAACAAATTTGGAAGACAAAGATCAGTGCTTGGTGTTAAGTAGTGACAAATTATTGCCAGAGATTTGTGGTATCCTAAATAACTTTCAGTTATATTCTGGACTTTATAACAGCTCAAAATGTAGGGACTGAAACCCCACATTTCTTTATTTACAATAAACTATTACTTAAGGGGAAAAACTAATTGCTAGAAAAGAACATCGTGTTTGGAAAAGTAGAGGGCCAATGAAAATGAGGGAAACCCTCAGTGAGATAGCCTGACACAATAGCTGCAACAATGGACTCAAACATGCCAAAGATCACGAAGATGGTACAGAACCGGGCAATGTTTCGTTCTGTTATACGAAGGTTGCCATGAGTTGGCGCTGACTCGATGACAAGTAACAATGGCAACAACTTTAGGTAAGCCAAGCATATCCTAAGTCCTTTCTGAGAGAGACGAACAATTTCCCCTGCCTCTCACCCAAATGCATCGTTTCCAAACTCAGTAGTGGTGCTGCCTTTGGTGCTGCCTGGTGATGCTTTCCTGTCCTTACTCAGCAACCTTTTGATTATCATGGCACATCTTCTAACTTTGAGCTTCAACCCCACTCTTATGATTCTTGGCAGAGGACCCTGAGTTCTTCAGAGAGAATGAAATCCACCAGAGGGATATCTTCCACCTCTAAACTTACTGCTGGGACCTTATTCCAACTGTTTTAATTTCTACATTGATTTCTACCTTCAACTACCTTGTTTAAGACCTGACTCTCTCAGTTAACCCCTCTTCCCTAGTAACTCTCATTTCACCTGTGTACAGTGTCTTTCTTCTATGTCTATAATATTTAAGCCTCTTTTACCCTAAAACAAGAAAACAAAATACACACACACTCACACACACACAAAAAAACCACAGGCAAACACAAAACCTCTTAATTTAACACAAGCTACCACTCTTTGCAAAAATTTTAGAGGTAGTCCATACTCAGTCTTCACTTATTTAAATCTTATTCATTTCTTAGTTTCCACACCACAGCTTTATTCAAAGACCTGTTAACTGCAAAAATTGAATGGCCTTTTTCAGTCCTGATCAAGCCTGTATTTGACTCCACTGACCACTCCCTAATTCTTGAAATTTTCTTCTCCCTCTCTTTCCCAAATCCCATTCTTCCTGTTTTTCCTCCCCCTTCTCTCATGGTCTCAGTGACTTCCTCTGACTCCTCCTTCTGCTTACCTTGCTATATTTGAGGTCCCCTCTTGGTCCTCCTTTCTTCTTACAGAATGCATCTTCCTAAGTGCTCTCCATTTCTTTCCCAACCTCCCATACTACCCACCTCTGATTACTCCCAGACTTCTATAGCTCTAGTTCAGCCTCCTTCCCATGTTCCAGACCCATCCTTCCAACTACTTTCTGGATATCTCCACTGTGACAAAAACTTCAAGGTAACATGTCTAAAATTTAATCCAGTATTTTACTCCTAAAATCTGTTCCTCTACCTTTACTCTTGATCTGATTAATGACATCATATCTACATTCTTCTAAGCTGGGATCATTCTCATCTTCTTTCTTTCCCTGATACACAGCTAATTAATTACCAAATCCTATTAGCACCTTCTCTCTTGAATCCCCCAGAGCTCTCTCAAACTTTGCTGACTACTACCTCCTTAATGTAGGCCCTAGACATCCCTCACCTAGAAAAATACAAGAGCTTTCTTCTTCTGCTCTTCTCACTTCTCCCCACTACAACCCATTCTCCACAAAGCCATCAGAATTATAATCCTAAAAATATAATCATGAGCTTGAGCTTTTGAACCAGATTGCCTAGCTTGGAATTCTGACTCTGCTACTGTCCTGCTGCATAACCCTGAGCAAACAATGCACCTATCTCTCCTCATTGGTAGAACAGAATATTAATAATAGCTATGAAGATTAAATGAGTTCATATATGTAAAGTGCTTCCAATAGTTCTTGGCATTTACAAAGTAATCAATAAGTATTTATATAGTATAAACATGCTCAAACTCTATCTTAAATAACTGGGAACAACATATCATTCCATCTCTCTTTTGTTCCAGCTACACTTTGGCAATGTCTCATAACAATGGGTGTTATGTTCCCTCGATCTGGAATATACTTTGATTCTCTCACTGTCTGAAAAACTGTTATAATAGCAAACAGATATTTCAATATCTAAGTGATGCATATTCCAACTACCCCTAGGAGGGTAACTGCTCCTTTATCTGGAATCTTAAGCTACTTGATTTTCCATTTTTATCTCACAATATACCACATCATAGGTTTCTTCCAGGAGAATGTTAAGCTCTAGATAAGATTCCCCTCAGTATTTCCAGAATGAATGAGTGAATGAGCGAGTGAAACCTCTGATGTAGGCAATTTCTTCATGGGCCAACTTAAGTCCTTAATTTTTCTGACGTATTTGTGGTAGATAAAAAGTATCACAGGGTCACCATGAGTGAGTGCCAACTCAACAGTAGCTAACAACAACAACAGAAGTATCAGAAAGCAACATAAAGTTAAATAAATAAATACCAAATCAGAATGTAGTAATAAACTATGACCATTTTGAATAAATACACAGGCCTTCTTTAAATCATTCAGAATTTGTAATATTAAGTATGTGAGGCTCCAAAACTACTGCTAAAGTAAAGATTGAAATATTAACATAAATAAATATTTATTGAGCACACATATGTGTGAAAGGCAACACATTAGATTTTTCTCACAGAATTGATTACATAATTAGATAAATAAACAAGGCACAACAAATCTAATAAAAGGCAAACTGTAAGCGATAAAATAAATGTCTTAAAATGTTCTCATACTCAGAGAAAGAATGGAAGAAAACATTAATACAGATGAAGAGCATGAGGGCAGGCTTCATGGAAGGAGGCTAATGTCTGATGAAGCCTGGGAGGATAAGTATGATTTGAACAGATGCACAGGAGGGAAATCATGTTTCAGAAAGAGGAAACAGTATGTATAAAAGTATATTAATATATCATTGTTTATAATGCTAAAGCCCTACCAGAGGTCTGATAAGGTAGAGCAGGTTTCATGGACTAGGCACAAAGGAGAGTAGAAGTACAGAGATGTGGTCACATTAGGGGCATCAACCCCAGATCAGATAAGAGGTATTGTGAGGTATCATACCTGGAGCATTTTTGCATATGATTCACTTTGGAGCAACTATAATTGGTGATTGGAAGAAAATTCACTGAACATAATTTGTAATAACACTCCTCAAATTTTTGGGGAAAAAAGTAGATTGGCTAGATCCTATAGAAGAATCCTTATCAAAAGGGGAAAAATGCAGAACAGAATTTCAAATTCTCATGGACTTCAAACTTTCTGGAGCCATGTAGGGCAGTTGAACCCCTGAAACTATTGCCTTGAGATAATCTTTAAACCTTAAGCCAAAAATATTCCCTTATGCCTTCTTAAAACCATACAATAGTTTAGCTTAACTAGTAAAAAATGTCTGCCTTGAGCATTATGCTCCTTTAAGAACTGTCTACATGGGATCAAACTGCCAACAGCAACTCAAAAGATTAGATAGGAACCTTAGGAGGCAGTGAGTTTATGTTAATGGGGAAGGAACAAGTCAGAAAACGAAGGTGAGAATGGTTGCATAACTCGAAGAATGTAATCAGTGTCACTGAATGGTACTTGGATAAACTGTTGAATTGGTGTATGTTTTGCTGTGTATATTTTCAGCAACAAAAACAACAAAATAAATAATTTTTTTAATAATATTGAATTGTATTATTAAAAAAAGTAGATTGGCTAATGGAACAACAGTTGATGTATTTTTGAGTGGTTCCTTAAAACACAGAATTGACAGGAGACCATTTCACTGGTGACAGAACAAGCCTTGATATTTAAGCAATGTATTCAAAATAACACCTCGCTGACTGAAGGCAGGCAGGCATTAAAAACCCAAACTCATAACACGAAATGCTTACCGGGATAGTTAGCATTACCCTCCATGGGGGCAGCTTCAGTCAGTTGGTCTCACAGATTTACAGTCAGTGATTCCAAGCAGTAAATTCATTAAAACCAGGAAATTGCTTAATTAGTTCAAAGCGACAAACACTTCTAAAAATAAATATCTGAACTACATGCATCCAAAACATATTTATCACAATCAGAACTGTTACAGTACACCTATAATGACTACAAAATTAATTCACGATAATAACACATCGGATTATATGTTTCTTAACGTTTTTTTCCCCCTTCTAAAAAAAGAACCTACTTATTTTAAAGAGTGTTGAATTTCCACCCATCCTCGCTCCTGGAAGTTGTGTCGTCTTGGGCACATGCTGACTTATTTCCAACCCACTTCGTCCTTTCCGTTATTGCCAGAAATTGTCTAGAGATGTTACTGTGAAGTGTTCCATAACAGGGACGTGTTAAGTGTGTTTAGGAACCTGAACACAGAGTCTAGTAATTGCAATGTATTATCATTACCCAAGCTTGACACTTTATTTTCTTAATGTATATGAAAATCTACACATTTATGCTTCATCATGGGCTGTTTTGTCAGAAAAAAAATTCACACTTTATTAATACATTAAGTAGAGGAGAGTTGTGTTATTCCCACGGACGTTTGTTTTAGAAAATTAAAAAGCACATGATCAGTGAAATGACTCAATGTATACCACAGAGGATCCCCACTACTAAGGCCCTCTGACCTCCCTCTGCGCAGGCACCATACCTTTCAGAAGCTCTTGGCCTCCCATCACTCTTCCAGTAGAGTTTGAAGTAGCAAATATAGCCAATGAGATACATATTCCAGTTGCTACTAGCCCACAAATAATGAATAAGGCCAATCTAGACTACAGCTAATAAGAATATCCTGAATGCTAAGAGCAACAGACACTTAGCATGAATATAATCAGTACATTCAATTTAATAGTCTCCAGCAGGTTTTTTTCGAAGAACATTTGTTTCTTAGTGGAATCATAATTTTTTCTAGAATTTAAGATACCATTTTTTACATTCTTCCAGGATGATCACCGGAAGGCAGAAAATGTCCAAAGGAAGGCGTGGGAAGACATGAAGATTGTAGCCCTGGTGGTGCAATGGTTAAGCACTTAGCTGCTAACCAAAAGGCTGGCGGTTCTAACCCACTCAGTGGCTCCATGGGAGAAAGACCTGACAATCTATTTCTCTTAAGATTACAGCCAAGAAAATTGGGGTTGCTATGAGCTGAAAATCGACTCCGTGGTACCTAACAACAACCACCCTAGAAATGTTTCCAGGGAGACGTTGCTAGTATAATCCAAGCTCTTGTTCGGCCTCTCAACGGGCAACACTGAGCAGCAGCCACTCCAATCATTAACACAACAAAAATACCCGATGGATCAGGCCCACATCATATTAATACATGTCCATTGGCTTTGAATCTTAAAGCAGTTTGTGTAAAATTTCAGGTTTGAAGTTTTAATTGAGAGCAGGTGTGCATGCTGTGAATAAACTGCAACCTCAGTGATTAACTTGAACATAAGTTTCTGTCTTTAAAAATCACATTGTTCTAACTGGGTTCTAAACACTTAACTTAGTACGTACATTAATTATTACTGAATTATAATAGTATCCCTAAAAGGACATGTATTGTCTGTACAAATAACAAAGAAATTCCTTATGTTCAGTATAACGTCAGTGAGTACCAAGTGAGTTAATAGTAAATTGGCATGCACATAAAAAAGGAAAATGTGTTACCTACTATTTGAAGTTTTCTAACCTGAATTCATTTAGTATTTAATGTATAATAATAGTAATCATAATACATTCTATTATTTATTAACTTTTTTTAGGAGTTTATCACAAAGCTTTTAGAGGTTTACTCTCTGATACTGATATTCAGGTAACACTTCTGTATATCAAATTTGTAAAATCATCAAGAAATTCTCAGCAAATATAAAGAACTGATTTAGGGAAAAAATTACTAATAGATTTATTTTTATGGTTTACATCAAAAAAGTAAAAATAAACAAATGGGATATTTTAGCAGTTGTCATTTTTAGAAAATAGTCATACATTTACTTACAAGGAATCTGGAGCCAGAAGAATCAAGTTCCACCAGCAGCCTGCAAATTAATAACAACAACAAAAGAAACCTAAGACAATATTACTTTACTCAGGCCACTTAATTGGACAAGACAGAAAAAAACACGGTTTTATGAATTATGATTCAATAATATAACAAGTATAGCATTGCTGAATTGTAATTAATAATGACAGTAACAATAATAACACTATAACCCTTCTTCCCAAAGATTAAGCTGGAGTATACCATAAGTTTATCCTTTTTATTTTTAAAGCATTATTCTCCCAAATTCTAAACAGTTCAAGCTGTCAATCTGATTGCATGCATGTTGAGAAAAACAACCAGAATATTAATACAATAATTGAGAATATATTACTTCCATCCATAGATATTCAGGCACTCCCTTAAAATCATAGGGAACTCTATACTAAGACAGATACAATATGTCATTTTAGTTTTCCAATTAGTTTATTCAAGTGGTTGTATCTGGATACTAATACAGAAGAACCTATAGTCTCTCAACAACCACTGAGGTAGCATTTGTATTTTGGGTTGCAGTAAGCCCTAGGGGTATCACATTGATGTCGGCTTTGCTGTTTTGACACTTGATGGAGATACTCCAATTTTACTTCAGTGACTCAGAGCTGAGTCTGAATGCCTCAAAGCGTGGGTGAGGAAGCCACAGTTAAGGCAGGGTTGGAGTCGCAGTGAACCTGTGTCACCTGCACTGATTTGCACTCCTAGAACTGGTCTGAAAACAGCATGGTGGTCTTGACTGCATACCCGTATGAATAAGGGAGAATGGAAAATGTATCAACTCAGATGTTCCTCTCTCTCTCTCTCTCTCCCCCTCTTTCTCGTCCTTTTTCTTCTTCACTCCCATTTCCATCTTCTATTTTTCCTATACCATAATGACTCAGTATAAGATAATTTTATGATAAAAGATATGAAAACTATAGAAGGTTCTGTATTTTCACTGCAGATAATCTTACATCTCTGTCATGTATTTAATGTGTCTGTGTTACATGTGCACGTGTTAACACTCTTAGGTTGACTTCCATATATTTTCAGAAATGTTAACATTGGGTTTTATTAAAGTTTTTGTCTCCTTTATCCATTGATGGTCTTATGAATCTGCTGATACACAAAGCATAGTCACAAAGTCTTTAATCAAGGAGGAGTCTTTCAACAATACGATGAATTTTAAAATGAATAGCAGCTTTTGTGCAAGCTGTATTTCAAGATATCTGACAGAGTTAAGTGATACAATTGCAAAGTTAAATAACAGAAGCAAGAGGCACTAAGAGGTAAAGAAAAGACAGA
Source organism: Trichechus manatus latirostris (assembly GCF_000243295.1). Classification (NCBI taxonomy): domain Eukaryota; kingdom Metazoa; phylum Chordata; class Mammalia; order Sirenia; family Trichechidae; genus Trichechus; species Trichechus manatus. Next base: position 1,151,121 of record NW_004444166.1, on the reverse strand, counting down.
AAATTCGTGTTTTCAGATGAGATCTGTGAGGAGGAGGAGACTCATCTGAGTAGGGAGACATAAAAATCCTCTGCAGTTAACAGAAGCTGAAGAGAAATCGATTTGGAAAGAATAGGGGCATAATCATGGTATTGAACAGCGCATTCAGTAATGAGCCTGATTCTTGGAAATGCTGATCTGAAGGTGGGACTAATAACTGCTAGAGTGACGTACTCCATAATTTCCTCAGAAACAGAGCTACTCCTTACCCCTAATGAGAGCAGTTACATGACACAGCTCCAGATGGTATGTTGAGTAGTGAAATTGAGGCAAAAAGTTGAACTTTGAAGTCTGAGTGATGAGATTTCAGGAACACACCGAAAGCAATGGAAATGTGTCAGAAATCAGAGGCAACAGCAATGCGGAAAGACGATGATAATGTGATAGCCTGTCTTCGGTGGACTGACACAGTGGTTGCAACAATGGGCTCAAACACAGCAATGATTGTGAGGATGGCACAGGGGTACAATGGACTGGCTGAGTTGGAGCCAGCTCAATGGTACCTAACAAAAACAACATTATCTTTGGAAGGCAGTTTGATGCTGGTTCTATATTTGGCAAAGATGCCGATTAAAAAGACTCTGAGAGTGGGAAGAGACAAAAGAACTTGAACCTGTAGACGATTTGAAATTATTACCGAAAAAAAGGGAATGGTACTGACAGGATATGTTTTAACAAACATAAAACAGAAAACTATGAAGTCTCAGTGGAATCACTTCTGATACCAAAAATTTTGTTTTCACAGTCGGACCTAGCAACCCAGTGTCCGACGCAGGGGCAGTGCTACGCATGCCGAGGACGCTCACTGCAGGCCCGGCGAATGGCGGGGTGTGATGGGTGTGAACAGCCACAGAAATCACAGCCTCACAGGCTAGAACAAGTCATCAGTCCTCCTGCAGTTTGTCTTTGAGTTTCCCATCCTCATGAAATGTACTTCTCATTTCTCATTAGCGGAAAAAAAAAAAAACAAAAAAACCCTGCAATAGAGTCCATGCTGACTAATAGCGACCCCATAGGACAGAGTAGAACTGCCCCATAGGGTTCCCAAGGCTGTAATCTTTACAGAAGCAGACTGCCACATCTTTCCCCTGCTTAGACTATGGTGAGTTTGAACCGCTGATTTTTCGGTTAGCAGCCAAGCACTTAACCACTGTGCCACCAGGGCTCCTTACTTCTCATCATGCTACGTTTCAATTCCTTTCCTATCTCTGGCTTTTTCTGTTACCTGCGCTCGGTAGAGCCTATCTACTCTATCCTGCTGACAAGCTTACTCAGAACAAACCAGCTCTTCTCGGAGAATTCCATGCTTTTGCATGCTAAGAAGACGCAGTCACCCCTCTGTATCCGAGGTTCTGTATCCACGGATTCAACCAACCGTGGATCAAAATATTGCCTGGTGGGGGGAAGAAAGGGCTCGGGGGCCTGGGGGAAAGGTGGAGGGCAGCACACAGCAAGACAGGGTCGCAAGGACCGGATCGTGGCTGTGAAGGAAGATGCCCCCAGGGGGACAGAGGCAGCCGCACCCGACACAATGTGGGCAAGTGAGGACTAAGAACGGGGTCGCCTGACCTAGGATCTGGTGGAGCATGTTTGCAGCAGAGGTCTTGGTGGGAAGGAGGGAACAAAGCAGGCAGGTCCAGGACCTAGCGCTGCACAATGTGTGTGCAGCGACCAGGATCCCCTAGGACCTCTTGCCTGAGGACCTCAGCTCAGGGCGGCCTGCGGGAGGCCCGGATGCAGTTGATCTTCAAAGTACCTACTGTGATCTGGCGCCTCAGTCTGCCCAACCTGGCCCACCATCACTATTCAACTTCAAAGCGTCTTCATTCCTGCGCTATGTTAAAAGAAAAATACTACGCCATTCTATATAAGGCACTTGAACATCCGCAGAATTTGGTATCCCCCTGGGGTCCTGGAATCATTCCCCTGTGGATACCGAGGAGCAACTGTACGTATTCTTTCCCTATTTTTGAAGTACTGATTCCTTTTCCCGTGTTCTCACTGACACAAACCCTCTAACCACCCCCCGCACCACATGCCCATATGCATATGCTCCTCATTTCCTCTGACCTGTTCGCTAAACCTCGTAGCAGGAGAGCGATGAGGCAGCCTTTGCATACTGATTCAACGTAAAAAAATCAATCTCAGCTAATACGGCAAATACATATATTCCTTGAGTCTAAAATATTCCAGGATTGCACTTTAAATCTTACTATCTAGGATGAAGTACTTGGACATTAGCCTATCTAAGTGTATACTTTGTTCCAGAATTACAATGCCTAACCTTTTGGTATATAAGTATTGATTCAGTGGCAACATCTGTGTAATACAGAAAAGAGCACAATCTATGGTCTGTTATTTGTCTGAATTGATAAGATTATTTCCATTTTTTAAAATTAACAGAATGGTGTCTGGCAGCTGCCAAATATAGCTCTGACAAACAGGAAGACTTGACTAGAAGAGCCGGCACGTAGATTGAGCAGTGAATTCAGCAAGGGCAACTACATTTCATTTAGCTCGCATAAGGCGTTTATCAGCCTGACTTTCCGTGTTGGGTGTCCTTAACCCTTTTGCCTTAATCTTTAAGTTTTCCTTCTCAGAGTCTAGTCTCTTGTCTTACACTTTTGCATTCTTGCCTTTGCGGTCCATCGTTCACCAACCCCACTGAGCCCATCTGGTGAATTTCCCATTCATTCATCCATTCACCTCTGTGTGCACCTCTGAATTAGGCACGGAGGGGTTGATAGCAAGGCATATACATACTTCCTCCCCTTTATTTGATGAGTTTATAAAAAAATTGTGAATCCCAGGATATTTTCTCAAGAAAAATTAACCAAAAACTAAATATGATTAAATGCCAAATGAATGATATAGATATAAGAGCTATAGAAGTTAGGGTCATTGCGATCTAGAACAATAAAATAAAAGACTAAAATCTCTGCTCACGTATAGGCTTTTGTTGGAGGTAGACACGTCTAATATGCTGTGTAGAATAAATGCCAAGGAGAAAAAAAATAACTCAGGCAAAAGTAATAGAAATAGTTAGGAAGCAGTTTCAGTTTCAGATGGAATGGCCAGGAAAGTTCTGAGAAGGTTGATATTTGAATAAAAACCTGAATGAAATGAGGGAGGAAGTAGTGTGAATATGTGGGGGAAGAGTGTTCTTGGCAAAAGAATAACACACAAAAAGTCCTTTAGATTGGGCATGTCTGGAGTGATCAAGCAAAACCTAGAGGGCCAGTAAGTGAAAAGGCGTAGGTGCTATGAGATAAGGTCAAGAGTACTGGGGCCAAAATCACATTCAGCCTCATAGGTCATAGTAAGAATCTTGGCTTTTACTTAGAGCAGGATGTCTTTGGAGAGTTTTAAGCAGACAGTGACATGATCTAACTTCCACTTATCCAACTACTCTGGGGAGTACTCTGAGAAGAAACCGAAGTTGGAGTAGGGAGAAAACAAAACACAACAAAACAGGAGGACCAATTAGGAGGCTATTGCATTAGCTCAGGCAAGAGATGATGGTGCTTTAGAATAGGGTGGTTGCCATGTGGTAATGAGAAGCTGTCAGATTCTGGATATATTTGTGAGGTAGAGCTTAAATATTTTGCCAACAGATTGGATATAGAATAAGAGAAAAAAGATTTATCAAGGATGAACCCAAAATTTTTGGCTGAAGCAACTAGAAGGGTAGAGAAGTCCAAATGAGATAAGGAAGACTGAAGAAGGCGCAGGTGGGCGAGGATTTTCAGGAGTTCAGTTTTGCATATGTTTGTTAACTCGATGTGATGGTTAAGATTGTGTGTCAGCTTGGCTGGGCCATGATTCTCAGTGTTTTAATGTGATCACTGCCATGACTGAATATACTGTGAGTAGCCAATCAGGTGGAAGGGAGTCTCCTTAGGGGTGTGGCCTGCATCTGAATATAAGCAGACATTCTGGCTTTTTGCTCTGTCTGGATCCTGCAGCTGCCTCCTGTCTCATCTCCAGTTCTTGGACTTGAGCTGTCAGCTTATCTGCCAAACTTGGGATTAGTCTATCTTCACAGTTTGTGAGCAGAGCCCTGCTCTCTGACTTGCCAATCTTGGGTTTACCAGCTCCTGCAGCTACATGAATCAGGAGAAACCTTGTGGTCTTGCCTTCAGATCTTGGAATTTGTCAACCTTCACAGCCTGTGAGTGGGAGCCCTGCTCTCTGACCTGCCGATCTTGGGCTCACCAGCTTCTGCAGGCTGCGTGACTTGGGAGAGGCCTCTACCCTCCACGGACATGGAAAGTTCTAACCTCTACAATCGTGTGAGCTGTTTCCTTGATCTAAATCTCTCTATATATATACATTTATATGCTTTACTGGTTTTGTTTCTCTAAAGAACTCAGCCTAAGACATTTGGTACCGGGAGTGGTTCTAGAGAAACAAAACTGTAAGTATGAGTTTTCTAAATTGGTTCTCAAGTTTGGTTAGTGTTAAAGATGTTGATGACTCTGCTTCCAGCAGTAAAGAAGCCACTGCTAGTCCACGGAGTGAGGTGGTGATACAAATATGCAAAATATCACCACCAGTAGATCAGGTATTGGTGAAAGGCGAGGCTCAGGGTGAACACGTGTGATATCTTTCTACAGCTTTGTCAGAATGAGAAGTATAAGGAAGCTGGTTGGTTTGTCCTACTTTCGCTAGACAAACTGGCGAAAGAAAGAGACGTGCTCAGGGATTCAGAGTCAAAGCTCAACTGCTGCATACATGATCTCAAGGCTTCCACTTGTGCTTTGAAAGAAAGCCTTATTTCTTGTAGTAACAGAGCTCAGATTGCTGAAAATCAAACCCAGAGTCTTATTGTAAGAGTGGCTGAATTTACAACACCAGCTCAATTGCCAACCTCGAGAGGCATCTGAAGTTAAAGTAAGGGCATTGATTGGGAAGAAATGGGGCCCTGAAACTTGGGATGGGGACATATGGGCAGATAATCAGGAAGCTGGGGACACGGAGCCTGTAAATTCTGTTGAATCACTCCTGCCAGCAGAACCAGTCCCATCTGAGGAGATTACTTCATGTTTGTCTGCAAAACCACCCTGCCCAGAAAAACCATTAGCCCCTCCACTGCCGTCTAATGAGATTAACCCTAGCCCAGCTGCCTCAGAAGAGCCCTTGCCTGAATCATTACCTGGGGCATCGCCTGAGGCAGATGCTTTACAAGACAATGCTAATGTTCTCAAAACAATTCCACACTACCAGTTCTGGCTTCTAGACCTATAACAAGACTTAAGTCCCAGTGAGCCCCAAAAGGTGAAGTACAAAGTGTGACCCAGGAGGAGGTACACTACACTCCAAAAAAACTACTTGACTTTTCTAATATGTACAAACAGAAACCTGGGGAATATGTGTGGGAATGGCTATTGAGGGTGTGAGATAATGGTGCAAGGAATATAAAGATGGATCAGTCTGAGTTTATTGATATGGGTCCACTAAGCACAGATTGTTCATTCAATGTTTCAGCTAGAGAAGTTAGGAAAGGATCTAATAGTTTATTTGGTTGGGTTGCTGAAGCATGGATTATAAGGTGGCCTACACTAAATCAAGCTGAAGTACCAGACCTGCCTTGGTATACTGTAGAAGAAGGTATCCAAAGGCTTAGGGAAATTGGCATGCTAGAGTGGATTTATCAAGTTAGACCCACAGACTCACACATGGAGTGCCCAGAGGACACACCTTTTACCACAACTGTGAGGAACAAATTTGTGTAGGGAGCTCCAGTATCCTTGAAGACTGCTGTGATTGCTATTTTATGTAAGTCAGATTAGACAGTGGGAACTGCCCTAACTGAATTAAGGCACCTAACTACAATGGGGCTGATTGGACCCCGGGGTAGTAGGGGCCAAGTGGCTGCACTTAATTGACAAAGACAAGGTGGGCGTGGTTACAGTAATGGACAGAGGAGTCAAAGCCGTAATCAGAATAGTCTGACTCGTATGGGCTTATGGCCTTGGCTACTTAGTCATGGTGTCCCTAGGAGTGAAATAGATAGGAAATATACTAAATATTTACTTGATCTATACAAATGGATGAATTCTAGGTCAGGTGAAAATCAAGTCTAACTCGAATCACCAGAATAGAAAGTCACGGTCCCTCAATCAATACCCAGATTTGAGCAAGTTTAAAGACCCACAACCCCTTGAATGAAGGGGAGGCCAGGTCCCCTTGAGGAAGGACTCCAATACACTGCCAAAAATTTTGACTGTTAATCTTTCTCCCAGCCTTTCACAAAGGGATCTACAGCTTTCTACGACAGTGACTGTTCACTGGGGAAAAGGAAATAATCAGACTTTTTGGGGATTCCTGGATACTGGCTCTGAACTGACACTAATTCCAGGAGACCCCAAATGTCACTGTGGCCTACCAGTCAGAGTGGGGGCATATGGAGGTCAGGTTATTAACGGAGTCTTGGCTCATGTCCATCTCACAGTACGTCCAGTGGGTCCCCGAACCCATCCTATAGTGATTTCCCTAGTTCCAGAATGCATAATTGGAATAGATATACTCAGCAACTGGCAGAACCCCCACATTGGATCCCTGACAAATAGAGTAAGGGCTATTATGGTAGAAAAAGCCAAATGGAAGCCATTAGAACTGCCCCTACCTAGGAAAATAGTAAACCAAAAGCAATACCGCATTCCTGGAGGGATTGCAGAGATTACTGCCACCATCAAGGACTTGAAGGATGCAGGGGTGGTGATTCCCACTTGCCTGTCTGGCCTATGCAAAAAACAGATGGATTTTAGAGGATGACAGTAGATTATCGAAAACATAACCAGGTGGTGACTCCAATTGCCGCTGCTGTTCCAGATGCAGTTTCACTGCTTGAGCAAATTAATACATCTCCTGGTACCTGGTATGCACCTATTGATCTTGCTAATGCCTTTTTCTCCACACCTGCTTCAAAGGAACACCAGAAGCAGTTTGCCTTCAGCTGGCAAGGCCAGCAGTACACCTTCACTTGCCTACCTCAGGGCTACATCAACTCTCCAACCCTATGTCATAATTTAGTCTGCAGGGACCTTGATCACCTTTCCCTTCCCAAGATGTCACACTTGTCCATTACATTGATGACATTATGCTGATTGGACCTAGTAAGAAAGAAGTGTCAATGACTCTGGACTAATTGGTAAAACATTTGCATGCTAGAGGATGGGAAATTAATCCCACAAAAATTCAGGCACCTTCCACTTCAGTGAAATTTCTAGGGGTCCAGTGGTATGGGGCATGTCAAGACATTCCTTCTAAAGTGAAGGATAAGTGATTGCATCTTGCTGCTCCCACAACTAAAAAGGAAGCACAAGGCCTAGTGGGCCTCTTTGGATTTTGGCGGCAACATATTCCTCATCTGGGTGTGCTACTCTGGCCTATTTATCAAGTGACTTGAAAAGCTTCTAGTTTTGAGTGGGGACCAGAACAAGAGAAGGCTCTGCAACAGGTTCAGGCTGTGGTGCAAGTCACTCTGCCACTTGGACTATATGATCCGGCTGATCCAATGGTGCTGGAAGTGTCAGTGGCAGATAGAGATGCTGTTTGGAGTCTTTGGCAGGCCCCTGTTGGTGAATCACAGTGCATACGCTTAGGATTTTTGAGCAAAGCTCTGCCATCCTCTGCAGATAACTATTCTCCTTTTGAGAAACAGCTTTTGGCTTGTTACTGGGCCTTAGTAGAGACTGAATGCTTAACCATGGGACACCAAGTCACTATGCAGACTGAGCTGCCCATCATGAACTTGGTGTTGTCCGACCCACAGAGTCATAAAGTTGGAAGTGCACAGCAGCACTCCATAGTTAAATGGAAGTGGTATATTTGAGATCAGGCCTGAGCAGGACCCAAAGGCACAAGTAAGTTGCATGAGGAAGTGGCCCAAATGCCCATGGTTTCCACTCTTGTCACATTACCTTCCATCGCCCAGTCTGCACCTATGGCCTCATGAGGAGTTCCTTATGATCAGTTGACTGAAGAAGAGAAAAGTCGTGCCTGGTTTACATATGGTTCTTCGTGATATGCAGGCACCACTTGAAAGTGGATTGCAGCGGCACTACATCCCCTTTCTGGGACCTCCCTGAAGGACAGTGGTGAAGGGAAATCCTCTCAATGGGCAGTGAGCAGTGCACCTGGCTGTTCACTTTGCTTGGAAGGAGAAACGGTCAGAAGTGCGATTATATACTGATTCATGGGCTATGGCCAATGGTTTTGCTGGATGGCCAGGGACTTGGAAGGAACATGACTGGAAAATTGGAGACAAGGATTTGTGGGGAAGAGGTATGTGGATAGACCTCTCTGAACGGGCCAAAGAAGTGAAGATATTTGTGTCTCATGTGAATGCTCACCAAAGGGTGAACTCAGCAGATGATGATTTTAACAATCAAGTGGATACGATGACGTGTTCTGTGGAAACCAGTCATCCTCTTTCCCCAGCTACTCATGTCATTGCTCAATTGGCTTATGAATAAAGTGGCCATGGTGGCAGGGATGGAGGTTATGCATGGGCCCAGCAGCATGGACTTCCACTCACCAAAGCTGACTTGGCTACAGCCACTGCTAAGTGTTCAATCTGCCAGCAGCAGAGACCAACACTGAGTCCCCGATATGGCACCATCCCTTGAGGTGATCAGCCAGCAACCTGGTGGCAAGTTGATTACATTGGACCACTTCCATAACGGAAAGGGCAGTGTTTTATTCTGACTGGAATAGACATTTACTCTGGATATGGATTTGCCTTCCCTGAATGCAATGCTTCTGCCAAAACTACCATCCATGGACTTACAGAATGCCTTACCCACCTTCATAGTATCCCACACAGCATTGCCTCAGATCAAGGGACACATGTCACAGCAAATGAAGTGCAGCAGTGGGCCCATGCTCATGGAATTCACTGGTCTTACCATGTTACCCATCATCCTGAAGCAGCTGGCTTAATAGAATGATGGAATGGCCTCCTAAAGACACAATTACAGCACCAGCTAGCTGGCAATACCTTGCTGGGTTGGGACAATGTTCTCCAGTAGGCTGTATGTGCTCTAAAACAGCATCCAATATATTGTGCTGTTTCTCCTATAGTCAGGATTCATGGTCCAGGAATCAAGGGGTGGAAGTGGGAGTGGCACCACTCACTATTACCCCTAGTGACCCACT
>NW_004444166.1:1086020-1141799 GCF_000243295.1 Trichechus manatus latirostris | reverse complement strand
GAGGTAAAGAAGAGTATGTCTGGAATGCAAGAGATTCCTTAGGGTGTCTCTTAGTACTACCATGCCCTGTGATTAAAGTCAATGGAAAACTACAGAAACCTAATTCTGACATGACTACTAATGACCCAGACCCTTCAGGAATGAAGGTTTGGGTCACCCCACCAGGCAAAGAACCACGACCAGCTGAGGTGCTTGCTGAGGGCAAAGGGAATACAGAATAGGTGGTGGAAGAAGGTAGTTCTAAATATCAGTTACAGACATGTGACCAGTTGCAGAAACGGGGACTGTAATTGTTATGAGTATTTCTGCTTTGTATGTGTGCATCAAATATTTTGGTTTCCTTCACTTATAAAACATAAGATGTAAACAGGGCTAGTGCATTTTCGATTGTACGTGTGTTAGTTGTATCATGTTAGGCGCAAGTATGACTTTCTAATTGTCTTTATTCAGAGATTATGTATGGTTTAAGGAGATGTGTACATGTGCCAAGTTGACAAGGGGTGGACTGTGATGGTTCAGATTGTGTGTCAACTTGGCTGGGCCATGATTCTCAGTGTTTTAATGTGATCACTCCCATCATTAAATATACTGTGAGTAGCCAGTCAGAGAAAAGGGAGTCTCCTTAGGGGTGTGGCCTGCATCTGAATATAAGCAGACATTCTGGTTTTTTGCTCTCTCTGATCCTGCGGCTGCCTCCTGTCATCTCATCTCTGGTTCTTGGACTTGAGCTGTCAGCTTATCTGCCGAACTTGGGATTCATCGATCTTCACAGCCTGTGAGCGGAGCCCTACTTTCTGACTTGCCAGTCTTGGGTTTGCCAGCTCCTGCAGCTACGTGAATCAGGAGAAACCTTGTGGTCTTGCCTGTGGATCTTGGAATTTGTCAACCTTCACAGCCTGTGAGTGGGAGCCCTGCTCTCTGACCTGCCGATCTTGGGCTCGTCAGCTTCTGCAGCTGTGTGACTTGGGAGAGGCCTCTACCCTGATCCACGGACTTGGGACTTTCTAGCTTCTACAGTCACATGAGCTGTTTCCTTGATATAAATCTCTCTCTCTCTCTCTCTATATATATATATGTTTTACTGGTTTTGCTTCTGTAGAGAACCCAGCCTAAGACACTAGATATTCAAGTGAAGATGTCAAGTAGGCAGTTGGACATACAAGTCATGACTGTAGGGAGAAGACTATGATTGAAATATAAATTTGGGAGTCATCAACATTTAGAACACATGAATTTGGATGAAATAAACAAGGGAGGGAATGTAGACAGAAAAGAATAGAGATCCAAAGATTGAGCACAGTGAGTAGTCTAACATCTAAAAGGGAGAAAGCTAAGGAGGAACAATCAAAGGAATCTGAGAAAAACCAGCTGGAGGAACACCATGCAAGTGTGGTATCTAGGAAGCCAAGTAAAGAAAGTGTTTTAAAGAGGAGAGAATGATCAAAAGGGTCAAATGCTGCTGATAAGTCAGGTAAACTGAGAATGTTGTTGTTGTTAGGTGCTGTTGAGTCTAGACCTTTCCATTTAACAAAGTAAATGTGGTTACCAAAGTGTGTTTTTCTTCTTTCTGTACACACAGGTAGGCTATATTCCTCAGTTTTCCTTGGGACTTCAGTGTGGCCTTAAGCCCGCGTCTTAGACAATGGATTGTGAGTGGATGTACTAACTACAGGCCTCCCCCATAAAAACTACTCAGTTGCAATCCTCTATGCTCTTCCTTTTTTCTAGGCGGTTGGGATGAAAATGCTTACCAGTGACCTTGGGAAGCATATCAGATGGCTAATCCTCCAGTAGCCTAGGTCCCTGAATGACCCAGTGGAGAGAAAATACTTCAACAACCTGTTCTCCCACCCAGATTGGGCTTTGTGTTATGAATTACATATTTAGTTTATTTCTTACTGCAGTCTAGCTTAATGTACCTGATATTGTTTAGGTCATTAGTGACCTCTATAAGACCATTTTTGCTAGTGTGGTGGGACAGAAATCTTACCGGGATTGGCAAAAGGTAGAATGCAAGAGGGACTATTGGAGTCAGTGAGTATAGACAATTGCTCAGTAAAGTTTCTCTGTATTCAAAAACAGAAGACATGGATGAGCTCAAAGTATATTTTTCAAGATGGAAATAATAACACTTCTGATGCTGATGGTGATGATCCATTAACGAGGGAAACACTGATGATGATAGAGCTAGGAAAATTGCTAAGAAATGCCCTTGAGTAGGTGGGAGAGGATGGAATTTTGAATACAAATGAAGTGTTTAGCTTCAACGGGGAGCTTGGATCCACAGAAAAGGGAAATATAGCACATACGAGGATACACGTAGGTTGGTGAGTAGAAGATATGATGGGAGCATGTGTAAATCCTCTTCTGGTTATTTTGGTTTTCTCAGTGAAATAGAATACAAGTTTAATTATGGCTAATGGAGAAATAAAACTTGAGTTGGACCTTGGATATGCTTTGGGTTAGGATAAATGGAAAAGAGATGCGTCCATTATGGCTAGAAAATAGAAGCTAACGTATAAAGCCAGAAATAGGTGGAGTCATGCAGGAAACATTGAAAGGTGAGTTTATCTGATCTAGCATTCTTGTTGTAGAGAGGAAAAGGGAAGGGAGACAGGTAAAATTTGGGTGGTTTATGGAGAGTACTCGAAGACCAGCTAAAATTTCAAATTAGGAAACTACTAAAAGCATAGTCTAGGATTTAAAATACCTGGGTCCCAGGCTTGATTCTACTAATAAATGTTCACTTTATTTCTCTAAAGTTGAATGGATATGATAATCTTCAAAGTCATTTTCAGCTTTGCAATTCTGTGATGTTACTTAGTTTACTCCATAGCAACAGGGAACTATTGTAGCTTTTTGAATAGTTTAGTGTGCATACTATAATTGATATTTGTTGAGTGTTGCCTGAAAAAAAAAATAGTCCTAGTTTCTCAATTTTGCATTGAGAACTACTCCTCCCCTACTCTCAGTTTATGTAGTTCAGAAGGGAATAATGGCACCCCTCAGCTCCAGAGGACAGCACATGACCCATGTTGAGCATTCTGCATTTTTATTTTTCTTGCTGCAGTGGTTGTGTCAGGGATACACACATCAACCAAACCAGGATGATAGGACCTAACCTGGGGTTTTGGTGAAAGTATTGGAAAACAGAAGTTCTCTTTCACTGGAGTTGCTGAACTGGCGGAATTTAAACTTGGGAGTTTGAGTAACTATCTTGCTATTCCTTGAGGGGAGAGTTAATCTGAGAAGCAAGCCCACGTTGAGTCCAGAGAAGGAGTAAGTAAGGTTTTTGATGGCATCACCTGAACACCTGCATCCAGGAGCACTGTAAGCCAAATCTCTACCTGCAATTTTCCTTTTGTGAGCCCCAAATGAACCTGTACTGCCTTCCCACTTTTTATTTCTGTGCTTAAGCAAATTTACAGTTAGAATTCTGTCACTTTTAGCCATAGGATTCTAATTAGTACAAATATGAGAATAAAAAATGTTTAAACCATCTTCTGGTCTGGTGTTTAGAATGGAAAGAAAGAAGACAGAGTAGAGCCAGGGAGATCTGATAGAAGGACAATACAGAGGAACAGAATGATAGGTCTTCTCAGAGAAGTGGCTGTAGTAAGGAAAATGAGCTATATTGTGGAAGAATTGTTGAAATAATTTCATGTATGACTATAGGATGTATCATATATGATTCAGAGCTTTGCATCTGTGCAAGTAAGAGAAGAGTCAGTAGGGTAGGAGAATTGAGTTTTGAAGAAGAAGGTTGTCAGATTAGTTAAAAGACAACCATATAACCCAAGTGGGGGGGTGATGGTGGAATACTTGAAGGACAATATTCAATATATGCTTTCTGGTACAAGAAAAGCATTCGTAGATACTTCAGAAATTAGTAAACATCAGAGATACAGAATCATCTTTTCAGGCTCTCCAGATTCTTTAAGGAAGAAAGTACAGACAGGAGAAGGAAAGGAGAAAGCAATGGATCTCTATAGTATGCTTTGACCTTTTCATGATCACTGGTATTTAAATGCTATGCTCAGTGATATAGAAATACATAACCCCATTTACCTTCTTACACTAAAAACATCAATAATCAATATTACTGTCCTCTAGCTTCTACTCCAGTCCGTCCTATGTACAGCTAGTCTCCCCAAAGATTCATTTCATCAGTCAGGTCACTACCCATGCACTCAAAATGGGTTCCCAGTATCTTTTTTTTATTATTATTGTGGTAAATAGTCAGATAACAAAATATTTACCATTTTAACATCCAGCGTCTTTTTGAATCAAGCCCTAACTCGTCTGTTTGGCTTTGAAGTACTTCATCATGTGGCTTCATTTTGCCTTTAAAGCCTTCTTTCTCATATCACCATGTGCTCCAGTCTGTCCCATCTCTTCGTGTCCCCCAGATGACAAAGTGATTCACCACACTTTGCCCTTTCTCACACTCTTCTTGAAAAGGCACCATAGAGTGCCTTTAGACCACTCATGGGTGCCAGACTGCCAGGTTTGACCCAGGCTCTGCTACTTCCTATGGGATTACTAACTTAGAAGTATGAGAAATATTTGCCTTTATTTCCTCATCTATAAATGGGTATAACAATAGTACCTATTCAGGGTGTATGAGGATTAAATGTATTTAATATATTTAATTATTTAATATATTTAATTATTTAATATATTTAATTATTTAACATATTTAATTTTGACTAGTAATCACTGACTAGTAAACATTATATAATTATATACTAATCATATTTTGTTTTTTCTCTCCTGAGAAATCCACCCTCTGCCTTGATTAAGTCCACCTATCAGTGCCCATCTTTCCCATGTACTCAGTTATGGTCTCTCATTTCTCTAAAGTCATTGGAAATACACCGTTTAGGATATGAATTGTGCATTATTTTACATAGTCTTTCTTTCTACCCACCTAATGACATTTGTGCAATTCCTGTGGGTAAGGGACTTCTTGATGCTTCAGTATTTCTGGAATGCCTTTATGTTTTCTATGTTTCCTTGCTTACACATTTGGTATAAAAGCACTAAAAAGGGACGATTCTTTCCTAAGAAGGATGATATCAGTCCATAGGAGTACAGGCTGGGGATTAGGGCTATGTAACTGAGCCAATCTGGGTACAGGAGTTGAGGCTCCTGCCTCAGTGAGCGTACTGGAAACTGTGCCAAAGCTTGGTGGAAAATTGGAACCAAAAAAAAAAAAAAAATCCATTGCCATTGAGTCATTTCTGACTCATAGTGACCCTGTAAGGACAGAGTAGAACTGTCACATAGTTTCCGAGACTGTAATCTTTATGGAAGCAGACTGCCACATCTTTCTTCTGTGGAGGGGCTGATGGGTTCAAACTGCGGACCATTCAGTTGGTAGCCAAGTGCATTAACCACTGCACCACCAAGTCTCCTTGAGAATTGAGAAAGATTTAGAAAATGTGACAAGAGTGACAGTTGTCAGGAATAATGTGAGCCTTCTCTGGAGCTACTCTGGCCTGGAAGTGGAGCAGGTGGTGCAGACTTGGGAGTGGGACAAACGGGGGGCCACAAGATTTGTTAGATGCGTAAAGTCATCCAAAGACACATAGATCATGTGCCTTATAGGGTATGTTCAATCCTAATGGGCAGTGTTAGGTTTCACTCACAAGTTAGTGGTGCTGGAAGAAGCTGGTTTTACTTACCCTAGGAGTACAGCAGAGGAAAGAAGTTGGCCAGATGCATTTAAGATCTGCATCTCTTTCTGAGTCTACCATATTGTAATAGGAATTGTCATATAAAATTACGAAAATTGCAAATGATTTGAGCCACTATTTTCATTCAATGCTGGCATATTTGCTAATAATTGATAAGTATCAAATGAAATCTCAAAATCCAGATTTATGGGGAACCTGTGCATAGACCAAGAGGCAGTCGTTCAAACAGAGCAAGGGGACACTGCGTGGTTTAAAATCAAGAAAGGTGTATGTGAGGGTTGTATCCTTTCACTGTATTTATTCAATCTGTATGCTGAGCAAATAATCTGAGAAATGGGACTATATGAAGGAGAATGTGGCATCAGGATTGGTGGAAGGCTCATTAGCAATCTGCTATATGCAGATGACACAAACTTTACTTGCTGAAAGTGAAGAGGACTTGAGGCACTTACTGATGAAGATCAAAGACTACAGCCTTCAGTATGGATTACACCTCAGCATAAAGAAAACAAAAATCCTCATAACTGGACCAATAAGCAACATCATGATAAATGGAGAAAAGATTGATGTTGTCAAGTGTTTCATTTTACTTGGATCCACAGTCAACGTCCATGGAAGCAGCAGTCAGGAAATGAAATCGAAGGACATGCTGCACTGGGCAAATCTGCTGCAAAAGATCTCTTCAATCTATGAAAAGCAAAGGTGTCACTTTGAGGACTAATGTGCACCTGACCTAAGCTGTGATATTTTCAATTGCCTCATGTGTGTGCAACAGCTGGACAATGAATAAGGAAGACTGAAGAATTGATGCCTTTGAATTATGGTGTTGGCAAAGAATATTGAATATATCATGTACTGCCAGAAGAAAGAATAAGTCTGTCTCGGGAGAGATACAGCCAGAATGCTTCTTGTAAGTGAGGATGGCGAGACTTTGTCTCATATACTTTTGAAATGTTAACAGGAGGGACCAGTCCCTGGATAAACGGCATCTGCTTGGTAAGATAGAGTGTCAGTGAAAAAGAGGAAGACCCTCGATGAGATGGATTGTCACAGTGGCTGCAAAAATGGGCTTAAACATAGCGATGATTGTGAGATGGCGCAGGACTGGGCAGTGTTTCATTCTGTTGTACAGAGGGTTGCTGTGAGTAGGAACCAGCTTGATGGCACCTACCAACAATAACAACATCAAATGAAATCTCAAAATCTACTGAAAATATTCACTGATTCAAAAAACCATACCAAACCCGTTGCCATTGAATTGATTTCGACTCATAGCAACCCTATAGTAGCTGGTGTCAAATTGGAAATTCCCTTTTCTGTTAAGCAATCCTGTAAAAAATAGTTTCTTCCTCTTTGTGGAAGATTTCCACATTATAAATCTCAATTTTATAATCACTGTACTTTCAGATGACTTAATTTAATACAGGTGTAGTATACTGGAAAATGTGTTAGCCAGTTTTTAGATTATCAGAGTTTGAATCCTGATGCTAATTGAGGGTCCCTATTTAAGTCAATTTAACTCTCTTAGCCTTATTTCTCATCTGTAAAATGGAGTTCCTATAACCTACTTCATAGTGAAAGTTGAACAAGATAATAAATATGAAAGAACTAGGTACAATGCAAAGTACTACTTAAAGGCTAGACACTGATACTGTTAAAGCACAATAATTAGATATAAAATGTTCATTTTCTTGCTCAAACCTAGTGGTTCCCAACATATAGTTGCTTTCAAAGTCACTTTTTAGAAATAGATGAAGTAAGCAACTATTTTTATGTGAGACCATATAGCGTAGGGGAATAAAAACATGGGGTAGGCAATGGTCAAAAGCATGAGATCAGATAGCTAGGCTTTACATCTCACCTCTACCACTTACTACCTAATGGCTTTGGGAAAGTGACTTATCTAACCCTCATTGATAAAATAATAACAGTACTACCTCTGTATTGTTGTGACTATAAATGAGATAATCTACGTAAAATTTATACGCAAATTGTTTTGTGACATCAGTTGCAATCCCCACAATGCGTCAGCACTTTCTCCCTTTTCCTTTATAACCCAGGTTTCCAGTGTCCATTCTTCCAGGTTTCCTGTCCCTTCCTGCCTTCTTGTCTTTGCTTCTGGACTTTGGTCTCCTATACTTGATTGAACTAAGAAGCATATTCCTCATGTGTTATTGTTTGTTTTACAGGCCTATCTAATCTTTGGCTGAAAGGTAGACTTCAGGAGTGGCTTCAGTTCTGAGTTAGCAGGGTGTCTGGGGGCAATAGTCTTGGGGGTTCCTCTAATCCCTGTCAGACCAGAAAATCTGGTCTTTTTGTTGTTGTTGTTGTTTGTTTTTTGTGAATTTGAATTTTGTTCTACATTTTTCTCTTGCTCCATCTGGGACCCTCGACTGTGATTCCTGTCAGAGCGGTCAGAGCGGTCAGTTATTTTCCTTGTAGCTTTGGTTTTCCTCAATCTCCTTTGCTCCGATAGATTTATCTTAGGTGGCTGCTCACAGGCTTTTAAGACCCCAGATGCTACTCACAAAAGTAGGATGTAGAACACTTTCTTTATGAACTATGTTACGCCGATGGACCTAGATGTCCCCAAATAGAAATATATATATATGTTTTTTTTTAACTTGGGGCAGATTGCTTGATCTCATTGCATGCTTTTTTCTTATTATCTGCAAATTAGTTTTATACATACAACCTTAGAGGGGTTTTGTGAAGTTTATCAAGGTAATATTTATAAACTTCCCTGAAATCCCTAGCTGAAAGACAAAATGTCATGTAATATTACTTGTCTAAAAATGAGACGGTTTATAAGCCTTAATTATAATTTTAAATTCCCTTACATTAAGAAATATGAATCAATCAAATATAATGAACACTATTTGCACATTATAAGCTATTTAGGGTCAAAAACTGAGTCACTCACTCCTTTTTATTTCTTCCCTAGCATATACCTATTAAAACTGTTGTTGATGATGACGGTAGTGCTATTAGTAGTACTACTAGTAGTAATGATAACAATAATATAATTTTCTAGATTTCAGCACACACTGTTCTCCTTTCCAGGAAGTAGGCAAGAGGGTGTCATTTGTAGTTTATTGATATGGCTCAAGGCACAACTCAGCATCAAGAAAAAGGCAGCAATAGACATTGCTACATTCATAGAAACCAGAATCTGAAGCAGTAACACAGCAAGACTAAGAGCTGAAAAGTCAAGGTACTTGTGCAGAATTAAAAAACCTAACAGGTCAAGAGGAGTGATTTATTTCCTTTGATTTATATTTAAACAGTAGGCCTATCTTTATGATCTTCTTCTCTAGGTAGATTCCTCGAGAGATTTAAGTTTCCTACCATGGTTAACAAAGGACTTGATCTTGTTACTGAATAAAATCACCATTATTTGTTTAGAATCCAGTAGTATTCAGTTGAAAATAGAGTCACAACTTCTAGTGTAACTATAGTATTTTTTCAGATGCATTCTGAAATCAGCAGGGGTGTAGACTGTAGATTTATGCACCTCGTATAGTGAATGACTTTACTTAGCAATCAATCATGTAGACAAGTTTCAGCATCCTTTGTAACCCATAGCTTTTGTTGGTGTGATTAGGCCATGCAGAAACCAATAGCTGTAGAGTTGATTCTGACTCACGGCAACCCTGTTTCTGTGTCAGAGTAGAACTGTGCTCCATAGGGTTTTCAGTGGCTGATTTTTCAGAGGTAGATCTCTAGGCCTTTCTTCCAAGGCACCTCTGGGTCGACTTGGACTTCCAACTTTTTGGTTAGCAGCCAAAGGAGTTAAGAATTTGCACCACCCAGGAATCCTATAGGTCATGCCAAGAGGGAAATCTTTCCTCTAATTTCTTCTTAGGTGAACGTCTTCAAGTTTTCTACATTTTTGCTTGGCAAATGATTTAAGTCACTTGTGTTTATTTCCTATATTTAAGTTATGCTGTAGAATGGTCATATGCAAGTGTCACTCAGACACTTTTGAGAGAGCAAAGCGGTACTAGTGTCATTTATGACAAGGTGATAGGCATCCTGTCCTGAGGCAAACAATGATTTACAGCTACCTCGCTAAGTGCCCTCAGATGGTAGGGCAGGGTGTGGCATTGACTACTCTCTTCTCAATACTTAATGAAAGTGGATTTTACTTATGTTCCTGAATAATTATTTCTAAATGGATTTTATAATAATTGAATCACAGTTTAACTGCGCTAAAGGAGCTTGCTGTTTAAAAGAATTGTATGGTGATTCCTTTGGCAAATTGGATAATGGTAAGTAATTCTCCCCACCTCAAATTACTCTTTTGTAAGCATTGTTATAGGTTGAAATTACCTCACTCCAGGTACATCTATATAATGATTAGTGCCTAATAGCTCTGCAAAGAAAATATACTAACTAATTTCCTAACATAATGTTTGGAGTCATCCTTTACTCTTTCCTTTTCTCTCAAATCCCGCATCAAACCCATCAGCAAAAACAGTCGAGTATTTCCTTGAAATATATCCTGAATCTGACTATTACCACCCAGAACTAAGGGGCCATTGCCTCTCACCTTGTCTATTCCAGTAGTCTATAATTCTGCCTCACCTGCAGACTATTCTTCAGTAATTATTTTAGTCATAGATCAGATCAACATTCTACTCCAAACCATCCAATGACTTCCCATCACATTTAGAATAAAATAAGTAGTCATTACTATTGCCCACCAGGTCTTTCCTGACTTCATTGCCTTCCATTCTACTTTAGTCATTCTATACCTATGGGGCAGTTCTATTCTGTCTTATAGGGTCACTGTGAGTCGAAATTGACTCAGCGGCCATGGGTAATGGGTATAGTCACTCTGGATTTTTTGCTATTACTCCAGCACATCAATCTCTGTCAGTCCTTGGGCCTTTGCACTTGCCGATCCCCCAGATATTTGTGTGGCTCACACCTTTGACTGCCCTTAGTTTTCTGGTCAAATACCACCTCTTCAGGGAGACTACCTCAGATCATTCTATCTAAAAGTTAAATCTCCCACCCTTTCCATTGCTTTATTTATCTTCATAGCACTTACTAACTTTTGATGTTATATTCTATATTTTTGTTCACGTTCTGTCTCTCCAAATAGGCCAAAACTTCCATGAAGGCAGGGGCTTTGTCTATTTGTTTTTTTTTAATTATAGCTGCAGCATCTAAATGAGCACTGGCATATAGTAGGCATCTAATTCATATTTGTTGGATGAATGAATAATATATTTAAAAATATGTGTTTAAAAAAAAAACAAAACCCAAACCCATTGCCATTGAGTCAATTTCGACTCATAGCGACCCTGTAGGACAGAGTAGAACAGCCCCATAGGGTTTCCAAAGAGCACCTGATGGATTTGAACTTCTGACTTTTTGGTTAGCAGCCATAGCTCTTAACCACTACACCAGGAGGGTTTCTATATTAGGTCAAATCTCAGGTTGAAAACTTCAAACAAAAAATTAAGTATTAAAAGCACTCATTCTCTCTCTCATTCAATCTTTTACCCTCTGAATGGGAGAAGAGTCAAAGAGAAAAAAGTAAAATATAAGGAACTAGAGTAGTAAGCCAATGAACACTTGGAGGCAAGAAAGGAGATGCTGTACTGTTTGTATTACTTTAATGCAAAGGCTTTAAGGAATTGAGAGAGTTCTTACTGAATGCATTGTTCTTTTTAAAGAGTAGCAACTCCTTGCTTTTCAACTCTGCTTAAAAGATGGGCTTTCTGCCATGCCCTAAAGATCACCAGATTAGTTCTTTGTTGGCTAATGAGAGGCAAGGCATTCCATAAGTGAGGGGCTTCCTTGGAAGATGCCCCGCCTTTGGTTCCCTGTGAATGGAAGTAGAAAAATACCAGCAGCAGCACTCCGGCTGATCTCAATTGCCCTGAAGTTGCCCAGGGAGGAAGGCTGATCTCTAAGTGGTGAAGGCCCAACCATTTAGTGCTTTATAGACCATAGACTATTGCACTTGGAAGCAAATAGGCAGGCGGTACTGACTGCAGAGCACTGATGGAACATGCTCCCTGCAGCTCAATCCACACAGTAGCCAAATGACCCGCATTCTGCTCTCACTGTAGCTTCTGGATATCTTCCAAGGGAGAGCAAGTTGTTTAACCTGAACTACAGAATGAAGTTCCACAAAGCCCGGCATCACTTCGTAAGTTAGAAGTGCCCTTAGTTCAGGACCAGACTTGGATGGAAATCGTGGACTTTTATACCATTTAGAATTTTTTTTAAATCATGGTGCCTCTCTGCAAAACAGTATAGTTATTAATAATGCTGTAAGCATTCCAAATAAATGTTGTCAAGTTTGGTTTTTGAAAAATCAGAAATGCTATTGCTAATGTCTGAACAGAGCTTTCAAAAGAACTTTACAGATACAGCTTTTACTATGAAGAACCCAGGTGAAGTTTTGCTTTTAAATTTACCAGAAATGCATAATAATTTGCTAGTTAATTTGCAATTTTTAGTTACGACTATATTATTTATTTTTACTATTCCATAGGTTAATTAAAGGAGCCCTCGTGGCATAGCATTTAAAACACTTAGCTGCTAACCAAAAGGTCGGTGGTTAGAACCCTCCAGCCACTCTGTGGGAGAAAGATGTGGCAGTCTCTTCTGTAAAGACTTACAGCCTTGGAAACCCTACGGGGCAGTTCTACCCCATCCTGTAGAATCGCTATGAGTCACAACTGACTCCACAGCAGTGGGTTTGGTTTTGGCTGGTATAGGTTAATTACTATTCACACACTTGGTGATGTGGTAGTGTTTAAGCTTGAATATACCAGTGCATCAAAACTGAATCACTTTCCCTTTAAGCTTGGGAAAGCTAAACATGTGCCCTTCAAAAATGGTCAGAAGAGAAGGGCCTGCTGACCTGTTCCTCATGTTTGGAAATAATAGTATCCAAATGTAGTAAAAGCCTCCATCTGTCTTATTCTTTCTATTTATTAGCTGCTTCTGCACATATCACCTTATTTACTGGTAGTCCCTAACTTACGTCGTATTCAAGTCACCACAAACCACACTTAACGATCGTCCTTTTTTTTTTTTTTTTGGCACATTTATCATTAGTAATGTGTACTACATACAATGTTGCAGCACGTAATTTGCTGATGTTAGCATTCTCATGCCAACCCCCAAAGACAAATAAAGATTTGATTTATAAAGATACTGATAATAAAAGGCAATTATCTCCTACTATTGTTCAATGTAGCTCTCTCTGCTTTTCCTAGCATTTCTATACGTACAAGGTATCTCTGTGAGAGCTGTGTTGTCTCATGTAGACCACAGCTTTGATGTGATAGTTCATTTAAAAATGACCTCAAATCCCAGTATCAGAATACATAGAAATTAAATTGGCCAAAGATAGATAATTTATAAAGAGTGTTGAAAAATTCTGAGCCATCAAAAACATTTTCTAAATATGTAAGTGTGTATCTCTAAAACTGTCAATGAGTGAAATATCCTATTTAAGGCATGAACAATGAGGTTACTCTCAGCATAGTTCTATACTGGGTAAGTGAACTTTTAATTGAAACAAAGATTCAGATGAGTTATGCAAATGAACTCTAATTTTGTATATTATATCTAGATATAGCAATTAAAGATTTCTGTCTGAATTATTCAGATACATTTATTTAGAGAATGATGCTCCAGAGCTGTGTTGTCCAGTATGGTAGTCAGTAGCCACATGTGGCTACTGAGATCTGGCAATGTGCCTCATCTGAATTGAGGTGTGTTGAGATTTTGAAGACTCAGTAGAAAAAAATTGTAAAATATCTCAATAACTATATATTGATTACAAATTACAATAATATTTTAACTATATTGAGTTAAAAAATATGTTCTTAAATGCATTTCACCTGTTTCTTTTTAGTTTTTAAATGTGGCTACTAGAAATTAAAAATTACACACATGGCATGTATTAAACTTCTATAGGGCAGTGCTGCTCTAGAGAATACCAAAGACAACTAAGACATGGGGTTCATGTATGTGCGAGGTCATATATGATTCAGTGTCGTGTGACTGATAACTCAAAATAACTTGTCTGAATAAGGTCTGTCATGGTTTGAATTATGTCTCCCCAAAAATGTGTGTCTCAGTTTGGCTGGGCTATGATTCCTAGTATTGTGTGGTTGTCCTCCATTTTGTGATTGTAATTTTATGTTAAAGAGGATTAGGGTGGGATTATAACACCCTTACTAAGGTCACATCCCTGATCCAATATAAAGGGAGTTCCTCTAGGGTGTAGCCTGCACCACCTGTTATCTTAAAAGAGATAAAAGGAAAAGGAAGCAAGCAGAGAATGGAGGGACCTCATACCACCAAGAAAGCAGCACTGGGAGCAGAGCGCGTCCTTTGGACCTGCGGTCCCTGTGCCTGAGAATCTCCTCGACCAGGGGAAGACTGAGGACAAGGACTTTCCTGCAGAGCTGACAGAAAGAGAAAGCCTTCCCCAGGAGATGATGCCCTGAATTTGGACTTCTAGCCTACTAGACTGTGAGAAAATAAATTTATCTTTGTTAAATCCATCCACCTGTGGTATTTCTGTTAAAGCAGTACTAGATGACTAAGACAAGCTCCAGGGGGGGTAAATCAGAGTGATCTACATTACCCAGAAAAGTCTGATGTTATGGGTTGCAAGTGAACCTCTGGATGGGCAATAAGGGGAGAGGATGGCACAGCTGTCAGTGCCAAGCTAAGGGAAGGAACAGATTAAACAATGGTGGAAGGACAATAGGAAGCCTGACTTCTTTATGACCACAAAAGGATATTACTGATAAGAAATGAAGTATGTTTTCCTTATTTTCTCTCTAAATCTCTATTAATCAAATATTGTCAAGTACAACATGTGACATTTTAGTAAGCCATTCAACACATACTTTTTATTTCTAAAAATAAATAACATTAGCCATGTCTGGAGTTCTTTCTGCCTCTTTCTCTTTTCTGATTCAATTTTCCCCTTTATTTCTGCAAAATCATGCAATCTAAAACAGCTTTGCAAATCATTATGGGCTCTCAGTGCTATATGGCTCATTGCTTCACGCATTTGTCAGAATTTCAGCAAGGACAGAAATAACCTAAGGACATAAAAATTAGCACAGGTAAATTAATCACTGATTCTAGTTTTGGTTATGAAATCAATAAGAAAAATAGATCAATTTTAAAACTTAAATTAAAAAAGACATACCCAGAAGAGGTATAACTGTTAATCTGACTTCTTTCAATAAGAACACGTGCTGAGACCATATGTCAGTGAGAATACCAGAAAAATACTCTTTAAGAAAAGTTTTGTCTTTAAATTTGGAACCAAAATGGTAGAGGGAAAGCTAGGTTTTACTCTATTTAGAGAGTTGTCTAATTTATATGAAACACCAAAATAACAAAGTTGTTTCTTGTATACTAATTCAGGTAATACACCACTACCACTATCTTCTATTTAATTATTTTTATTTATGTACCATTAAGCTCCATTTTCATTGCTTTTGGAATATAAAAAAGGACAAACCCAGGGTATTTGGGCAGTGCCATCACCTCATTTACAATCCTTAGAAGATCCTTTTCTTGGTGGAGAACACAAATGACAGTCCTTGACGTTCTTTAAAAGCAGTTTTTACTTCTTTGATTAGGAGTTTCAGGTAGGACCTTCTGCTTGAACCCTTAACATTTTCACACACTTCTGCCACACTTTCCAGCTGACTGTTCCTAAATTCGTACTGAATACATTCTTGATTTGCAAGAAAACAGCTCTCAGGCCCTTTAATGTTCTGCTATAATCCCTTGGTAATTACAAAGTCTCTCTCTGCAACAATAGGCAAATCCAGCAGGAATCCAGTAGCTATGCCTCACATGTAAAATTGTACTTGGACATCTCAGTTGAATTTGCTCCCAGGGGCCGCCAACTTAGAAAACAGTCCTGTTAGAAATGCCGAAACAGAGGAGCAAAGAGGTTATAATGACAATAACTTCGTGTCAGTGGGAAACCCTGGTTACATACAGTAAGGCTATGCAACTTTCAATGAAATAGCTCATTTAATAGTGCTGCATCTTAACTATAAAACATTCAGTACGAGGAGAGAGGATTCCAAATAACTTAGCACTCCACAGGTAACAATTCCTCACTCTAACAGGTTTTGAGACATGGGAAAATTGTACTTCCCTTTCCTCTTCTTGCTTTCCTGTGATTATTTGCATATTTAACTCATTTTTCTTCCTTTTCCTTTCAGTGTCTACCATAAAAACCATGTGAGAAATTCTTTAATTCCATAAACTCAGGAACATTGAAATAATATTTGTCTAATTACCCTGTGTTTGGCTATTAGTAATTTATCTTGTTACTAAGCATCAATAATTGGTAATAATTATTGATTTAGGTTAGTGCTTTGTAACATGTGCTTTGCTTATTTGGGCCATGAATCACAATGTAATCTACAGTTCACAGTACTTCATTTGTGGTAACGTTTTAGAAAATTTTTAAGTCTTCAATCACCAAAGGAATATAAAATATCTCCTCAAGATGCTGTTCTAATGGCAAATACATGGCACAGTTCCTACAATTAATAAGATATAATATGTAGGTAGTGGATAATGTGTGGCTCTCATTACTTACATTAAGGTAATAAAATAAAGGAATTGCCCAAATCAAGAGAGTCAAAAGCCTAGAAATGCTATTTCATGCTTTTATGCATATACATTTTTTTATCTTGCTGATTAGACTGTGGATTTTTGAGGAACCCATTAATGCTCATTATTGACCCATCCTACCCAAAATCCACGCGCTTAGCATCATGCCACCCACTTCCTGATATGATAGCCACTCACGTCACGGTTTTTAATAACACTAATAATTTTGTGTCAATGTGATTTCTAAACCAATTCAAAACATATACAAAAATAACAAAATTAGACATTACAAACAACAGCAGATAGGTAGTTAGGGAGAGATAGTACCAAGGTTCTCCTAAAATGTTTTCCTTCTGCTTCACTGTAGGATAAGGTAAAACAGAGATTTCAGAAAGATGATGCACTGAGACAGAAGTCAACCTTATGTAGTCTCAAGAGTCTTTGGCAGCTAAGAAACTTGTCAATAATCCTAATAGGAACATTGAACTACGAAAACACATACAGGGCTGGGGAACTGTGCCTCTGTTTTGTCCTTTGAATCCTCAGAATTCTTAGGACACCACAACAGATTTTTCAAGGAATCAAAAAACAGGCTGCAGTATGAAGAGCAAGATAGACTACAGGACGGATGCTAGAAGTCCTAGGCTGAGGGTGCTCTGGAGCTTATCCAGATTCTAGATTCCAAAACTGAAGAAGGACCACGCACAGCTTCTATATGAAGGCAGGAGGTGGGCTGGTTACATCCTCTTGGACAGTTGTGTCCACCCTCACCAGATTAATATGATGTGAAGTAATCTACATAGGACTGAATGTAAAACAAGCATAGAACCTAAGAAAGAGTTCAATGTCGTTGTTAAGCATTGAGTAATGTAATGAAAATAGCAAAGAAAAACTATCTACTGTAAGTACTTGTATTCTAAGTCCAATGGGCTTTTCAATAAACCATTCAAGAGGGGGAAAATGTATAAAAATGTGTTTCTATTGGCAAATGCTTGTTAAATC
The DNA here is from genome assembly GCF_000243295.1 of Trichechus manatus latirostris. NCBI lineage: Eukaryota > Metazoa > Chordata > Mammalia > Sirenia > Trichechidae > Trichechus > Trichechus manatus. The sequence continues at coordinate 1,124,463 of NW_004444166.1, read as the reverse complement.
TCCTAAAGCAAGTTTTTGCTTTACCCCCTGCTTCTACAGTGCTCAGCTCTATCCTATAAATTGGATGAGGTGGGGAAAAAAATCAGCTCCTTAGGTCCTTGTAAACATTTCACTTTATTTTTAGGAAAAAAAAAAAAAGAAAAGATTATTCTTCAAAAACTGCAGGTGTGAGGAAACCAATATTGAAAGTCTCCCGTGAACTGTTTTACACCTTACCCCATCAGAGTGCCCTTGGACTAAAACAAATTGGATGAAAAACACAAAGCTTGTAGCTTCAAATACTCAAAAGCTTATTACAGCTGAAAATGAGTAAAATATTATAGCCACCAGGACTATTACAATAAACGACAGATCTACCTGTGTGGAAATGTAAAGGTAACCCCATTACAGCCTCCTGAAGAAAACATGCTGGTGCTCTGTTCTTCTACACGGGCGCGCCATTTCACCTGCACTTTAAAATATAGTCCCAGTTTTCTTTTAAATTTCCATAGCTACCTAAAGAACAATGAAAGTCCTTACTTGAGATTTAAAAAACAAACAAACAAACAAAAAAAACTTAATACAGAAGAGATGTTAATTTTACTCACTATTTCCATTCATATATAAGGATCACTATTTCTTAGAAAATCTTTACGTTGTATTTCAGTTTAGATATTCAATACTATTCATGTAGTTAGCTCTCCCCAAGAAGGTGCTGAGATATGCTCTTAGTGGATGAGAAGCACAAAACTCTTATCTAGTGCCAAAATTGACAGAGAACTCGTGTGCAACCAGTATTTTTTTTTCAGATTATCAAAAAGGTAAAAAGTAATTGATATCTACATGCAAATATGGATTTTAGTGTTTAGGATGACTCTAGGATTCTTTTTCTAATTCTTATAAATAAGTCATCTCTGATTCCTTGAGGATTCTTTCCTGTTTTTAGAAACAAATTTCTTCCTTTGACATGCTTCCTACACACACACATACATACACACAATCAGCCTGCCAAATAAGCACATGAATGATGATGAAAAGAGATCAAATCATTTGCTGTTGAGGTTTGTAAGGCCCTGTGGTAGGCCCCATGTGTAAAACAAAAGTAATAAAGAACCACACTTGAGGTTAGAGCTTAAAAAGGAAGCCAAAGTTGGGGGATCCCTGTCTTTGGTCTTGCATTTACATGTTTGTGAAAGTCTTTCTTCAGTCTACTTTATTGAAGTCTTATGGAATTGAAGGTTGTTATTAAGTCTATTTTGAATGTATTCTAATATTCTGAACATATTCTAATAATCAGTAACACTGATTCCTTTAGATTTTTTCATAACACTTATGTTCCAATAATATATCTTTTTAGTATTTGTTTTCTGGAATCTTTCAAGTTTTTCAAATCACTTGTGAGCATAAAAATAAACCCAGCCATTGGACTAATGTAAAAAAAAAGTAGAAAGAATTTTCCTAATTGTTGCATAATGATGTTACTAAAAATCAGAGAATGTGACTTGGGAATAACTTCTACATATTTCATTTTGACATGAGGAAACTAAGGCTTAAAGGAACTAAATAATATCCCCAAAATTACTAACAAGACTGTTGTTGTTAGGTGTCACTGAGCCAGTTCCAACTCATAGTAACCTTATGTACAACAGAACGAAACACTGCCTGATCCTGCACCACCCTCAACCATTGTTATGCTTGAGCCCATTGTTGCAGCCACTGTGTCAGTCAATCTCATTGAGGGTCTTCCTCTTTTTTGCTGACCCTCTACTTTACCAAGCATGATGTCCTTGTCCAGGGACTGGTCCCTCCTGATAACGTGTTCAAAGTATATAAGACAAAGTCTTGCCATCCTTGTTTCCAAGGAGCATTCTGGCTGTGCTTCTTCCAAGATAGACTTGTTCATTCTTCTGGCAGTCTGTAGTATATTCAATATTTTTTGCAAACGTGATATTCTCAAAACTGAGAATATCATAAAGACTTTTTGAATCACCAGTTAATGTTTCTTCTGTTACATCATACCCTCACTTATGATAACGTTTCAAATAAGTGCACTATGTGCTTTTTATATCATTGAGTAATTATTGATGAAATTGTATTTCCATCAAACAGATATTCTTTCCTTATGATTATGATGTGCTCTTTGTTACAGTTTTCCTTTATACAGATGAAGGCATTTCTCTGATACATTGAAAAGTGGTCAGAAAGAAAATAGATCTTCACCATTAGCATTTACTGAAAATCAGAAGGAATATAGAAGAAATACAGTATTATAATTGCTATGCATAGTTTTTTATAGACTAGTAATTCAATACCATTCAGAACTTAGTACCAAACATCACCCAGACCATTGAAAAAGTCATAAAGGGTATGTATGAAACCTGAGACAACTCCAGAGTAACACTTTGTATATTGCAGCCTCATGAGATGATGGGAATCTTTGGATCTTTTTTACTGTTTACCCTACACCAAATGAAAGAAGTCGTTTGTATACTATTTTTCATTTGTCTATTTATCTAACAAAAATTTACTTAATATTTACTGGTCTCAAACGTCTGATTACTTCCAGGACATGGAGTATAGGGGAGTGTCTGGGAGAGCAGGGAGGATGGCCACCACTGACATGGACCTCAGCGTGTGGCTTGGTTTTGGTCAAGTGACACCTCATCAAAGGTCAGAGCCAGAGACTTGTGTCCCCATGCTTCAGCAATGTAAGACTTCAAGTGGAATTGGGAGATCGAGTCAGAAGCCATGGGGCTGAAAATCAATGGAAGACTGGCTTAAAGCAGACTATCTGGGCAAATCCTGAAGACAAATGAGCCTGTGGTGAGTCTTCATGTTTGTGATAGCAAGTTGGTGGGGCATTGGAGCCATCTAAAGATCTGGGTGGGGCGCTAGGGAAATAAAGATAAATAAGACACTGATTACAGCTTAGTGGTTGAAGGAGGGACATGGGAAGACAACTCACAAACAAATAATTGTAATGCAGAAAGGTAAGTGTAAGTAGACGTATGTACAATATTATAAAATCACAGAATAAGTAGTGACAAATTATGCCAAGGGGTCTATATTAGTTTGCTATTGCACTGTAACAAATCACCACAAATTTAGTGGCTTAAAATAACACAGGTTTATTGTTTTGTAGTTCCAGAGGTTAGAAGTCAGGGATGGATGTTACTTGGCTAGAATTAAGGTATTGGCAGGGCTGCATTCCTTCTGGAGGTTCTAGGAGAGAATCTTGTTTCCTTGCCTTTTCCTGCTTCTAGAGGCTGTCCACATTGCTCAGTTTGAGGTCCCATTTCATCCTTAAAGCCAACAATAGCTGCTTGAGTCTTTCTTACATCATATCAATCTGACACTGACTCTCTTATCTCCCTCTATCACTTATAAAGACCTATAAGATTAGACTTAGCTCACTTGAATAATCCAGAATAACCTTCCAATCTCAATACCCTTAATTTAATCACATTTTCAAAGTCCCTTTTACCACATAAGGTAATATATTCATAGGTTCTGGGGATTAGGACACGGGCATCTTTGGGGGAGCATTACCCTGCCTACAACGGTGTCAGAGGAAATTAAGGTGACTTGAGATAATTTCACACAAGATGGTGTTGGTGGAATCTTTCATATGAGAAGGAGATTCCCAAGCAGATAAGGTATATGTGTGAGGGAGAGAAGGAAGGTAGATTCCAGGCAGACAGATTCCTATCCAGAACAGAGCCAAAAGCCTTTTATCCCTTGCTTCCCTGTTAAATATACAATCTGTCATATAACCTGGCCTAATCTTCCCAGTCATTGTGCTCATTATTAGCATCTGCTGCCTGGTGGTGCAGTGGTTAAGAGCTGTGGCTGCTAACCAAAATGTCAGCAGTTCGAATCCACCAGCTGCTCCTTAGAAACCCTATGGGGCTATTCTACTCTGTCCTATTGGGTCACTATGAGTTGGAATTGACTCAATGGCAACGGGTTTGGTTTTTCTTTCTTTCTTTGACTATCCTATAACGAAGGCCACTTAATACAACTATTATTCAAATTTACGAAACAACTATTAATGTCAAAGATGAAGATTTTTACCAAGTTCTGCAGTCTGAAATTGATCAAATATGCAGTCAAGATGCATTGATAATTGCTGGTGATTGGAATGTAAAATTTGGAAACAAAGAAGAAGGATTAGTAGTTGGAAAATATAGCCTTGGTGATAGAAATGATGCCGGAGATCCCATGATAGAATTTTGCAAGACAAATGACTTCTTCATTGCAAATACCTTTTTTCAATAACATAAACAGCTATACACATGGACCTCATTGGATGGAATACACAGGAATCAAATTGACTACATCTGTGGAAAGAGAGGATGGAGAAGGTCAACATTATCAGTCAGAATAAGGCCAGGGACCAACTGCAGAACAGACCATCAATTGCTCATAGGCAAATCAAGTTGAAGTTGAAGAAAATTAAAACAAATCCACAAGAGCCAAAGTAGAACCTTGAGTATATCCCACCTAAATTTAGAGACCATCTCAAGAATAGATTTGATGCATTGAACGCTAATGACCGAAGACCAGATGAGTTGTGGGAAGACATCAAGGACATCATACATGAAGAAAGCAAGAGGCCATTAAAAAGACAGGAAAGAAAGACAAGACCAAAATGGATGTCAGAAGAGACTCTGAAACTTGCCCTTGAACGTCGAGTAGCTAAAGCGAAAGGAAGAAATGATGAAGTAAAAGAGCTGAACAGAAGATTTCAAAGGGCTGCTTGAGAAGACAAAGTACTATAATGACATGTACAAAGACCTGGAGTTAGAAAACCAAAAGGGAAGAACATGCTCAGCATTTCTCAAAATCAAATACAATGTAGTAGAAACAGATTCCTTTCTCTTAAATGTTACAGTACACAGACTACTGTTGTTTTATTTATTATTCTTATGGAAGAAAATCTGCTTCATGTATATCACTCAAGAATATTTATGTTACCTTTTTATAATAACATATTTTCTATTTCTTTTTTTTTTGTCCCCTTAAATATATCCCTACACTCCTGTGCTATTTCTTTGGATTCTTCCTTGGTGACCTAGCCTAATTTCTAAGGATAGTTGCATTCCCACTTGCTTTTCGTATTTCCTATTGCCCTGATTTTTGCAAAGTTTGTGTTTTTCTATTGTTTTAGTCTTTTCAATACATTGAGAATTTGGGCTGTAGAAGTTTCCCTTAAAAAGAACAATGTCATGAGGATTTATTTAACAAATCCTCTGGAAAGATCATAAAACATCTTCTATGATTGTTTACATCTCAACATTTATGGTAGTGACCAAGGATGTTTGAGGAACTCCAAGCCTTAAGCAACAACTAATATTTAAATAGTGTCTGTCATGTGCCAAGCACTGCGATGAAAACCAGGGATGTAAGTATGAGATGAGAGTGAAGATTTAAGAATTCATGAGATATGGTCCCTGCCACAAAGGAAATAAGTACAGAAAGGACACAGATATGCAGATAGTTATAATGCAATACGATAAGTGCTTTTACAAACGTATGAACTAACTCCTTTGGGAGCACAGATAAAGGAGCAATTAATTCAGCCTGAAGGAGTTCAGAGAAGCTTCAGATAAGAGGTCACATTTCAATTGGGCCTTGAAAGGAGAGTAGGACTTCATCAGGGATTTAAGGGTAATGAAGAGATAGAAGGGAAAGAAGGAAAGTATATAACAAGTAGAAGAGTCAGCATGAACAGGGGATCATGAACACTCATGGCTCAGTCTCTAGCACAGGTTAAGCACCAATAAGTATTTTGAACGAATGACTGTATGAATGAATAAATTTATGAAGAGTTGTCTATAATTTTACTACCCTCTCGTGTCAAAATACAGGTATTTGGGGGTAAGACGAAGGCATAATTGTTGCAGATTGCATACGACTCATAGGTGTCATTAGCTTGAGTTCCTCTCCATGGTCATCATGATCAGGCACGAAGATGGAGATTCTCCAAAAAAATCTCACTTTCTTTCTTTTTTGGGAAGTAATGAAGGGGGCAATGCAAAGGAATTACAGTCATGGCATTCCTTTTCTTAGCTCCCTTAGCATCTCTTCATACTGTCGGGCAGCTGAAGCACAAAGATATGGGCACTGGATTCATAAGCCAGATGGTTAATAACTAGCTAAAGAGAAATGGGTGGGTGGAGCATTCCAGGCAGTCAGAACAGCCAGTAAAATGTACTGTGAGGAAGGGAGCCTGCAAAACTGTCATTGTGGCTGGACTGCAGAGAATAAAGCAGAACATGGTCACAGAGGGCTAGAAAAAGAGGGAGAGGCCAGTCTCTGCAAGACCTTGTAGAACATGTTGAAAATGTAGATATAAAAGGGATGAGAAATTCTGAAGTAGTTTAAGTAGCGGTTTAATACTGGTAGGGTTCGAATTCAAAATAAAAATATATCACTCTGCCTCAGAGAAGCCTGCAGATTGAGAAATGTTTGTCAAGGTTGGTGTTTCTGTGCACACTGAGACAGAAGCCTATGGCACTTGTTCAAGCAAGAGAAGATGGTAGCTCGGGGTAGGTGATGGCAGTGGAGTTGGAGAGAAATGAACAGATTTGAGAAGGATTTAGAAAGTAAAATAGAAATTGTAAACACCTAGTAGAAAAATAAGTATCTAATACGTATTTGTGGAAACATTTAAATACTTGTAATTAGGGTATAAAGGTTTTCACTGGCTAAATCTTTTCAGAAGTAGACTGCCAGGTCCTTCTTCCTAGTCTATCTTAGTCTGGAAGCTCAGCTGAAACCTGCGAGCCATGAGTGACCCTGATGCTATTTGAATGCCGATGGCATAGTTTCCAGCATCACAGCAACACGCAAGCCCCCAAATTATGACACACTGACAGACACATGGGAAGACCCTCAATGAGATGGATTGACACAGTGGCTGCAACCATGGGCTTAAGCATAACAAGACTGTGAGGATGGCCCAGGACCAGGTGGTGTTTCGTTCTGTTGAACATAGGGTCGCTATGAGTCAGAACCAACTCAATGGCACCTAACAACAACAATTAAGAGTATTCATTAATTCTTTTGCCCATTCAACAAATATTTATCGAGTACTAATTATTAGCCAAAAAAATTTGGGCAAGGCGTTGAGGACACAGTAACTGTGAAACAGGGTGTTGAGGACACAGTAACTGTGAAACAAGAGAATGAAGATCCCTGATCTAATGAAACGTATATTCTGGTGAGTAACAGGCAATAAACAAATAGTTGTATGGTCAGGATAATGTGGATAGTGCCACGAAGTGGGCAGCAAGAAATTCCTTTAGATTGGGTGGTTAGGGAAAGTGTGCCAAGGAGAGGATATCTGAAGTCACCATAGTGACGAGAAGTTGATCCTTATGGTAACAAAGCAAGCAAAATCTCATCTTTGAGTTAGATAGCCTATTAGTCTTTTTACTGTCTTGCTGGTCTCTTCCTTTCTTTGAGGATTCAAAACAAAATTATTAACGCCTGTCTATGTTTTCAGGAATCTATCTCTGCATTTAACTCCTCAATGTTACAGCAGGGAAACCACTAGGACAATAATCCCTCATAGGATGTTTTGCTCCTTCTGCCTCAGAGACAGAATGGACTCCCACTAGTCTTAAAAAAAAAAAAAAAAGTAAATAGTAATCCTCACTACATAAATCCTTTCTAAAAGCTGCTTATTTAAACAGGTTCAAGTTTAAAACTGATTAAAGCTTCATCACTTATTTTCCTTCTTTTTTTTTTAAAAAATTAATAAAACAGTTCAGCATGCATTTAATTGTAGATTGATAAAATGTTTTGAACACTGTAAAACCAGTAATATTAGGGTTGTTATTTTATGGGAACATCAGGTGTCTGGAGAAGATGGTCTCCAAAGAGTTACATTTTTTAACTGGTAATTCTATTAATTTTTAAAAATTTGTTTGTTACTCATTTGACCCTTTTTTAAGTTATTCTAGGTTGAAATCTTAAAAGCTTGTTGCTGATGAGGGATTAATGATCACTGGAATTCTTTTAAGTTTGAAATCTACAAAGTGTGGATACATAAGTAAGTCTCTATATACATATACCTTTATAAAGAAATATGTATATATATTTATAATCTATATACACATACCTTTGTAGATATACATATACCTTTATAGATAAATAAGACATTACATTTAATAAACCCCATAAAGTATCTTAGAATACAATTAAATTGCTTGGTCTATTTCTATTGTGGTGTTCTGTGATGTTCATTCTAATTTTCCATGTTCTTGTAGAGAAGGAATCTGAAACCTCGAGGGAAAAAGAAAGCATACACATGCTATTAGACACACATTTTCGAGCAGTAGGAAGTCAGTAGTAAGTGTCAGAGATTTATCAGGATTGCGTCCTATATAAGGAGCACTGATGGCACAGTGGTTTAAGCACTCAGCTGCTAACCGAAAGGTCAGAGGTTCGAACCCACCAGCCACTTCGTGGGAGAAAGATGTGGCAGTCTGCTTCTGTAAAGATTTACAGCCTTGGAAACCCCATAGGGCAGTTCTACTCTGTTCTATAGGGTGACTATGAGTCAGAATTGACTCAGTGGCAGTGGGTTTGGTTTTTGGTTGAGTGTTCTATATATAAACAATTGCCATCAGGTGTGCACTGGTATGAGGTCATCCATACACCCAGGCAGTAATTTGAGCAATTTAGAATTTCAGGGAGTCTTGATGGAGAATAGATCACTGAAAAGTTTTTCAAGTGTAAAATGTATCTTTATGGCAGATGTCTCAAAGAAACAGATCCTGTCTTTTCAAATTAATTTTTTTTTTTGAAAAACAAAAACTACTTTATTTGGACCAGAGTTTATGTTTGAAAACAATGTTTACTGCAGTGTTTTTCTTTTTTCAGCATATATCCAGATAAGACAATTAAATAAAAAGGCAAAGTATAAGAAATATAGTTGAATTCACCATAAAGTACATTTTCTTTTACTGGCATAGAATATACACTTAAATTTTAAATGCTGGCTCTTTAAGAAAGTTTCTTCTGGTAAATAATATGCATAACCATTGCCCAAAAATGTATACAGCTGTTTTCCCCAGAATATTTATATACATAGTGGTCCACTTAAGACCAGCCAGCCCTGTTATAACCTATTGAATACAATGTGCTCTTAATCTACCCTCATAATAGAAAATATATAGGCATGTATGTTAATATACAAAGTAAAAAATACCAAAAGGAGAGATGAAAAGAAAATTAAAAAAAGAGGAAAAAGTGTCCTTCCCTATAAGATCCAGTCAGTAAATTCAGTGTAATTAGTAAGACATGTAAAATGTCTGAATAATTTCAGTTTTGGCAAATAATTTCCAGTAAAATATCTAAGTTACCAGAGTACTAAATTTCCATTTTAAGAATTTAGTAGAGGTTTCCATTAGACATTCAGTGAAGATGTTGTGGTCTCCTTAAGGTGTAGAAAAGATACCTTTTTTGGGTTATTTTTTTTTAAATCCCTCAATTTTAGCCAGTTAGTAATAACCTTTTAATCAAGTGTGTGTAGTGCAAAGAATCAAATCCCGATTCATCAGTGTTGCAATATGTTTGATAAAAAATTCCATGAACAGGATCTGAATTCTTCCTAGATCTTAGAGGGAATGAGGGGAGAATATTATGGCAATGGAGGGGGTCAGCCCCAAAAGCGGCCAGCCCAACCTTAACTATTGAGTTAAAACACCAGATCTTCCTATAGCGTTCTTTCTGCTGCATTTTCTTTATTTCAAGCCACAGGTTTACTTGAAGGGTCAAGCAGCAAGTGGCTTATAAATAAAATCGGTCTATCAATAGTGTCATCACATTAAGAGACAAAATTGCTGGATTCTCTCATGTAAAAAGCTCACATCTTGGGAGTCCATGAGTTGGTATTATTTACGGAATACCTGAGATATCTCTTGCTCCGATTAACATAACCATGCTACTCCCTATAAAAAAGCCCAAGGGCAGACTACAGAAGATTCTAGGGTCACCACTTTCAAGAGACTGAGCTGTAACCCAACCTACTGACTTCATCACAGCCTTTTTCCAAGTAGAATAACGAATTTCACTTTCCCCAGCGTTGATCTGTGGTTCAAATCGCTCCATGGTGACAGCTGACACATCCTCAGGTTGTAGACGCCAGAGGCCGACTCCTTCCGCGGCCCCTGCGGCCATGGCAACTCCCAGAGCCGTTGTCTCGGGCATGGAGGGCTTCACTACTGGAATATACAGAATGTCCGCTTGTAGCTTCCGAAGAGTTTTGTTGCTGGTCATTCCTGCATCTACCAGCAGATGGCTGAGTGGAATTCCGCAGTCGCAGTTCATGGCGTGCAAAATCTCTCGAATTCGGAAACAAACAGCTTCTAATGCAGCAAAAGCAATATGACATTTACTGGTGAACTGAGTAAGACCACAGATTAACCCTCTTGCACTGGGCTCCCAATAAGGTGCATATAACCCTGAAAATGCTGGGACGAAGTAGCAGCCATAAGAAGTACTACTTCTTTAGCAAGTTTTTCAGTTTCCTCTGAGGTACTTACAATTCCAGGATCGCCTCTTAGCCAGCGAATAATAGCACCAGCTATAGCACAGAATCTTCCAGTGCATAATGTACCGGCTTGTCTCTGCCGAGTTTGTAAGCCACCGTGGTCAGAAGGCCGTGTTCAGAAAATACACGCTTAATGGCCTGTATTACTAAGTAAGAAACAGCTGTTCTTACTTGTTTTCGGCTTGTCCATCCTGAAAGCACATTTGTCCCGCTAATGCAGCCGACTGGTCTCCTAAGCACCCAGAGATTGGCACATCTCCAAGGCCTCAGCTTTCACGAGGCCATAGATCTCAGAAGAACTCCAAACGTTTGGAAGAATCGCCTTTGAAATTCCAAAAAAGTCGCAGAGCTCTTTATCCCATTCCAAAGAATGAATGTTAAAAAGCATCGTCCTACTTGCATTTGTTACATCTGTACAATGGACACCTCCTTTGGCTCCTCCAATCAAACTCCCAATAAGCCATGAATCAATGGTCCCAAAAAGAGCTCTATCTTCTTCAACAGCTTCTTGAACTTTTCTCACATTGTCAAGGATCCAACGAAGTTTCACAGCACTGAAGTAAGTGCTAAGTGGAAGGCCTATCTTGGACTTGACAAAGTTATCATTTCCTGGAATTCTTTTACTAAGATTCTCCACGGGAGACTGGGTTCTTAGATCAAGCCACAGCATTGTAGCGAGGCTCTCCGGTCAACTTGCCCCAGACGACGGTGGTTTCCCTCCGATTGCTGACACCAATAGCTTTTATGTTGGAAATACCAGTATTGAGCTCTCGAAGCTTCTCACACGTTTTTCCCCGTACACTGGTAAACAGACCGCAGAATTTCCTTAGGGTCTTGCTCCACCCATCCTTCCCTTGGGAACTCGTTTTATTTCCACTTGATGACTAAGTAGCTCAGCTGTTTTTGAATTCAACACCAAAAAGTGCGTGGATCTGGTGGCCTGATCCACCGCCCCCACCAAAGGCCCCAAAACTGCCCTCCTCGCGGCTGCCATGAAATCAGCTTCCAATCGGCCTGCGACCCTGGCGGGTTTCCCAGGTGAAGGCGGCTGGCAGGGGGAAGGGTGGGGGGCTACACAGCGTGAGGCAGCGCGCGATGGCTGAACCCGAATTAATTTTTTTTAATGATTTGTTTGTTAAATCAATTTTAAAAAACTATTTATTTATAAACACGCACAAAAATATGTTGATATACTATTAGTTTTACAAAATAAGAGGTGACTCCAAAGTAGAGAATATATATGCATGTATATTTGGTTTCTTCTGCCTGGAACAATCCACAAAAAAAAAGGCAAGAACTTTATTACTAAACAGAGGTTGAGTTTATCGAAACATTGTTATCATTTTTTCACATTGTTGAAATCAAAACAAATTTCACAAACAGAAATGTAATCATGACTAAAAATACAGTTACAAAACTCTTATTTCTAGATTGCTACTCTAAATAATATTCATTCTGTCATTGGGAAATTGTTATTCATTCTAGAATCTAGACCTTCAGATAGATTTCATCTTTAGTAGCGTGGAATCTACTTTAATCAAATGGGACATTCTTTATGTCAGAGTACTAACCCTGTGGCAGAGCTTGTTGTCCTCTCTATATGCATCCTTTGCTTCTTCTTTTATATTAGAGCTCCAGAGTTTTAGAGTACAGGTAGTCCCCAACTTACAACATATTCGAGTTACCATGAACCGCACTTACGGCTGTCCTTTTTTTTTTAATTTGTACATTTTTAACGTATGTATGTACGTATGCATTGGAGCTCTGGTGGCACAGTGGTTAAGAGTTCAGGCTGCTAACCAAAACGTTGGCAGTTCAAATATACCAGCCATTCCTTGGAAACCCTATGGGGTGGTTCTACTCTCTCTTATAGGGTCGCTATGAGTTGGAATCGACTGGTTTGGTTTTGGGTTTATGCATGTATTAAAATACATCTGTGAGTTTATATGTAATGTTTCCAACCCCCAAAGACAAATAGAGATTGGCTTACTAGAGATACTGATAATTAAAGGCAATAATAATGAAAACTAAAAAAAAGGCATTCGACTTAAGTCAGAATTTACTTAGGACAGAGTCGTTGCAATGGAACTGCATCGTAAGTTGGGGACTACCTGTATATGACTGCATTTCCAAACCTTTATTGAAAATATGGCCACATAACTATGTTGTGGCTAACAGGATATGAGGGGAAGTGAGGTGGGCCACTTAGGGCTGCACTCCAGGAAAGAATGGGCTCACTCTGCCCTGGCTCCTTCTCACTGGCTGGGACGATGCAGATATCTTGGCGGAGCTGAAACAGCCAACTTGAACCCAGGAATGAAAGACTTGTTGACTCTTGGTGATTATGCAAGAGATTGATAAACTCTCATCTTGTTTAAATCACTATATTTTGACATCATCTTAGTCTGTACTCTTAACACACAGTTTCATATCATCATCCAGCTAACTCTTTCTGACTTCACAAATCTCACTTTTTATTTCATAATTTAAGAAATGATCACTTTGATTAGGAATTAATTTGGAAGCACTTACATGCAGTGTAAAATTGATTGTATTTTGTACAGTCTCGTATCTCAATGCTGTACTGTTTCAAAACTGGAATGTACTCTTACTAGATGAAATTGTGAGGGATATGGAGATCTGAGAAGTGCACATATGATTTCTTTGTGTGAATGAAATTTAGCTTTACAAGAGGGTGTTCCTCAAGTTATGAAGCCAGAGGTCATCTTGAAGAGTTCTGCTTACTACAGGGCATTTACTGAAAACTTGAGCTAATCAGGGAAAACAAGATTGAACAAGAAGAGATGTGATTTGTAAAACATATGGCTCAAAAATAAATACAAATAATTCACATTTGAAAAATGCTGCAACGCAGTTTATGGCTTTTGGAAATCAAATTGAGATGTAGATAATAAAAACTTATTCCCCTTATTTTGCTTTTAAGATTGAAAACTGTATGAAGCAGAGAGCACGTCTATTCCATTTACTTTATATTTATATTTATATTTCCGGTGCTTAAAACAGAGCCTAGGTCAAAAAGACTCAGTAATGTCTGTTGAATCAATGGATGAATGAATGAATGAATATCACCTTTTTAATGCAGTATTTTGTATTGGAATCCATCCTGTCTCTTTATTCCATAAATTGGTATCGTAATCGAATATGAGAGCACAGAAGAAACATGCCCATAAAATTAAAAAACAATGAGCTGAGCTTGAAAGGATGAATAGAAAGGGAGATAGAAAGTTGTCCATTCTGCAGAGAAAATAGCATGCTAAAAATCACCTATGCATAGCGCAGCAAGGATGAAACTCGTTCATCTGAGAAAGATACAGAACCTGCACAGTTAAGTAAAAAGATAATCTATGCTTTAGAGTTTCAAAAACAGCTTGGAAGAAAAAAAATACTATCAACACTAGAGCCATTCTATCATTATCCTTGTACATTATTAGGCTTCCTGAAATTTTTATGGTAAAGTTACAATAAGCGGTTCATTCCAAAGTATGGGTTTCAGGTTTTCTCAGTACAACCATTGAGTTTCTGAAAGCACTGAAATTAACAACAGAAATAAATATCCTTTCAGGTCCTGTTACTGAGCCATCCGAATAATGCAGAGCTGCAAAACACGTCTGGCTGCTCTCCTGGAGATCGGATTGGGCAGACAGTGATCAGCACCACAACAGGGCCTGAACAGGCCTACTGCAGACAAGGTGCTGCATCTCGTCTCGTGTGAGCAGAGCACCAGCTCTGTCCTGCATTATGCAGGTGACCGTGTCCTCTACCCTTCACTCACAGGAAGCCTCCCTCTCAGTATTACTCACATAAAGAAATGGGAAGATCTTGCTCACTTTCAAAGAAAGAGGCAGCTCATGAATTTTCATCACATGCACAGATGCAGATACGGGTCAAGGGGAGTTTCACCGAGTGTTGGAGGCATCCTCAACACCTCCTACTCCCTAAGGGGCAGAGTCGGAAAAGGGGGCACTTGTAAGTTTTATGTTTTCAGTAAAGCTGTCAAAATGAATTAAGTACCGTGGGAAAAGGGAAGCAATGTTTTTGAGTTGAGGCTTAAAAATAAACAACTCTCTGTGTCGTTAATACAATTACACACTTACAAATAGTTTTACCCAATAATAATATGCCTGGGAAAAGTAAGCTGGATACTAAAATTGGTCATAAAATTTATCTCTGAATCCTTTGTTACTGAGGAAAATGATTTCTGGTGGGGTAATCTGATTACCAAAGCTGCTGTGTATACAGATCAAATTATCCAGATAATTGCTTTATGAGGGTTGACTGCAGAGTCCCAAGTACAAATATAATGATAATCATGATACTAACAGCAACAATAATAATAGATTACATTACCTGAGTGCTCACTCAGAGTGCTTTAACTTCATAACGTTTAATTAAATAAACATTTCTTTCTTGTATAATGCAGTGGTTAAGAGCATAGATTCTGGAACCAGACAGTCTGTGTTCCGATCTCAGCTCCAAGCTCACTTATTCTCTATGCCTCAATTTTCTCATCTGTAAAATGGGCATAAAGATTATGCATATCTCACAGGGTTGTTGTGAGGAATGCATCAATTAATATATGTAAAGCACTTAGCATAGTGCCTAGCACACAGGGATAACTATTATTGTTCCTTAATAGAAGCCCCATCAATTAATTTATTAAGCCTTGCTGGACATAAAATTAAGTGAATGAAATTAGGTGTGGGAAGCTGTGAGACACCAAGAGCTTCCATATCAATCCCTTACACGGTATTGCAGCTGTAGCGCTGCGCGTGCTGCTTTTGGTGGTGCCCCTTGTATGACCCAACCTTTCTTATGCCTCACTGCTAAAGTATACATGGCAGCTTACACATAGAGAAGAGTGATAGTCATTTTAGACTAAAAGGGCACTGACCAAAAAAACTCTGAGAAAAGCAGAACTCCCCATGGTTTTTATGAGGCGTATTTTTTTCAATTGCAGATGTCATTTCCACAAATTTCCATTTTGGCACTTGGCACATGCATGTTATTTGAAAGCAATATTGCACATGTGCTGGCTGTTACCGTGACATTCTTTGGGGACTGCTTCACACAAATTAGGTGAGAACTTATCTTTGTAAAAGAATGTCTGTCAGTGACAATTATGGTGATGCCCAGACAATGCCCACAGTGTGAATACAGAACGTCAACATGTATTTCTCAAGTTTTATGATTCAAGGAGGAAACATCAGGTTTGAATGGCAAAAACCAGCTTGATCTTCCAACTGCTGCACTGGTGCCCCCATTAGAAATTGTGGCGCCTGGGCTCCATTAGTCAGCATAAGTCACATTCGAATAAAGAGGTGAACAATCCACAATCCGCTGTCATAAAATGGGTCACCGCTTTAATGAAAGAGGGCCTTGTTCTTAATTTATTTGGATCCCAAATCAAATTATCTAGTATTAGAGACTTTTGTTTGGACTTAGCAGTCCTTTTTTTGTTGCTTTGGAAAGGCTTGCTTTTGTGCTGAGCTGTTCATCTGAGTTCCTTTGTTAAGAAGATAACCAGGACATTTAGGCTCACACACCAGCTTCCTGCAAACTATTCTGTGGAATATTTTAACATACATAAGCAGCCTTGAAATGTGAGCTTAGGGTTTCCAGTTAAAGATGAAAGCCAAAACCCAAAGTGATGTTTAGTTTATTGCTATTCACAGTGACAATTTTTATGTGCTTCTTGAAAACTTGATATGAACCTTGGCCTTCAGAATTTAAGGTCAATATTTTTAAGTCGTATTCCTAGTAGCAAACATTTTAAATAAGACCATCAGCATCCCATTATATTTGACATTTTCCTTGCAATTTCTTATACGCTTTTTTAAAGCTGTAATGTTATATAACATAATGTACCAAATAAATGTTTACTTATTCTAAAACTAAGATATGTGAAAAAATATTTTGAAGGCATTACGAGGTATTAAAATGTTACTTTTAATGTTCATTACTGCAATCCTGTGAAACTCTGGCCAAGTCAGAGCATTCCGGGTAAAGTCATGCTCATTGAGATTCATATCTAATGTAAAATTTAAGTACTGTTCTGTCTCATATTCTCTTTCTGATTTTGGTGAATTTGAAATAAGCTCTTTTGAGCTATGTGAAAAGAAGTAGTTCACCCTCTCTTTCCCCTACCAACCCACAGTTTTTTGCCAGCATTAAGATCACACCAGTAGCTTGCTTTATAGCAGGTACAAGATAAAGCCATTTCCTCAGCTACCATCAAAGGCGGTCTGCATGGTGTGGGATAACAGCAGAAGCCTCATCCTAGTATAATTTTACCATTTCTACTCCTACTCATGGAATAAAAACCCAGCTAGTAGCAGCTAATAGCAGCTAATAGTTATTGAGCACTTACTATATGCTAAGTGCTTTGCTTGCATTATTTCGTCCAATCTTCACACAATTCCATTGCCACTTCAACAGTGAAATCAGACTATCTAACAGCTATCAGCAGCTGATATTTATTGAGCACTTACTATGTGCTGAGTGCATTGCTTGCATTATCTCATTCAATCTCACACCAACCCTGTGGTCTTGTTATCAGATTGTTTAGCTCCTTGTGACAAATTGGTAGGCCACAGTCACATATGTTATCTTCTCCACTTCATGAAAGTATGGTTCATACTAGGATTTGAAAATGCTATGGCTAAGGAGAAGGTGAAGAAGAGGAAACAGAAGAAGGGGAAGGAGGGAGGAAAGAAGGGACAAACTGATAGACCGGCTGACTCCTAGGTGGAAGGACCTGGACTTTTTCTTTTTTTAATTCTCATTTCCACCTTTAAGGTAGGTATGTTTATTGTTCCCATGGTAAAAATGAGAAAATTGATTCTTGGCAAGGTTAAATAATTCTACCAAGTCCATGTGACATGCATGTGGGTTGTCCAAAATTGGAACCCTTGGTTCAATCCCAGAGCCCACACATCTGGCACGCCTGTGCTGCCATTGTCCTGTACCTGTGAAAACAGGCAGAACCACAAACCTTTCTCCATGACGACAAGAAGCACAGCTGGTTTGAAGAGACCCCATGGTGGGGAGGAGCAACTGGGAGAGCAGGATCTATTAAATGGTGAAAGAATTTCTGGGAGAGGGTGGCTTCACACCATTGGGCAACTCATTGCATGAGAATCAACTCACTGGTTTCGCAACGCTTTGGTAATCAGCTCCATTATCCCAGCCTGAGACCCTGGTGGCGTAGTGGTTAAGAGCTACAACTGCTAACCAAAAAATCGGCAGTTCGAATCTACCAGGTGCTCTTTGGAAATCCTGTGGGGCAGTTCTATTCTGTCTTTATAGGGTCGCTATGAGTCGGAACTGACCCGATGGCAACGGGTTATGGGTGAAGAGGGTGTGAATACTACAGTGACTCTTACAGATGGTGTAATTTCAGTCTCCTTTCCTTTGCTTCCATTTTCTGTGTTTACTTTAAAAAATATTTTTTGCACACGCCTTAACATTGAAGATGCCTCCATTCTCCCTGAGGAAAGTGAGCAGACGTCAGTGGAGTATAGAAAGTGTCATGGGATAGAAATACATCACACTGTCATTAGAGTCCCTGGCTGACGCAAATGGTTAAGGCTTGGAGACTTGTGATTCCAATCCACCCAGAGGCGCCTTGGGACGAACTTTGGAAGGATCACAGCCACAGAAAACCCTATGGACCTAGTTCTACTCTGAAATACACGGGTTCACCATGAGTTAGAATCCATTTGACTGCAACTGGTTTTTGATTTGGCTGTTTCTTTTAACTGCTATCCCCCCTGGACTTAGAGCTTCTTGAGGGCAGGGACTTATTTTATTTACTGATGAAGCTCCAGGACTGTTCACAGAGCCCGATTGGTCCCCTATAAAAGTTTATTGGATTATTTAATTAACACAATTCAAGTTTAACACGAATACTTTCTATGAAAAGGCAAAGAGAGAATACATATTAGAGTAAGGGATGAAATATGCTAAAAAAAAAAAAAAATGCTGTTTCTATAGACATGTGGGTTCACGCTTTGGGCTGAACTTCCGCCCTACCTATTGATGCTGCTTTCTAGTCTTCAAATTCTGCCTGTAAGAGGGTGACCTTTGAATTAAATCTGTCCTTGACGCTTTGGTGTTGCGTATTCCCGGGGCTAGCAGGGCTCATTGCAGCCTTTCTTCTGTGACTCCAAAGCCAAATTGTTAGTCATTTAAAATAGGATATCAATTTTCATTTACATCCAAATCATAAAAGATGGCTTAACTTTGAGCAAGGGTGTGGTGCTGTCCGCATAATCATCTCAGAAGATGTAAAGTGCCGTAGGAAGCTGATAAATTATTTTTAAAGCTAAGCATAGGCTTGGTCTAATGTAGATTTAATCGATTCAGTTAAAACATTCACTATGAAATACTTAAAAAGGTGATGGTTTTTTGCCCCTAGGCTCTGAGTAGCTGCCCTGAGTGGTAAGTTAAAGTCAGAAATTTGTTAAAAGTAAGCAGTATGCTTATGAATGCTAAGGAATATTTAAAAGCAATATTTGAATTTTTTTAAAACATGTCTGATGCAGAAGAAAAGATTTCACTTTCTCTTTAGAGTTACTGAGGCACAAGATAAGACTAGGAAAGTTCACCCGGCCATGTATATTTTACTGTAAACGTGTCATTTCAGACATCTTTCAAAATGTATCTGGAATATGGAAAGCAATCCTACTGAGCGATTGTCTGGCATAGCTCATTGACAGATTTATGTCTGTGAAATCAGTCACATCAGGGCAACTATGAGGGTTGCTCTTTTTTCCCCTTGTTTGTCTGAGCCAAGAGAGTTTGGAAAATTTTAGTAGATACGTAGTAAATAAAAGAAATGAGCAATGCATTTTGTTTATTAGTTTGCCTTTAAATTTTTTTTTTAATGAGAAATATGGAGCATAATTTAGGACATCATGTTCAAAGAAACTGTAGTAAATGGCCAATGTGATATAATACAAGGATATGGATACATATGGCAGAGGCTGGATTCTAGGGTCTGATTCTCACACTACATGCTGTGAACTTTCAGGAAGTCAAGATCTATTAGAATCTCAGGAGTCTCTTCTATAACAAAGGCAACAAACAAAGCTCTCTGCTTCCCAGAGTGGTTTTAAGGATCAAATAACATAAATAACATACATAAAAGAACTTAAAACACGTATGCATGCACACATGCAAGCACACACACACAAGTATTTCAAAGATAAATGGTATTTAGTAGTAATATAACAATTACTATTGTTTAATTAGAACAAGCTATTATCTTGAAAATTCAACATAATTTGAACTAGTTTTCTAAATTCATTATATTCTTATTCTCTACATTCTGAGGAAAAGATAAATATGTATTTGAAATGACATTTTTAGGAAGTTACACTTGAATTAAATGTACGTGACACTCTTGCTCCACTTGTGGCAGAAGGGGGGGTGAATGTTAAGCTGAACAAAAGGAGGCTTTTTTTAAAAATGAGAATCTCAGAGGAATAGACTTTTACAATAGTTACAATTCTTAGCCAAGATGGAAATTGAATAATATAGGGGACAAAAGAAAGGAAGAATATGTGAATCGTTATGCAGGAGAACTAGCAGATTTTGTTGTAAAACAATGATAAAATGGAAAATTGTCTCCAGGCACTAAAGAGTCATACCAAACTATACCTTACAAAAGTTTTCCGAAATTCTCCTTCTTTACTTTCTTAAACATCTTCTGGTATATCAATTCCAGCAATATTTTGGCAGCCTAAAATTACACCATTCTGACCTTGACATTAGTATTCAACAGCACTGATGAAAGAACGACAGCTTCTCCATCCTAGTGGGTGATCTTGCAAGCTTTTACCTTCATGACTACGGAGTTTCTGTCAAATGTGCTTCCAGCTGAATGATCACATTCTTTTGAATTATGAAGTGGCTGCAGACTGTGCTAATTGGGTCCACACTGATGTCACTGATAAAGATTAAACAGCCTTGATACTCTTCAAATCACAAATATATGAAATTTTGTTATTCGTGTACATTCCTCTTAGCATAATCCATAATTATAGCCCTGCAAAATTGCTTCGTTTAATTAAAATGGTCATTAAATACATTAAGATTAATCAGTGGCAAATCATGCAGAGATGAATGCAATAGCTAAAACAACTATAATTAAAGGTTAAATATTGTGATTATTTTTTATTATTTATGAAGGGTTAACAGTATGCAGAAAACATTGAAGAAAGCCCTATCTTTGCCCAGCAGAACTGAGCTATAAATGGAACAGAACAAAAAGCACATGTTCAGCTGGGGAAACCATAAAAAATAAAGTCTTGAATTACTATAGTTGTTTCCTTTTGTGGGTTACAAAGTCTTTTCTACACTCAAAAATTCTTTAAAAGGTAAACCCCTAAAAAGGCAGGGACAAGACTAGAAGAGCTTTGCACTGTGTCTAACATAGTGTCATTTGTCCTTTGGACACTTATAATTACTGTCTCATGTAAATGTAACAACCAGAATGAGATTCTAGAGGACAATACTGTACTTCCCTGTCATAGTTCAATGCTCTTTAACCACAAAAATGATACTGACATTTTAAATCGGTAGAATTTGTATAGAATAGTTAAAATTATTAAATTAAGTTACGAAGCTATTGAAACTCGAAGTTTAATAAATTATGATACTGTGTTAAGAAACAAATGTGCCTATTGAGGTTTATTTATAAATTTAATATAGTTATGCTGAATAGTCTCATTGAATAGTTTTTGTCATGAAATTTTCAAACACAGGAAGATGCAGAAACTGATAGTTTAAAAACTCAGGACACAGTGCACTATATAGTTTTTATTACCACTTTGCCTTTTTTTTTTTTTAATTAAACAATTCAGATTCAGTTACAGTTGCCTTTGTGTCCAATGGTCTCATATTCTTCTCCCCCCGAAGGTAAGCGCTTTCCTGAATTTGTCTGTCCTTCTTGTCTATTTTTTTTTGTACAATCCATAAGCAATATAGAATAATTTGTTCTTTTATAATTTATATAAGTGATTTTATAGCTATATATCCCGTAACTTGCTTTTCACTCAACGTTCTTTTTGATATTATCAATGCTGATACACGTTACATTCAGTTTAGATTCATCCTCGTATCCCAGTCATTCATCATTCACTTGCTCAGTTACTTACTGAGCATCTACGACATTCCAGATAGCATTCCAGACATAGCAGTCAGGTAAACTGACAAAATATCTATTATTATGAAGGTGGCTTTTTTGAGAGTAGACTTCTTTCTGCTATGGATTTTTTTTTCCAGTTTTTTTGTTGTTACAAACAGTGCCACAATGAACATTGTAAACATTACCCCTTGTACATGCGTGAGAAGAGGAATAAAAGACGTAATATTTTGTCCCAGGGTGTAGTTTACATTTTTATTTTTGTAAACATGCTTTTTGTCTTGCAAAAAGTATTTTACTCTAATATTTATCAATATTGTTGGTAATCGGACTGTGTTACTCCTCTCTTTTTAAGAAAATGGTTACTTGCCCAATGCCAGGAAGACATATTTCAGTTTTATTTTTTAAATTTGGTTTTTCATGTTTATGAATACACTTTTGTATTTCAGGGAAGGGTTTAGCTTTATTTTTCTATATTTAAAACTATAGTAGTTATTAACGGTGTTCACCAGTGTTCTAACTCCCTTTGTTTTGGAAGGAGGCCCATGGGAAGAGTGTTCACCTCCACTCCCTTTGTTCATGTGATTTGGCTTTGGCCAATGAACTATGAGCAGAAGCAGTGTATACATACCTTTAATGTAATTAGCTTGGATTCAGAAAAGAAGTAGAGAATTGACCTTCAGTCAAGGTTCCCTCTGGCAAAATTGTGAAGCGGGTGAAGCGTTTTTATATGTCCTCTCCCTCCCTCAGTCATCCATTGCCTCCATGCTTTTCAGGGCCTCTCTCAAGTCAAGGCCCTGCAGCACTGCCCTCTGTAGACAAGATTCATCCTCTGGATTTATCTCTCCACCCAGAAAGTACAACAAAACAAACCTATCCTAAGATCCACTCAACAGAGAACACCGAAGTTTTCCAACTGCAACCATTAGGTAAATGACAATGAAATTAACTGTGGCTTTTTTCCAATGATGAGGTGATGGTAATAGATATTTGCATTATGACAAATAATAGGATAAAGAAGACTTCAAAAATTCAAAGAAATAAATTTCCAGAGATTTCAACTTAAGTAGACTGGTTTTAAAAACAGCTCTGCCAGTTTCTAGTTGTGTGATTTTTGACAAGTTGTTTGATCATCCTAAACCTCAGTGTCCTCATCTGCACAAAGGAGAAAATGGTACTTGTCTTATGGTGTTGACGTGGGAGTTAAAAGTAATAATGTACACCCTCAATGCCTAAGACAGTGCTGGCACACAGAAAGCACTCATAAATTAGACTATTATTATTGCTACTATTAATATTTGTAATAGTAACAATGGTCAATGGTTTACTTTGAGCTCGCTGAAGAAATATTTTAGGGCAAAATTCCATCCTGGCATTTCTAATATCACAGAAGAATTGTTCATTCGAGAGTTATCTTTTTTGAGGTATCGGGGTAATACAGTGAGTTCAGGAATTGTTTATTTATTAAAGCAATTATTAAAAATCAGTATCTTATTTGTAAAAGAAAATTGTCAAAATCTGCAAATCGGTAATAGTTTTACTGTATTTTCCGTCTTTATGTTTATTGTTAACTAAGAGATAAAGAATCTTCTAGCGTTCTGGAAAAGTAACAGCCTATTGTACATTTCTTTGGTACCTTAGAATCGATGTTTCCATTCATATGCCCAGTTTGAATCTTCAGAAAGAGAAGGTTGAATCCAATTAGTGTTTTCCATAGGGAGTACTGAACAGGAAAGTGTTAATGAAGGTTCTAAAGATTCAGACTCTGATTTTATGTCTTCCAAAAAGTATTTTTTACCTTCTTTCTAACTTTTCAGAATTTATTTTGCCCTTTTCCAAATAAACCAAATAAACATTTCTTGTTTATGTGATTTCTAATGGAATGAAAGACACTATATCGAAACATCTCCCTTTTAATTTCATAGATTCATAGCAGTCAGATTTTATTATGTTGTTAAATAATAATCAAGATGTATTTATTAGAAATTAAAGCAAGGACAGTCGAAATTCATGTCAATACAAGATGAAAGAATTTTCTAATGACTAAATTAAAAGACTAAAGGATTAAACTCATCCTAAGAACCAGTTAATGGTGTTGATTGTGCAGATCTCATTATTCCATGTATTATTCATTCATTTGCAAATCAGGAAAAGTGTGAGACTTAATTTTTATAAAATGTTTGATGATATTATTATTAGAGGAAGTGTATATCAATATTATTATCACTTTAATTATTGAATATGATTACAGTTTTCCTTAAACCTACTTAGTGTGGATTTACTTTTAAAAATAACTTTTAGGATAAGTTTTCATATATTGGTTTCTTTTCAGTAAGAAATAGCGTGAGTCTTGAAAATCTTCAATATTTGTATATGAATGCTAAGCAAAATTAATTTCACAACCAAATATGTCATCTGGAACTTGATTTGCAAGTATCTTTAGTGCTTCACTCATATGATTCTCTGATGACTAATATGATTAACCTAAGAATATACTTTATTGTATTATTTTTAGGTATACAAAGTGCCTTCCCAGTCATGACTGTATTTAATCTTTGCAAACATGTTTGAGATAGAAAGGAAGTTAGGGTACCCCATTCTATGAATGCAAAACTGAGGCTCAATGAATTGTCCAGTGACCCAGGACTGATAAGTGGGTGACAGTGGCACTATCAAAGTATATAGCCTTTAAGTGGGCCCATGTGCTAACCAAATTAATTAATAAAATTACTCATTAAACCTTGCATTATTCTTGAAACATCAAATCCCTGAAGTTTAACAGGGTAAGAACCATAAAAGTTATTGCTTACACTGGTTACAATTAATTTTTTTTTTTAGTTTAATGTATTTAATTTGTTTTCAGTTCTTTGAAACTTAATTGACAATCTTTTGTGACTAGGGTGCAGAGTCAATTTTACAATATTTCACTTAAAAATAATGTTTAAAAAACATGTTTATAAATTGGAAATCCCTAACATAGTTCTTAAGCCATTTGCATTTCCATCAGTCCTCTCTGTATAGATAGTTCCAATGATAGTTACATCTGGCTCACTTCCCATATCAATGCAACGCCACTGTGCATATCACCTGCATTTTCAAACAGCTTTACTCTGGAGCCCAGCTCATTATGTGTATTGCTATGACATTTTAACACAGAAAATATGTATTGTGTATGTGTGGGTGCATATATGTGTATGCATATACATATATACACATATATATGTATTCCCTTCACCTATGAGACGTATGACACTAAAGGAGTATTATGTAGAATACTTATAGCATGCGACTGCATAATTTCAAAGCATTTTATAGTAATTCATTCAGGCTTTGATTTGGAGTCATCTGCAAACACAGGATGAATTGTGTTAAATCAGGAAAAAGTGGATGCTAAAAGTTAAATTTTATTTCTGGTTCTTACTTGAATATGCCCTTTTATCTTCTTGAAATTTGGATTAGAAAGAGGCTAGCATCTGAGCGAGTAGTTCACACTTCTGGGACATAAAGAAATTTACTTTTCAACAGTGTAAAAGAGAATCCAGTAATCTTCATGTTGAGCCAAACTCTCTTTGAGTTGATAATTATTACTTGTGTTTATAATAGAACAAGAAAAAACAAAAAGTTTCTAAATCTGAAAGATCAGAGAGGCTTAATATAGCACCAAATCATCCCTTGCTAAGAGATTCCAGATGGTAGGGGAATACGAACTGCAGAGGATGCTGGGTAAAATGTATTGCCCCTAAAGCAACCAGCGTTAATATTAACAGCATGACAACGACATTACTTTCACTAGAAATGTTAATAACCTGAAAGGTTTACATATCTATATAATGTGGACTTTCGTAAGTATAGCTTCCATTTTTTCTGAAATCCTTTTGATTATGATAAACATAAATTAATCCCACTATTTCTCATTTTTTCTGATCTATGTGAAGTGATTAGAGATACAGATTATATTTGGTACCTAAAGTACCATAGTTGCAAAGGTTATGTTTATAAGATTCACTTAAATTGTGAAAATATTCTTCACTGAATACTAGCTTCTATCTCTGAGAAAAAAAATCAGCGTTGAGTTTTCCTCCTTATTATCTCAATAGCCAACTTGATAACTGGGTAATTTGTTAATGACATAATTGCACCTTTAAAAAATTCCATCACATTTGTAGTGGGTAAGTGACATTTTTAATGCATGATTTTTAAAAGATTGGCCCCTTCAAAGATTGCATTGATATGGGAAGTGAGCCAGATGTAACTATCATTGAAACTATCTATACAGAGAGGACTGACGGAAATGCAAATGGCTTAAGAACTATGTTAGGGATTTCCAATTTATAAACATGTTTTTTAAACATTATTTTTAAGTGAAATATTGTAAAATCGATTTTGCACCCTAGTCACAAAAGAATGTCAATTAAGTTTCAAAGAACTGAAAACAAATTAAATACATAAAATTAAAAAAAAAGATAATTGTAACCAGTGTAAGCAATAACCTTTATGGTTCTTACCCTGTTAAACTTCAGGGATTTGATGTTTTAAGAATAATGCAAGGTTTAATGAGTAATTTTATTAATTAATTTGGTTAGCATATGGGCCCGCTTAAAGGCTACATACTTTGACAGCGCCTACTCTCATCCACAACATAGAATAATCCTATCTGCACAGAACTTGATTGGGAGTTACTTTCTTTAACCCTTCAATAGTTAATGATGAATCTCTTTACCATACTTTTTTCTCTCCTTCAGTACAAATTTTTGTAATATTATTAGCACTGGCATTTGCTTTTCAGAAGGTGGTAATTATAACTCCAGTCAAAAACTTGTTTAAAATATTTTTGTTTGGAGTAGTTTTTCCAAGGTCAAGTTATTGTGAGGAGTGGGGTAGAAAACATTGGATCAATCTGAACACTATGAGAGACCTGCCACATTGAGAGGCAGAATTAATTACGATCTTATTTATGCTAGTTCATCACAGTGACATAAGAATACTCCTTAAAACACATTGTTAGTATTTTTTTTAATGAAATGAAGAGCTTCATACTTGCTAAGACTCATGCTGTTCAAACAGAAGGCTAGCGAGAAAGAAGATCCGACAGTGAGGAAAAGGCAAGAGTCAGAGAATCAGACTGGCAGCCTGGCTAGAGCAAGGAGAAGTGGAATTCATGGAGGTTTTTGAACCAGAGTAGATATTTCAAGGTACAGAAGGTCATATCAAAATGGACAAGCAATGAAGAGATTCAAGGAGGCGGAACGGCATCATCAGGGAAATGAGAAAAAAAATGATCCTGGAAGCCACATCCTGGAGAGAGATGAAGGAAGGGGAAGCCAGGGAGCAGACAAGATTGGTATCCAACTGCCATTTAGTAATTTCTCTACAAGGCAGAAGTCAGTAAAGTGGAAGCAACGCAAAGTTATGAACCAGAACCTCACAATTTCAAGATTTCTTTTTATTTAAACAATGTTTTCAAATTCCATATGGAGGAACACAACATTTTCATGAGTTTTGGTTATAAATTTAATCCTCACAGTGAATATATTACAAATTCATTAACACAACATTTCAAAAGAACACCTCTACCAGCTTTGGACCAACAACAACAAAAAGATCATAGGAAATATATTATTCTTTTAGTGTGGCTGGGAAAATATTTTTTATAAAATACTTTATAAGAAACTTCTGACCGAGGACAAAAGAAAACAAAATAAAGCACGTTGTTGTGGCTACATAAAGTTCATTCCAGTTTATGTTTTATTAAAGAGAGAATTGGGCAGTGTGGCGTAAGGGTTTGGAACATGGGCAACACTGAAGGTAGATTCAAAGCTTGGTGCCATCACTTTCTAGCTGTGTGGCATGAAACCAGTTAAACCTCTCCCTAATTCAATTGCTCGTATGAAAAATAAGGATAATAATCTGCGTCATTCAGGGTGTTGTGAGAATTAAACAACTAAATACCAACAAAGCAGCTGGAACTACATCCAGCTCTTACTAACACTTAGTATCTTTTGGTCATTAATAACCTAATCCAACATATGATTTCACATCAACCCTAAGTTTCCTACCAGCACCAATAATGAAGAAATTTTGGTGTATATATATACATAGTAGATAATAGCAATAAAATATATAATGATTACTTATGAAACTCTTAGTCTGTTATTCTGAAAGTATCATTGTTTTGAGTGCAGCTTATACAAGTGTTTTCATATCATGACTGAATGCATCATCTTTTTCTTTTGATTACTGACTACTAAAAATCCCTTGCTCAAGTGTTTCATTATCAGTGTTCACAGCAATATTAAAGGCCACAGTCCCAGTCGCTAAGCAAGTTCTTGATATGAGGATAGCAAATTTAAATAGCACAATATGGATAGGACAGATGAAAGGGAGAACATTGCTGCAGGCCATCTTCATTCACTTTTTCCTTTGAATTAAATCCTTGAGTCAGAAAGTAGAAGATGGAATGGTTGGGAAACTCAGTTATAGTTAAAAGGCCCACATATAGAATTCCTGTGTAATACTGCAGAAATCTTTGTGGAGTCTATCCGAAACTGGTGGCTAGAATTCTGATTAATGGCATTTCACTCAGAGAGGTGGTCCTTGATAAAATCAAGGGTTTTCTCCTGGATGACATCTATTATATTGTGAACATAACTACTTTCCCAGTAACCTTATACTGTGCTATTCAGTTCAGTTGGCAGGGTACATGTGTTAATTTTCTGGATCTACCATAGTATCTTACATTGGTGTTGGACACACAGTAGTGGTTTATTCACAGCACGAATCCATGTTACCACCAGGATCTCAAGGTAAACAGCCACTCTGGGAGTATTAGTTGATTTTTAATTACTTGCTTGAACGATTGATGTACAATTGCCATAAGTGCATAAGACACAAGGAAATAAGAGAATGAGAAATCTTGGTGCAAATTATAAGCGCTCTTGTAAATCTTGAATGGAGAAATGAAGCACATTGGAAGGATCTAAGGAGTTGTTTGTTTTTTTTTAAACTTTGTAATAAGAGACAAAGGAACTCATGCAAACAATGCATAGTAAGGGTTACTATGGGTCGGAATCGACTCGACAGCACACAGAACAACAACAACGAGAGCCAGAGCCACCTGGCACTTAGGCAGAGTTATCCATTAAAACAACAAGAAAACCTGAATGCACCTATTTTATTTGTTCAAGACATTAGGGAAATAGAGCTAGGACTATTCATGTGCACTGGAAAGAAAACGGTATAGAATGCTTTATTATTTAATTCCAGAGGTCTTCAAATATTTAACTAAGCAACCAAGAGGAGCTCTCCATAGCCACAAGCCCCTATTCTCCTCTTGTGCGCTGGTCAACATTCATTCACTGATGACAGAGTGGTGCCTAGTAAGATAGAGCCCTCGCCCAGCAGAGCCGAGTGTGGGTGTCAGCTGTGGCCATGATGGCTCCAGTCTCTTTCTGTCACTGATCATCTTTATAAGCCAGGCATGTCAGTGCTACAAACTGATGAGGTAAGTAGTGATTACGGCTAAGTGGATCCTGTTAATTCAGCAACACTTTAAAATAATTGAACATGAATAAAATGGCAAATTATAATCAAAGTCCTTTGGGAATACATTTGAAAGCTACATAATGCAACATTAGTTCATCATGACTAATACTATCATAATTAATACTAAATGATACAATAATGACTAGCTTCGTATTTTTAGCTTGACATTGGAGTGAGGGGTGGGGAAAAAGAAGATGGTGTAGGAAAGCAATCATTTTGTATTGCAATTTTTTAACTCAACATTTTCTTTCTGAATTGCTTTGTTGACTTACTCAGTATTTTGTCCAGGGCATTTTTCCATTATACTATGATGTTAAAAAAAAAAGAAAGAAACAAAAAACAGAGATAACGGTTATTCTCCTGAAGTGAATTCTAAGGTTTTAAAGCCTAAAGTGTACAGGAGGCAATAACATGTTTGCTTTAAGAGCTTCTGAGATGTAAGTAGTGACCTTTGTGTTTCCAATAATGGCTGATAATTGAATGTAGACACTGCATATTGAAAAATAAGGCACTTGTAAGGCAAGGATCATATTCAACTAGCCCTTGAAATTGAGAGGCACGGTTTATCTGAGGTTGGGAGCCCTGCCTCAAAGAACCTCAATAATCATAAGCAGTGGGGGATTACCACTTTCCATAGCGAGGGCACAGCAATTCTTGCAGCAGGTCACTCAGAACAGAAATAAAGAAACAAACTGAAGCAGAGGGTGCTCACGTGACTTTATCCCTGTGAAAATGGGTGGCAACACGAAATTCCTGAACACGGACTGGAAATCTGTGATGGTATTTTTAGTGCACTTTTGTGTCTGATTATAATCTAGGAAATAGTTGGTTGAAAAGAGAAACAGAGAAGCACAGAATAAAAAAGCTAAATTAAACACAAAAAATCTAATGCAAAGTAAAGCTAGTAGAGATGGGTGAATCTGGTGACAGCAAGGCAGTGACACCTGTTCAGTTAGTGTCTTTCCAAGGGGCAGAGCCTATTGGTCTATATAATAGTGAAGATGGCCTAAGTTCTTCAAAGTAGAAACTGACAGTCCATAATGATTTGTTTGTTTAAAAACTACGATTTACCACTTCCCTGCGAGTCATTTATTACCGTGCTGCATTTAGGTCAAGAAAAGTGAGCCCTCAGTTCAAATGCAGGTCGCTGTACTTTAGTGAACCACAGCAATGGATCTTACCCACTCAGCGATTTTAAACCTCAAGATATTAATAGCAGTCTTAATGTCTCATACTCCATCCACATCCTTTTTGCTGAATGCACTTTATATTTTACCTTCACTTTCATTTAGACAGAATGGCTGTAGCTGCGTGCAGGTTCATTTAAAAACAACTGAAAACGAGCTACACTCTCTATTTTCCATTTCCACAAAATAGTCAACAGAGGCATGACATTTGCAAGTCCCTTTTCCCTGACTTCTGAATATTTTTTTTTTCTAAAGATAAACCACGGAATCTTGTGGTAAATTTCACAGGAGTCTAAATTCTGCTTTGTAAGTAGACTGGGAAAGCAGCTTTATAAATGACAATTTGACCTTTAGTTTATGTCTTCTTTTCTTGAGTGCTGTCTTTAGCTCTGAAGGTAATCATTATGACCCCAGATTATTCCTCCAGATTCTTTTGATTATCTAAACTCCAGCATCTTTACCAGTTTTTATGGGATCTTTGACCTCCTAGGCAGCGACTTCAGTTAATTGGACCATAGTTTTTAGCTGTTAGCTTGACACTACAGGTGGTTGTGCTTTTAAGAGATATAATGCCTATTCCCTTTAGGTACAGCTACAAATTCATATTCTGCCTTAGTAAAACCTTAGGAGAAACTCATATGAGTAAACACCATGCACAGAATGGCTAGCTAAGTTTAGTAACAAACTTTTTGTGGTCACAGATGAAGAGTGCAGCCCTTCATAAGAACTCAAATGAAATAAAATAAAATTCCATGCACACTTGGCATTGTAAATCATATCTTCACATTGAATTTCAAAGGCAGATAATACAAAGAAAGATTTGCAATCTCTAATATTTGAAAATATTTCAGTGTATTGGAAAATATTCCAAAGCAAGGGGATTTTTTAAAAATAATTTCATTAAACAATCACTAAATTAGAATCTTCTTAAATAGTGATGAACAATGAATTGATATTGTTCAAATAAAATATTAAAATGTTTAGAGGGGAAAGGTATTAAAGAATTCCAACAAAACTTACCAGTTTATATTTTAGTAATGATATATATATACCTTTTGTCCAGGGCTTGAGCTTTTGCTGTCTGGACCCATAGCTGCAATTTAGGTCCTTTCTAGGCCATACTGAATGTAATTATTAATTTGTAGATCATTACCAAAATATAAACTGGGGACTGGAGAGGGGTACAGAGGCTGAGGAAGTGTATATACTTTGCTAAGTAATAGGGTATTCACACAACTTCCAAATCACATAACATCCTATTTCACAGAACATATCATGGACGTTAAGTGATGCATGACTGTATGTATGTGTGTGCCACAAATAACACCAGAAAACATGGAACTTAGTGCAAATCGAGAATTATTTCTAGGATGCTTAGATACCTAATTATAACACAAAGTTTTTTCTACATGATGTGTTCACATCAAAACAATCTCTTCTATGCAATTTTATTTATATTCTTCAACTCGTTCCATTCCTTCTACCCCTTAGTAGGAATATGGATAATCAGTCAAAGACTAGCAGACTTTTATTTTCCCTTTCTCCCTTCTCTTTCGCCCTTCTTCCCTCCCTCCCTCTCTCCCTCCGTTTCTTCCCTCCATTCCTTCCTTCCTGCTTCTTTCCTCAGAAATCTATCGTATTGAACAAAATGTTATATGTAGAAAGGATCTCAGAGATAAGCTAATCCACCAGTGTTATTGTACAGATGAGAAACTGAGGCCAATAGGATCAGCAGCTTGTTCAGGATTCCACAGGCAGTAAGATTCAAAATCAGAGTATGCATCTTCTGCATTCTTGTACATTGTTCTTTGTTCTATACCACAAGACCTGATCGGTTTAATTTCTGGCAGGCTTTCCAGTATTCATTACTCCAAAAAGAAAAAAACTTCAAGCCACACTTTATGACCATTAGTTATTCAAGTATTGTCCTCAAGGGTCCCTTTGTCATATACTCTCCACAAATGGATTCCCAAGAACACAGCATTGGAAGGCACTCTGTCATTGGAAACACTAGTGGCATAGAGGTTAAGAGCTATGCTTGCTAACCAAAAGGTCGGCAGATTGAATCCACTAGGCACCCCTTGGAAACTCTATGGGGCAGTTCTACTCTGCCTTATAGGGTTGCTATGAGTCGGAATTGACTCGATGGCAACTGATTTGTTTTCTTCTAGTTTTCTATCATGGGTGAGTGTCTGTGAAGACCAGCTTGTGATTTCAATCATCCACTTAATCATTCTTTCAATAAATATTTATTGAGCATCTACTAGGTAGCAGATGGTGTTCTAAATGTCAGGTATAGAGTGATGAACAAAAGCACTGCCTTCATGGACTTTACATTCTCACAGGGAGAAACAGACAACAAGCAAGCTGATATAGATAGATGATAGATAGGTAGGTAGATAGATAAAAATTCAAATGGTGATAACTTGATACCTGTAAGGAGAAAGATAAACCCAGGCAGGGGATTAGGAAACATAAGAAGTGGGTTTGTTGTTTTATAACGGTGCTCAGAGAAGGGCTCAGGGAAAGGAATTGAGAAGAAACCTGAAGTAAGTGTAAGAGAGCAAAGATCCAGGGGAAGAGTGCTATATGGAAAAGGTGACAAAAGTCGGGGACATGCTTAGTATGTTCTAAGAATGTCCTAGAACTTCTGTGTGGTAGGAACCAAGAGAGTGGGGAGAACAATTGCAGGGAATTTGGTGAGAAATGTGTGTTAGAGAGAAGAGGGATGTGGGTGGAGGCAGGTTCTAGAAGACCTTACGTTGTTGTCGCTGTTAGGTGCCATTCAGTTGGTTCCGGAACGTAGAGACTCTATATTCAACAGAACAAAACACTGCCTGGTCCTGTAGATCATGGTAAAATTTTAGTTCTTTCTGAGAAAGATGGGAAGCCATCTGAAAGTTTTGAGCAGAGGAGTAAATTGCTGTGACTTACGTTTTAAAGATATCACTCTGGCTATTGTGTTGAGAATAGACTGTAGCAATACCAAGGGAAAAGCAAAAAGTCTAATTAATAAGCTACTGCTTATTATAATTATCCAGGAATACATTGCTGGCAGCTTCAACCAGAGATGTAAAGACAGAAATACTTAGAAGTGGTAGGATGCTGGATTCATTCTGAAGGTAGAGCCAACAATATTTGCTGATGGTTTGGATGTGGCATATGAGAGTTGAAGAGATGCCTCTGAACCATCTAATTAGATATGTCAAGTAGGCCACTGGATATATGAATTTGGTGTTCACAGGAGAGTTTTAGATGTAAGGTAGATGTAAGGTTGTGAGTTATCAACTTTAAATGTAATGTAAAGTGATGAGACTGGATGCTTTCACCTAGAGAGTGACTCAACACAGAGAAGACATCCAAGGATTGAGCTCTAGGACACTCCATAGTGCAGACACGAAGGAGATGAAAAGGAAACAGCAAAGGAATCTAAGAAGGAGAGGCTAAAAGGTAGGAGGAAAACCGTGAAAAGTGGTGTCCTGGATTCCAAGTGGAGAAAATTTTAAGATAAGGAAGAATTAATTGGCTGTGTCAAATTTTTCTGCAAGAGTGAGTTAGATGAGCACTCTGGGTTGTACACTCAGTTTTGTAAGAAGTGGTCATCAGTGATGTTTCTAGAAGGGTTTGGTGAAGTGGTGGGAACAAAACCTGATTGCAGTTTTTAGGAAGGGAGAAATTACTCCTTTCACATCCTACTGGGGTGATTGTGTAAGGACTCTTAGAGGAGGGAGGTTAAACCAGGCCCTAAATATTGGACACGATTTTGACAGACAGACATCCTGGGAGGAACAGTGTTTCAGCTAAATCAAACTGCTTGAGAAAAGACATACTGAGGGAAGTGCAAAGCCTGCTACAGTGAGTGACGGCACCTAGGTTAATGTAGTTAGATGACAGGGAGGCATAGTTTGAGGCAGGACTGGAAGCACTGAGGCCAGAATAGAATACCAGGATATAGAGTTTAGACTTTTTTCCTGTGTGTGGAGTTATGACAGAGAATACTTTAAAGCAGGGTAGTGACACCATCGGATCTCAGCAAGACATCCCTGGTCCCAGTTTAATGGATGGAGTGAAGGAGGAGAGGCTGAATGCAGAGGCCACCTGAGTCACTGCTATAATAGCTCAGGAGAGAGAGAAAGTATGAACTAAGGCAAGGACAGCTGAAACAAATGAGAAGCACAAATGGGCCAAAATATTTTGGAGGTTTGACAGGATTTGTTGGCTTCTTGGAAATATACTATATATCCAGTATGAGATGGGGAGGAAATTTTTAGCCTAAGTGCCTAAAATTTTTGGTGACGTCATTATTAACCAATGTAGCCAAGAGGACCTGCAGAACAATGAACCTGTAGTTAGAACTAGATGATAGCTCAGCCTATGCTGCTAACAAGGTTTGTACCATCCATTTATTCTCCCCTATCTTTCTTTGAGGAGCCTTGGTGGCATAGTAGTTAAGCACTCGGCTGCCAACCGTAAGGTCAGCAGTTGGAACCCCCTAGCCCCTCTGCAGGAGAAAGATGTGGGAGTCTGCCTCCGTAAAGGTTACAGCCTTGGAAGCCCTATGGGGCAGTTCTACTCTGTCCTATACAGGCATACCTCATTTTATTGTGCTTTGCTTTATTGCGCTTCACAGATACTATGTTTTTTGTTTGTTTGTTTTTAATTGTGCCTCAGATGAAAGTTTACAGCACAAATTAGTTTCTCATTTAAAAATGTATACACAAATTATTTTGTGACATTGGTTGCAATTCCTGTGATGTGTCAGCACTCTCCCCTTTTCCCTTTCCACACCACCTTCCCTGTGTCCATTAGTCCAGTTTTTCTGTTTCTTCCTGCCTTCTTCTTTGCTTTTGGGCTGGAGTTGTCCATTGGGTCTTGTATAGTTGATTGAACTAAGGAGCACTTTCCTCACGTGTGTTCTTGTTTGTTTTATTGTTCACCTTTGGCTGAAAGGTAGACTTCGGGAGTGACTTCAGTTCTGACTTAGCAGGGTGTCTGGGGCCACAGCGTTGGGGGTTCCTCCAATCTCTTTCGGACCAGAAAGTCTGTTTTTGTATGTGTGTGATTTGAATTTTGTTCTATATTTTTATCTCGCTCTGTCTGGGACCCTCTATTGTGGTCCAGTGTCACAGCAGTTGGTAGTGGTAGCTGGGCACCATCTAGTTCTTCTAGGCTCAGGCTAGTGGAGGTTTTACTTCATATGGTCCATTACTCCTTTAGACTAATATTTTCATCTTGTCTTGGTTTA
Source organism: Trichechus manatus latirostris (assembly GCF_000243295.1). Classification (NCBI taxonomy): domain Eukaryota; kingdom Metazoa; phylum Chordata; class Mammalia; order Sirenia; family Trichechidae; genus Trichechus; species Trichechus manatus. The sequence goes on along the minus strand of NW_004444166.1, from coordinate 1,088,779 downwards.
CTTCATTCTCCTTTGTTCCGGATGTGATGGGACCAACAGAGGTACCTTGGATGGCTGCTAGAAAGCTTTTAAGACCTCAGATGCTACTCACCAAAGTGGCGTGTAGAATATTTTCTTTATGAACTATGTTATGCCAATTGATCTAGATGTCCCCCAAGACAATAGTCCCCACCCCTCAGTCCTAGTAACTCAGTCCCTCAAGGTGTTGATGTGTCTAGAAAGCTTCTATGACTTTGCCTTGGTCAAGTTGTGCTGACTTCCCCTATATTGTGTATTGTCTTTCCCTTCACCAATGTTACTACTCATCTACTATCTAGTTAGTGATTTCCCCTCCACACCCCTCCTCTCCCTCATAACCATCAAAGATTTTCTTTTCTGTGTATAAACTTTTTCTTGGTTTTTTATAATAGTGTCTCACACAGTATTTGTCCTTTTGTGATTGACTTATTTCACTCAGCAATAATGCCCTCCAGATTCATCCATGTTGTGAGATGTTTCATGGATTTATCATTGCATACTATTCCATTGTGTATATTATCATAATTTGTTTATCTCATCTGTTGATGGGTACTTAGGTTTTGTGTGACTTGTTTTATTGTGATCTGCTTTATTGTGGTGGTCTGGAACCAAACCCACAATATCTCCGAGGTATGCGTGTAGTGTAACTATGAGTCAGAATTGACTGGACAGCAATGGGTATCTTGCTTTAGCTCTTGTTCTCACTCTCAACTTCAGTTTCAACACATATAAAATGATGAGTTGGAGTCTGAGATTCATTTAGTGGCAGTAATCCATGACTTCAGATATAATGATAAGGGTTTCAGTTTTAGTCGACTGAGTGTGAGGTATCATCAAGAAATCATCAAGCAGGGACTTCTGGGCAACATGGCTCTATAGTCAGAAGCACCACGCCATCCCTCCGCAGCAAAGATCAGAAAAACTAAGTCAAACAGAGTCACACGTCAATCCTGAAATCTTAACCATCAAATGAAGAGGTAAAGAACTCAGCCAAGCACCGAATGGAATAAGAAACTGACCGAGAACAGAGAGCAAGGAGAGATACATGCAGAGGTCCCCTATCAGCTACAGCAGCACGGATCTGCCTTCTTGGACTCTTATCGGAGATCAGCAGATAAGAGGTATGAGAAAGCAGCTTCAAGGAGCTTCCAGCAGGAGGGAGAACAACCAGTAACCAGTGATATAGGCTTTCCCACCCCCCACCCTTCTTCACCCCCACTTAGCCTCCTCTGTTTTCTACAGCCACAGTCTCTTGGACAGGAAGCACCCCAGTGTCACTTGGATTCCACCCACCCACAATGGCTGGCTCCCTGAGTGACTTTTGTTGGCTGCTGGTGTTGCTTTTTTTCTGCTTCTTTACATTTCTTCCTTACCTTTCACCACTTCCCCCTCCTTTCTCTCAAATACCTGGCTCCGTGTGCCATCTTTGCTTCTTACTGAAAAGCTGCAAGATACCGCTCGACTGTGAAACTGCTTCCTGGCCTGTGCCACCACAGTGTTGGGACCCCCGGGGCTTTTTTGTTTGTTTGCTTGTTTGCTCTGATTTGTTCTGTTTTGATTTGTTTGTTTGTTTTCTTTTCCTTTTCTTGGCTTGGGAGACCCTTCTAGCCAGGCAGTACCACGTGGCTTGGAAGCTAGTCCCTTACTCTGCACAGACGCATAGGGACATCCCTGGGGGCATTTCTTTTTTCTTGTTTTTTTCTTTTTTTCATTTCTTTGTTTAGTTTTCTTCTCTCTCTTATTCCTTTTTTGTCTTTCTTCATTTCCAGTTTCTTGATTTATTCATTTTTTTCTTTTACCTTTTTTCTCTTTTTTTCATTTTTGTTTTTCCCCATTTCTCAGTCTCTCATCTCTCCACTCCAATAGCAAGCTCCCTTAGCAATCTTTTTTGTTTGTGTGTATGTCTTTGGCTCCTGTTCCTCTCTCCTCTCTCTCATCTTTGCCATACCCCTCTTAGCTCCACACATCACAATCTACCCCCTCCTTCCTGCTTACCTGTACCATGTGCTGAACATCACACTCTCAAGCAACACAGGCACGGCCTACTAGAACCTGCCCTGCACTGATTCCCGGTCCGCACTGTCAGCCCTGGTACATGCCACAAAAAACCTATCTCAGCAACTCCTTTCAGCTGGGCCTGCCCTGCTGTACCATACCTGAGTGACTGACCCTGCCCATTGGAGAAGGAGGTGAAAGGTATAGTGCCCATAGATGAGCAAACAACAAAGAACGCACAGCCCGCATGCTCAGACATAACCATATAAAATAAAAAAGCAGGACAAAACAAAAAAATCTACAATCAATAAACAAGGAAAATAACCACCGAATGCCCCAAAGACAGCAGACAATATCAAAACATTTACAAAAACAAGACAGGATGGTTCCAGTAGGTGTCCAAAGTAAAACACCAGATGACCTTCCAGTAGAAGAAAAGGCACTAGACCTAACTGATAGGGAATTCAAATCTCTAATATTCAGAATTATCCAAGAGTCGAAGCAAAAACAGACAAAAATGAGGAAAAAATGCAAACAAATTCATGGAAAATACAGACAAAAAAAAGAAAGAATTCAAGAAAATAATACAGAACAAAATGCTAAAATAAATTCACAACTAGAAATCATACAAAAACAACAATTAGAAATCTAAAAGATAAACAACAAGATTTCAGAAATGGACAGTGTCATAGAAGGGCTGAGGAGCAGGTTTGAAACGATGGAAGATAGGATCAGCGAAATTGAAG
>NW_004444166.1:1052465-1085586 GCF_000243295.1 Trichechus manatus latirostris | reverse complement strand
AAAAACAAAACCTACAAAAACAAAAGAAATGAAAAAAAAAATCCACAAACAAAAGGAACTCAGCACAGGAGAGTAAAAGGAACAATGAAAACGTCAGCATCACAAAAAAAAAGCACTACAAAATGCAGTCCCACTCCTAGGAATATATCCTAGAGAAATAAGAGCTGTCACACTAATAGACACCCCCATGTTCATTGAAGCACTGTTCACACCCATGTTCTTTGCACACGCATGTTCCTTGAAGCACTGTTCACAAAAGCAAAAAGATGGAAACAACCTAGAGCCCATCAACAGATGAATGGATAAACAAACTATGGTACATACACACAATGGATAAAGAACAATGATGAATCTGTGAAGCATCTCATAACATGGATGAAACTGGAGGACATTATGCTGAGTGAAATAAGTCGATCACAAAAGGACAAATATTGTATGAGACCTCTACTGTATAACTCATGTAAAAGTTTACACACAAAAGGAAACAATCTTTGTTGGTTACGAGGGACGGGAGGGATGCGGGGGCACTAAACTGATAAGTGGTAACTTTGGTGAAGGGTAAGACAGTACACATTACTGAGGAAGCCAGCACAACTTGTACCAGGAAAGGTCATGGACGCTCCATAGACAGTTCCAAACTCCCTGAGGTACTGAAATGCTGGGCAGAGGGCTGTGAGGACCATGGTCTCGGGGAGCAAATAGCTCAACTGTCATGACACAGTTTATAAAGACAATGTTCTACATTCTACCTTGGTGAGTAGCATCTGGGGTCTTAAAAGTTGTGAGCATGCCGGTCCGCAGTGAAGCAGGCAAACAGCTGTGCTGTGTGCATGCTCAGGAAGCAGTTTCCACATCGAGAAAGACCCGGCAGCAGAGATTCTGCTTGGACACTCCGAACCAGTGAAAAGCAGCTCCCAAGAGGCTAAGATAAGTACATGCGTGCACCCTTTCACGGGGATTTAGAAAAACAAAAAAGTCCATTTGGGAAAAACCTCTCTCCCTTTTACTTCCTTCCTCCACGCTCTGCACCGGGAGTCCGCTGGGCCAGAAGGAGATCCCAAAAGGCGCCCTGACCCATTCTCCTGGCCTTGGAAAGGGAACAAACAAGCTACTGGCTCCCCTAAGCCAGGAACACAAGGTCGGCAGAGCTCCTTTGCTAGGCACAGGTATCAGGGGTCCATAGACTCTGAGTGCCTTACACCCCTGTATAAATTTGTGGGGACCCATCTCAACAGCGTTAGTCCTCACTGCCACAGTACAACAGGGCAAACATCTGAAGTTTAACTTCAACTGCTTCAGCTGTGAACTGGCAGATTTGTGACCCTCGAAACAGCCCTGCCCCTTAAGTAGGCACTTTTGTCCATCTGCAGCAGGGGCTTGAGGACTGGTAGTAACACCTAAAGTGCCTAGCCACCTGCTACAGGAGTCCAAGAAAAAGTGGTGTCCTCGAGTCTTTACAGCCAACAGAGTTGGGTGCTCATAGTTCAGCTGCAAAACTCACCTACTACGCACCCTAGAGAATAGGGACACGTTTTCCTTTCAGACTCTAAGGGGCAGCCGTAAGCCCATTGCCTGGCTCAGCGGATCCCTTACCACAGCCAGAGTCCAGTGCCTGCACCAATCACCCATGCTTCTCTAGGACTGGGGGTGAGAGCCTGCATCACACACTTGGTGACCGACTGCCTGACCATCTGAGCTGAACCCATATAGGAAAATTTAATGGATTCCTGTGTGCACATACTTAGTTACAGAACTAACTACCTGGTGACAGGATGTTAGAGATCCAAAGGTGTCAAAAATTAAAAGCCTGTGAGCAGCCATCTAAGATACTCCACTGGTCTCACCCTTTCGGGAGCAAGGGAGAATGAAGAGAACAAGATATAAGGAAAAGATTAGTCCAAAGGTCTAATGGACCACAGCTACCACGGCCTCCACCAGACTGAGTCAAGTACAGCTATATGGTGCCCGGCTACCACCACTGACTTCTCTGACCAGGATCACAATAGAGGGTCCTGGACGGAGCTGCAAAAGGATGTAGAACAGAATTCTAACTCACAAAAAAAGACCAGATTTACTGGTCTGACAGACAGGAGAAACCCTGAGAGTATGGCCCCCAGACACCCTTTTAGCTCAGTGATGAAGCCCCTCCCAAAGTTCACCATTCAGCTGGGGATTGGACAGCCTCATAAAACAAAACAGGACTAATGAGGCACAGCAGTTCAGGGACAAGGACTAGAAGGCAGGAGGGGACAGGAATGCTGGTGATAGAGAACCCAAGGTTGAGAAGGGACAGTGTTGACATGTCATGGGGTTGTTAACCATTAGCATAGGGCACATAGGGCAATATGTGTACTAACTGTTTAATGAGAAACTATTTGTTCTGTAAACCTTCATCTAAGGTACCAAAAAAAAAAAAAACAAAAGAAAGAATTATCTATGTGAGATCAAATTGACAACAGCAACTCAAAAAGTTTGATGGGAAGCCTAGGGGACAGTAAGTTGAAGATAATGGTTATGGAATAATTTGGAAAAGAACAGTGAAAATAGCAGCACAGCTGGAAGAATGTAATCGATGTCACTGAATTGTACATACAGAAACTTTTGAAATGGTGTAACTTTGGCTATGTATATTTTCACCAAAAAAAAGGTCCTCAAGGTCAAGAAGGGAGAGTGTTGACACGTCGTAGAGTTCTTAACCAACGTCATAAATAATACGTGTAATGACTGTTTAATAAGAAACTATTTGTTCTGTAAACCTTCATCTAAAGTACAATAAAAAAATTAAAAAAAAAAAAGAAATCATCAAGCAAACATTCAAATGGCAGATATAAAAAGCTCTAAAGAGAACATCTAACAATGGTCAGAACTTAAAGATAAAGATTTAGGGATCAAGTGGCTAGAGTTTAGGATAAGCTAATTTAGTACCTGACTGTGGAGGAGAATCTTGTCACACTGTAGGCTTTCCGGAGCTAGAAAGGGTCTGATGGCTGGCAGCTAGAAAGAGCCTGTGGTGGCACTCAGCCATGGTTCCCTTCCAAGCGCTGCAGTCTGTGCCAGTGTACACAGAGAGTGCATGGCTCCACCTCGAGGAGCAGAGCCTTGGCTCCTCCACGCACACTTCTAGGGAAGCCCAAGCTCATACACATTGGAGAGAGAATTAGGCTAATGTGCTTAAAAAACTAAATAAGATTTCTCACTACATTTGGAGAGCCAGTGGCCTCCTGTCATGAATTGAACTGTGTTTCCCTAAAAAGGTAAGTTGAAGCCGTAGCTCCTGTACCTGTAAATATGACCTTGTTTGGACACAGGGGTGGTTTTTTGTTATGTTAATGAGGTCTGTCTTAGTCTGGGCTCTCTAGAGGAGCAAAATGAGTGAAGCTAATATATAAATATATATAAAGAGATTTACTTAAAGGAAATGGCTCAGCAATTGTAAGGAATGGCTCATGTAATCGTGGGGCTGGCAAGTCCCAAATCTGTGAGTCAGGCAGCAGGCTGAAGACCTGTGCTTGCTCATGTGGTTACAGGGGCTGACGAATCCAAATATGCAGGTCAAGTGGTAGGCTGGAGGTCTTTGCAGGCTCATGGAGCTGCAGGGGCTGGTGAAGCCGAAATCTGCAGGTCAGATGGCAGACTAGACTTCTACAGGCTTACATCCTAAGAACTGGAGGTCAGGTGACTAGAAGAGTACAGGGTCCAGAGAGAGAGCGAGCCTTGCTAGAACACCCATTTGTATACTAGAGGCATGCCACACTCCTAATGAAACTCCCATTTTAACTGATTGGCTGATTATATCATGGAGGTGATTACATTATATTATGGGACAGTAATCAGCACAATCAATGTCTGTCAAATCTCGAGAATCATAGCTTAGCCAAGTAGACACATAACATTAACCATCACAGTGTAATACGAGAGTAGAGTGGGTCCCAAACCTAGTCACTGTGAATGGTGATTACCAAAAGACAGAATAGACTCAGAGACATATACACAGGGGAAATACCTGCCATATAATGAAAGTCTACAAGCAAAGAAAGCCAAGGATTGCCACCGGGCACCAGAAACAAGGCGAGAGGCCCACAGAAGGAATTGATTTGGACTTTTTGCCTCCAGAACTATGTAAAAATAAATTTCAGTTCTTTAAAGCCACCCACTTGTGGTACCTTTTGTTAGGGCAGCACTAGGAAACTAAGAACCTTCTATCTTACTCATTTTTCAATCAGTTTGATTCCACGCCAGAGCGTTTTACTAACTCTACTGGGAACAGGTCCTTGGGGGATGATGCCTGGACATAGTAGGCGCCCAACAAGTATTTGTAGCCCCCTGGCCAAACTGCTTATAAGAGATGGACATTGTGATTGAAGAAATTTGTTACTTCCTTGCATCCTCTTTGTAGGAAGCTGTAAATAGACAAACAAATCACGAATAGATCCATAGACAATGCTCTAGTTTTACATATAATGTTTTTGAGGAAATATATGTGAAAGACAAGTAAAATACAGATTCACAGGCTGTAAAGAGCTGTCTTTTAGTAAGATTAAACACACACAGACATGCACACATATATTTATTTCCTAATTTGATCTCATCTTTTAAATATAATTTTAGTATTGGTCTAGTATATTGTATATCTTCTCTAGTTTTCTTCTTTTTTCATATTGTTGCTTACTTTATGTCCAATGAGCAGCAGAACCTAAGGATTTGCTCCTTGCAGCACACCTAAATATTCCCGTCTTTGTTTCTATTACACTGTGTTTATGAAAACAGCTATTCCTATTGCTAATATAGGGGCCCTGATGGCACAGTGGTTAAGTACTCGGCTGCTAACTGAAACATCAGTGGTTTGGATCCACCAGCTGCTCCATGGGAGAAAGATGTGGCAGTCTGTTTCTGTAAAGATTATAGCCTTAGAAGTCCTATGGGGCAGTTCTACTCTGTCCTATCGGGTCACTATGAGTCAGAATTGATTCTACGGCAATGCGTATTGCTAATATCTACCCTTTCCACGTTCAGCTTTCCACTGCTATTTCTCAATAGGGAGAAAAAGTAGTTAAATTGTCTAATAATTCTACAAACAGAAGTTGTCATATAGATAAGCATGGGGATGCTGATGAAAAGGAATTGGTGGTTGGCAGGAGGAGCCAGTAAGTAACATTTGAAATGATTGTTCATCGATTCATGGACAAAATTTCAGATGTGCACAAGAAATGCAGTTTGGAGGAGGGGCATCGAGCCTAAAGTGCATAGTGCTCTGAAGTAATGTATGAACATCTGGGTTTACATGTAAAATATATTTGGCCCCCATAAATGCTAATTTATCTGGGCAGTTGTGAGACTGAGGCAGGGTACTAACATTTGTTGTATACTTAATGGTGTAGCAGGCATCGTAGATAGTAGGCATTGTACACGCACACACATATACAAAAAATTTCACATATTCTCTTCACCAGCCTTGTGTTGATGTGTATAATCTCCATTTTTCAAATGAGAATACTGAGGTGCAAAAGCATTAAACAACGTGCCCAAGGTCTCAGAGACAGTCCGTGCCAGACCTGAGTGTCTAGTACTCCGCCAGAGGCACTGCCAGCTGGAGGGTGTTTGAGGTGATCTATAACATAACCCGAAAGCAGTAAGACTTTGCTACAGCAGTTCTCGACCTCAGGCACTTTGATCCTTGGGATTTTGTCATGGTGTAGCGATTTCCTGGCAGGGAAGAACAATTAGGTTCCTGTGAAATACCCTGGCATCTATCCATCCCCCCTGAACGGAGCATGGCATCACCCCCTCCACAGCCAGCATAGAAGACATACTGGGTTTAAGGCTAATATGTTCTTTTAATAATTCTGGAAGCCTACCAAGAGCAGACATCATTTGAATTTGGCATGATTTCACTGATGCTTGTTGCTCATAATTTCATTATTCTCCAGATGTTAACATATTTCTCTGTGATGCTAATCTTTCTTTTGCCAATTATCTCTGTCAGAATTATAAACCAGTTGTCTTTTTGGTTATTTTTTCACACGTTTATTCCACTAAAATGTAAGCTCCACAAGGGTAGGGAATGTGTTTGTTTAGTATAGCGATTCTATCTTCAAAGCCCTAAAAGAGTGTCTGATGTAGACTATGTGCCCCATAAATGCTTGCAGGAAAGAACAAATGCAAATCAGACCCACAATTTTCCTATAGTGTGGATGTTATTAAAGCAGAATGCATAAAAATATTTTGAATGATTAGATGGTTAAAAAAAAAAGTCCTTATGTTTCTACTTGTAGATCATCTAGTGAAAACTTTGAATCCCAGAGTGATGTACTCCTTGGCCCCACATGCTGGCTCCAAGAATATGAAACTTTTTTAGCAACAATATTAGTATGGAATGACTGGTGCTAAAAGTCATCCTACATATTTCCAATTAAAAATGGTACTCTGAATAATCCACCTTTTATTATCTATATCACCTCTCCAGTCTGTGTGTTTCATTAATTGACAATTTGTTATCTCTATTTTTAATCACTCAGTAAGAGATGGAATTAATTTTTCCTCAGTCTTCTTTCATTTCTTGGCTAAACACATTCATTTTTAATGATTTCAAAATATGGTTCATGTTAGTCATTTTTCTGTCTGAAGCGCTGAATTTTAGGTGGCCAGTTTGGAGGCCTAGGAGGCATTTTTGTTCTTCGCGTTGAAGTTTTAAACTGTCCTTTTCCTTTCCATATGAGCAACTGCAGCCCACATGATACTGGGCATAAAGTGTTTAAGAAGTACTGTCCAGAACTACTGCTGCTGGGGGATGGTAAATGATATTATATGAAGTGTCATGGTGCTGTGCAAATAAGGAATTCATTTTCAATTCAAACTCCAAGCAAGAAGAGACCCTTCCCTGCCAAAGGGGGTCTAAAACCCCTCATTAATATAGCGTGCAAGCAGACTCTGCCAGCGTGGGAAGAAAGGGGAGCCACCAGCGTGGAGACGCCGAGCCTGTGCATGGCATACCCAGATTAGGGGGACTGGGCAGCAGCACAAAGCAGTAGCTAACAACGTTGACAAGTAAATATTAAGCACTCACAGCCTGTTCTTTGAATAGACCCATAAGTAGAGATTTAAGCATGTGATTCAAGAAGTGGTCATCTCAGTACAGATCTCAGACAGGAGCGAGAACTCGCCAACGAGGAGCCAGAACAGAAACACTTCAATGCTTGCTTCCTAAGGAGGAACTGAGGGCTGATGAAATAACCCCATGGGTGTCCTTTTAGTTCTATGTGTATTGGTAAAATCAGTTGCCATAGAGTTGATTATGAGTCATGAGGACCCCATGTGTGTCAGAGTAGAACTGTGCTCTGTAGGGTTTTCAACGGCTGGTTTTTCAAAAGTGGATTGCCAGGCTCCTCTGGGTAGACTCGAACCACCAATCTTTTGGTGAGCAGTCAAGCATGTTAACCATTTGCACCATCTATATTGGTAAATGCTACGGGCTCAGTTATTATTAATGAATATTTTTATTTGGGGTATAAAGTTTGCCATTAAATAACTTCTGTAAGTATATAAATTCCCAGATGGGGTAGGAGGAACATTACCTCATTAATCGCATCCAGATTATTTGCTCAGAATAGACAAAACTACAGAGTCAGAAGCTTTTTCAAGTATTTTTTCTAGATCAGTGCATGTCAAAGTTTAATGTGTATATGAATCATCCAGGGATTCTGTGAAAATGCAGCTTCTGATTCGATAGATTTGGAGTGTGACCCTACCAGATCAAAAACCAAACCCATCGCCATTGAGTCGATTCTGACACATAGCAACCCAATAGGACAGAGTAGAACTGCCCCATAGGGTTTCCAAGAAGCAGCTGGTGGATTCAATCTGCTGACCTCTTGGTTAGTAGCCAAGTTCTTAACCACTGTCCCACCAAGGCTCCAAGATCCTCTATTTCTAACAAGTTCCCAGGCGATGCAAACATTGCTTGTCCAGGGAACACGCCTTCAATGGCAAGGCTCTAGATTATATAATCCTGTACACAAGTATAAAAATGATGATGCTGGTAATAACATAACATGAATTTTTCTTACACCAGAGAATGACTCTTTCCAAGCCACCCCTGAGTACTCACCTAGAGGTAGCTTTCTTGGGGTGGGAATCCTCTCTCTTATGTTCTGAGTTTAACTTTTAACTCTATAACACGTAAGAAGGTTTTTGCTCAGACTGACTGGCTGTTTGTTTTTTTGCCATTTTAAAATAAATGTTGACTTCTTTGGTCTTGAGGAAACAAAAGAAATCACATGACTTGGAATTCCTGGTGGTTTCTTGAAGATGCCTGTTCAGTTTCTCAAGCAAGGAGGAGGAGAATAACATATGGACATATTGCCAGGCTGCCCGTGCCATCTCCTGGATTGCCAGACCCTGTTGTCAAGGTGCAGCAGATGGCCAGAGCAGCAGGGCGTGCCAAATGATGCACTCCAGAGCCCTTCCACAAGGTGCTTGCTTGGGTAGCAACAGCAGAGCTCAAGAATATGCTTATCACCTTTCACAAAGACGAATTATCTGGTAGCTCTTCAGATGGTGCTATCAAAATCATCACATAGGGTGGATGATTTGCTAATGCTATTCACTGGCAATTCCACATTGTATTAGGGATGAGGGAAAAAAAACTTACTGAAAGTCTTCAAAATTTGAACTTTCCTCCCGAGCTTGAGCAAAAAGTGCTACTCGCTGATTATTTCATCCCCTGCAACACAGAAAATTAGCTCTGTGTCCACTAATCAGTGGGGTAGGTCACCACCTCCCCCTCCAACCTAATCTTTCTCTAATGTCTTCTAGAAGCTTTCTCCTCTGGACAATATGGCAGTGCTCCCTTATCATGACATCATTTCTGGGCACCATACTCTTTCTCAGAGGTTTTTGTACCTTCGCATAATGCTCTTCCCTGTCTCTTTAATAATCTAAATGCTATTCATTCTATAAGTCACAGCACGTATACCCATTCCTCTTAAGAGTCTTTCTTAGCCTTCCAAACCTAAAGTAATACTGCCTTCATCCACAATTCTTGTCAGATTCAATCGTTTGGCAGGTAAGAGTGCCTTTTTGGGACAGTTGCTTAAATTTCTTTCTTATTTAACTTTTGAAATAAACATAATTTCTCTCCTCAGTTAGCCTTATAATTTTCTTAACAGCAGCAGAAATTCTTAGAAATTTTTTTTTTATCCAAGATAGCAGGTAAGTATGTTCTTACATACTTTTTGAAATAAATCACATGGCAAATGTAGACAATGGTCTTCCTCCCAAAGGACTATGTCACTAGTGCTCCATTCAGAACTTGAGTGCTCATGAACACACCACCAAAAACAGCAATGGGGGTGCCCAAGCTGGTGCCTACATTCTCTTTCCTCACAACAATGAAGCAAGGACACACTCCTTTCTCTAGCAATTCTGGCTGTTGGAATATTGCTGCTCTGTGGAGTGGGGTGTATGGTCTTAGCCGTTTACCTCTGAAGTTAGTTAATCTTGCTCACTCTCATATCTTACTCCCTTATTACTCAAGAGACTTCTATTTCTAGGAACTCAATGACCTGTGTCTTGATTTACATTGTTTGTCTTTAGTTCAAATATTTCATTGTTAGTTTCCATAATAATGCCACAGAAAGTCGTTATGTTGTTTTGAATCGAAGTTGAAATCCTTCCTTGGAATGCGCTCCCACTAAGTTTGTGCCAATTGGCTTAATATCCCCATCACCCAGTTATTCCATGCAAGCCATTTCCAAGCTGTACCATATTCTTGGAATGCTCTCTCTTTCTGTCTGCCAAGTTATCTCTCTTCCATCATCCAAACAGCTCATGAAATCCCACCTCCTCTACACAGTCTTCCAGAACTATTTGGAAAAGGCCTAATAGCTTCTCTCTGCACCATTCAGTGTGAGCATTAGCCACTTAAGGCTCTCTCACTCCTCACTGCTCTACTAATGTTCTTACTCTTGAAATGGACACTAAGTACATACTCTGTTTTGCATTGGTCAATATTCTTCCTTTTTTTGCCTTTGTATACAATGTCCTTACATCCATATATTTTTATTCTCGGGGTTGAATTTGGACAGGTCCTATAGAAATAAGACTATAACTAAAACCCTCTGTTCAGTGCCCACGTGTAATATCATGTAGAAACAGATACTTAATACATAAGGAGATTCCTCAGATCTAATTTTTTAATGCACAAAGAAGATGGAGTATATTTAATATTTCACAAATCCACCAGGACCTGCCATAAGAACTCTGTTAGCCTTGGGCAAGGATGGCAATTTCCATGAGGATTCATTTCTCAGATGGTAGGGCAGTAACTGTCTTTAGTGGTAATTGTAGGCAGTACAAAGGGGATTTAATAAGATGGCATCATGCTGAGGGACAAGATCATAAAAGGTCATTCTCTGAGAGGGAAACTAGTAAGAACATAGAATGTCTTAGAGTAGCAAGCTAGAGAAGCTTCCTTTTTTTCAGAGAAGGCTAAAGAAAAGTGCTACTAGAAAGAATTGACAGCACCTGAGACTTGGCCAGTGCCTCACACAGAGTGGCTGGCTGCTCAATGCAGGTTTGTCGAATGAAAAAAAGAAACAGATATTGAAAGAACCATAATGAAAGCTATAACCTAACTGTTGCATTCCAGATGATCTGTCTGAGAAAATAACCAGCTAATAGAATTTTCTGGGGGCAGTTTGAAAGGTTACAAAATGGGCCAAGGAGAACAGGCAACACAGATCAAAAACAATGATCAAAATGAGAAAATCCTCCAACCATCAGCAGGGTCGAGTCGCTACAAGTCGGAATCTACTCGACGGCAATGGGTTTAATGTGAAATGATACATATTCTGGATGTTCAGTGCTGAGGTCTGGGCCCAGCACCATGATTATCAACCAGAATGCTCCTTAGAAGCGAGGATGGGGAGACTTCAGCTTGCTTACTTTGGATATGTCATCAGGAAAGACCAATCACTTCAAAAGGACATCGTGGTTGGTGAAGTAGAGGGTCAGCAAAAACAAGGGAAACTGTCTATGGTGTAAATTGGCAGGGTAGCCAAAAGCAATGGATTCAAACACACCAAACATGATGAAGATGGTGCAGGACCAGGCAACATTTTGTTCTGTTGTACATAAGGTCTGTACGAGTCAGAGCAACTAACAACAACAACAAATGAAATGAAAATGCAAGGGGCCTTGTCCAAAAATTATTAAGAATTTCAAGATGGTAACACCATAGCATTAAACCAAGCAGAAGATCCTATGTGCCCTCCAAGGTTGCACTTCTGTGAAGCCAGCCCTGACCAACACACATGAGTAGTATGATGAGTTATTGAGCACATTTAGATCATTGGGCTAATCCAATACCTGGACAAAATATCCCTCTCCACGACAAAGCTTTGCTTAAACAGGATTCAGTTTTCTAAATATCTTTATATTAGAAAAGACTTTGTTAAAGAACAGCTCAATTTTATTTATTCTGGTGCCTCTTCCTGTTTCTGAATCAGTCGTTTGCAATGGCAAACAGCCTATAAATTTTGTTTCTGACTTTTTGTAGCTGGAAAATCTTGTGTCAATCCTTTAAACACCTACCTCATCCCTCCTTTTTTTCATCTGTAAAATGGGGATGATAAACTTCATTTCTCAGGTTATTTAGTATTAACCGAAGTCATGTATGTGAATTCTTTGGCATATACGATTCACTTTCTTCACCTTTTCCTCCCCTCCTTTTTTTGCCTCACAATTCTCCAAACTCACAGCTCTTATCATCCAACACTGAACTGATTAAGTTTACAGCTCTGTAGTGTGGAGGTCTGGGTCTACACCTTGATTGTCGATCCTTGCAGGACACAGGCTGGCCAGTGAGCTGGGCTCCTTTCTCTTTTTGACATTGCCTTTGCTGCAACAGAACTTACCCAGGAAAGTCTATAGACCTTGTGGTTGGGAAAGAAAAGGATGGGAGAAAAAGACAAGAACTCATGGTGGTGCAGTGGTAAAGTGCTCAGCTGTTAACTGAAAGGTTGGCAGTTCGAACCCACCAGCCACTCCATGGGAGAAAGATGTGGCAGTCTGCTTCTGTAAAGATTACAGCCTTGGAAACCCTATGGGTTAGTTCTACTCTGTCCTATAGGGTCGCTATGAGTTGGAATCGGCTTGAAGGCAACGGGTTTGGTTTTTTTCTCGTTACCTGCAGAGTTAGGTACCATCAACTTCAGTCTACTAACAACCTATTTAATTCCAGAGAGGAGACCTGGATAAAAGATTGGTGGGTATGGAGTTGGGGAGGGATAAAGAGAGATGGAAAACAGATTCCTTGGACAAGCTGGTTGTGAAGATGCTCTAGTCTGTTTGATCAAAGTGGGGAAAAAACGCATTTGTCAAACTGTCTGCTTTGTTTATGGGCAATGTCAGTCTCGCACATCATTTGCCTCTTTGCATTAATGCACTGTCTACATTTTTCATTCACTGTTGGATGATCAGTGTCCAAAGCATTTTTTCTGCTACAGATTTATTTAAATTTACTGAACTCTCAAGCAGACAGCTTACAGCAACCACCACAATCCCCTCCTCTTCACTCATAACCAAAGACACATATCACACAAAGAATAACAAGAGTATGAGGAGGATTAGGAGAATTTTGTGTCACAGCGAACAAAGCATAGCTAGCATTATGCTTTAAAAATAATGGCTTTTCTGTCTCATGGGCAAGGAGAAATAACTTTTCCACCACATAATAAATTTATTAGCCTCTCCGACCTCATCATTCCTACCTTAACTTAGATACAGCATCAAAGACAAGAACATCTGTTTGACAGTAATATTTTCCGATTCAATATCTTAACATTCACTGCTGCTCAGTTCTCCAAAGTTACAGCATGAGCGCCACCTGGTGGGAATTTTGTAAGTTGCTTAAAACAACCATGTAAGGAAAAAGAATCATGGTTTGACATCTACTGAAGGATTTGCTAATAGGAATATATGTTTTAAGAGACCAACCATGAATCAGTACTCTATTATACACCCTTAAAAAGGTAAAATCTTTCCTTTGGTTGTCACCTAAATCTATGTTTTCCTTTTTTTGCACATCTTGTTCCTTCGACTGAAATGCCCTTGTCTTCCCTCTGCTCGTTCTTGTTCCAACCTGTTCTCCTCCCAGACATTCCTAACTCCCTCAAGATGTAGCTCAGAGTCTAGTTCCTCCAGAATGCCTTCCTAGTCCTTGTACCTAGCAGGGTTCCAACAGAAACTAATGGAACGCTAAAACTGAATCATTTGAGGAGAGTTTAATTGAAAAACCATTGACCAAGTTGTGGGCCGAGTATAGGGAATTCACAAATGATAGTGCAGAACCCTAGAATATTAACAAATGTCTCTACTATCTAGTTCAGAAAAGGCAAGGAGACAGTGGGCTGTGTGAACAGGGGTGTCTGAGAGGCCTGTGACCCATCAGAAGCGGTCTCCTCCTTCTTATCTCCTGTGGGTGCTCCTCACTGGCCCATCCCAACAGCAAACCAGAGAGCAAGAGAATCCATTCACATCAGTCTCCAGGGGTCCAGGGCAAGGGGAGAAAGGTGGAGAGGATGTGGAGAGGCCAGCAGAAAATATCAATCACTGCTGCCAGACTGGACCTCTCCCCACAGTCCTGGGCATTTATAGATAGAAGATTACAAGATTAAATATAGAGAGATAAATAGCTATACAGAAGGACTGATTGATGGAATCCGTAAAAGTTGCCCACCACATATAACTTACTCTTGCCTCTCAGACTGACATCTATACATTCGAAGCTACCTGTACCACCTTCAGTCCATGTTGTTCTGTTTCAGCGTTTTTCTTGTTTAAAGGTGTGTTAGGGACCATGTGAATAGCTCTGCTTCCAGTTCTGCTAGTATTTGCCTATTATCATTTATCACTTATCATAGAGCAGAAGTTTGAGGATTCAGTCTGATGAATTAACGTTAATTGATGTGTACCACATCATGTTCTCAGTTTCTGAGTGGCATGTCAGACTTTATGGAGCTCATTCTCTCTCGGTCGCTAACAGTTGTAATCGACAGCACACCACCACCACCACCACATCTCATTTGAAATTACTGTATCTTTGGCAGGTGCACTGGCTAATCAAGTAGGGAAAGTATGAACAGTAATTAGTTCCAAATCATGAATAAACTTCCTGGTCTTTAGAGCAGCCCTGGCCGCACAGGGGTTAAGCGCTCAGCTGCTAACCAAAAAGTTGTCATTTCAAACCCACCGGCTGCTCAGTAGGAGAAAGATGTGGCATTCTGTTTTTGTACAGATTTCATCTTGGAAACCCTATGGGACCGTTCTGCTCTGTCCTATAGAGTCACTATGAGTCAAAATCGACCCAACAGTAATTTTTTTTTTTTTTTTAATATTGGTTCCAGGAGTCTGTCCTTGGTGCAAACAGTTAACATACTTGGCTGCTAACAGAAAGGTTGGAGGTTTGAGTCCACCAGAAGCACCTCCAAAGAAAGGCCTGGTGATCCACTACTGAAAAATCGGCCATTAAAAACCTTTCGGAGTTCAGTTTTACTCTGACACATATGAGGTCACCAAGAGCCTGAATCAGCTTGATGGCAACTGGTACATCGTGCCAAAGAGAAGGGAACCCATAGAATTAACATGTAAGTGTCACATATATACTGAGAGCAATTTGTGTGAGTTGCCAAGTTAGAAGAAATTGATCATGTAAAAGCTTTCAAGAAAGTCAGTGCTGACTTTCACACATTTCTCAGGGCAGGTCACATGTTTCTTACATGACAACACAATAACCTGTACAGTGACATTTTATCAAAACTATGCTAACTTTTTTCTCCAAAAAAAAAAAAAAAAGCAAACCCATTACCATCAACTCGATTCCAACTCATAGCTACCCTATAGGACAGAGTAGAACTGCCACACAGGGTTTTGTATGTATTTGTAAACGTTCCAAAAGGTCTTATAAAATCCCATTATTCTTCTGTCATTAGGTTCATCCAGATTTGTTAGGAGGCAGGGACCCATGATTAACATCAAAATAACAAATAATATTGATTATATTACATTCAAAGGTTTGAGTGGTAATCAAAAATCTCTAGACATGAAAACAATACTGAATACAAAAAACAATTTAGAAATTACTAAGTTATATTGATGTTGTTGCTGTTGTTATATGCCATCGAGTCAGTTCCAACTCATAGTGACCCTATATACAACAGAATGAAACACTGCCCGGTCCTGCACCATTCCCACAATTGTTATGCTTGTTGATGGCATTTCATAAACTATAAGATTTTAGGTCAGGAATTAGTTTTGTAGAATATCTAATTCATATCTCTCATTTTTTAAATGAAGAAAATGAGATCAGGGTTTTGCTCATACACTCAAAGGCAGGGCTAACTACATGCAAATTTAAATCCACAATCTACATCTCATTAGTCATTGGCCAGTGCTGAGAATGTTTAAATAAAATAGGATTTTATCATGTAACAGAGTTATTTTGTTTGTTTGCTTTTTAATAAAACAACTCATGTATTTGGTATGTATTATGGATTGAATTGTGTTCCCCCCAAAATATGTGTTGGAATCCTAACCCCTATACTATGCCAAATGAAATACACAGGAATCAAATCAACTACATCTGTGGAGAGACATGATGGAGAAGCTCAATATCATCAGTCAGAACAAGGCTGGGGCCAACTGTGGAACAGACCATCAATTGCTCATATGCAAGTTCAAGGTGAAGCTGAAGAAAATTAAAACAAGTGCAGGAGGGCCAAAGTACGACCTTGAGTATATCCCACCTGAATTTAGAGACCATCTCAAGAACAGATCTGATGCAATGAACATTAAAGACTGAAGATCAAATGAGTTGTGAGATGACATCAAGGACATCATCCATGAAGAAAGCAAGAGGTCATTAACAAGACAGGAAAGAAAGAAAAGACCAAAATGGATTTCAGAAGACACTCTGAAACTTGCTCTTGAACTCTAACTAGCTAAAGTGAATGGAAGAAATTATAAAGTAAAAGAGCTAAATAGAAGATTTCAAAGGGCAGCTAGAAAAGATAAAGTAAAATATAATCAAATGTGCAAAGATCTGGAGTTAGAAAAGCAAAAGATAAGGACACACTTAACATTTCTCAGACTGAAAGAACTGAAGAAAAAAGTCAAGCCTTGAGTTGCAATATTGAAGGATTCTATGGGAAAAATGTTAAATGATGCAGGAGGCATCAAAAGAAGATGGAAAGAATACACAGAATCACTGCACCAGAAAGAACTGGTTGACATTCAACCATTTCAGGAAGTAGCATATGATCAAGTACCGATGGTATTGTAGGAGGAAGTCCAAGCTGCACTGAAGGCATTTGTGAAAAACAAATGTTGAGATGTTTCAAGAAATGAATGCAGCACTGAAAGTGCTCTCTCATCTATGCCAAGAAATTTGGAAGACAGCTACCTGGCCAACTGACTGGAGGGGATCCATAGTTGTGCCCATTCCAAAGAAAGGTGATTCAACAGAATATGGAGATTATCAAACAATATCGTTAATATTACATGCGAGTAAAATTTTGCTGACGATAATTCAAAAACAGTTGCAGCAGTACCTTGACAAGGAACTGCCAGAAATTCAAGCCAGATCCAGAAGAGGATGTGGAACAAGGGACATCATTGCAGATGTCAGATGGATCTTGACTAAAAGCAGAGAACACCAGAAAGATTTTCACCTGTGTTTTATTGACTATGCAAAGGCATTCAACTCTGTGGATCATAAAAAATTATAGATAACATTGCAAAGAATGGGAATTCCAAAACTTAATTGTGCTCATGTGGAACCTGTACGTAGACCAAGAGAACAGAACAAGGGGATACTGCATGGTTTAAAATCAGGAAAGGTGTGTCTCAGGGTTGTATCCTTTCACCATACTTGTTCAATCTGTATGCTGAGCAAATAATCCAAGAAGCTTGACTATATGAAAAAGTACATGACATCAGGATTGGAGAAAGAGCCATTAACAACCTGCAAAGTGCAGACGACACAACCTTGCTTACTGAAAGCGAAGAGGACTTGAAGCACTTACTGATGAAGATCAAAGACTACAGCCTTCAGTATGGATTAAACTTCAACATGAAGAAAACAAGAATCCTCACAACTGGACCAATAACCAACATCATGATAAATGGAGAAAATATTGAAGTTGTCAAGGATTTCATTCAATGCCCATGGAAGCAGCAGTCAAGAAATCAAATGATGTATTCCTTTGGGCAAATTTTCTGCAAAAGACCTCTTTAAAGTGTTAAAAAGCAAAGATGTCACCTTGAGGACTAAGGTGTGCTTGACCCAAGCCATGGCATTTTCATTTGCCTCATATGCATGCAAAGCTGGACAAATAAGGAAGACTGAAGAAGAATTGATGCATGTGAATTATGGTGTTGGCTAAGAATATTGAGTAGGCCTTGGACTGCCAGAAGAAGAATACATCTGTCTTGGAAGTACAGCCAGAATGCTCCTTAGAAGCGAGGATGCTGAGACTTTGTCTCACGAACTTTAGACACATTATCAGAAGGGACTAGTCCCTGGAGAAAGACATCATGCTTGGTAAAATAGAGGGTCATTGGAAAAAAAGGAATACTCTTAAAGAAATGGATTGACACAGTGGCTGCAACAATGGGCAATGTTTCCTTCCTTTGTCCATGCAATCTCTATGAAACGGAATCGACTTGAGGGCACCTAACACAACAATTACTTGTGGATTTAATTCCACCTGGGAATAGTGTTTTCTTTCTTATGTTAATAAGGCTGTATCAGTGTAGGGTGTGTCTAAACCTAACCACTTTTGAGTTTGTATAAAGAGAGCAGATCAGGCATAGAGGAGCAAGCACCAAATGAAAAGGGAGATGCCACATGGAAATCATCAAGGAGCTTAGGAACACAGAGGATACTAGAGGAGGTAAGACAGGAATTTTTGCCCAGACTAAGAGAGAGAGAGTCCTCCCACAGAGCCAGTGCTCTGAATTTGGACTTCCAGCCTCCTAAACTGTCAGAAAATAAATTTCTGTCCTTTAAAGCCACCCACTCATCATAGCAGCACTAAGAAACTAAAACAGTATGTCTTCTTCTTTATCCCTTTCTGCAGTAGAATAAATAGGAAGACTGAAATCATCTTTTTTTCCTTTCTGTGCCTACTCCCTTCCAAATAATGGTGAGAGAGTGAAATAAACTGTGGTTTTGTGGTTCAAAGTCAGAGAATTTTGGGGCAAACTTGTGTGCTCCAAAAACAGACTCATGCAGGTATCGGTTTATTACAGACTGGTAACTATGTAAAGGGAAATTTGCAAAGGGGGACAGTGATGGAGATGTGTGCGAAGGTGTGCGCAAGCAGGAGAGTGTAGGGATCTTCAAGGGTCAGAGACGTGATCTCATTCTTGAACCCCACACTTGGGGTGATGAGACCTAAGATAGGGATAGTGTTATAAGCACTGTGAACTTTGCAGCCTTGGCAAAGTTCCCATTACAAAGGTTGGCACGGGCAGCAGGGATGGCAGTGATTGTGCCAATAAACCTGGCTGCCTGGGCAAGGATGGAAAAGCCATCACGTACCTAGCACTGTGCCCTTCGCTCTTTTCTTGGACAGTGTAAGTCCTGGAGTTCTAACGTAACCCAAGTGGGAAGACGGCATCCCAGATTGACTGATGGAGACTTTTTGTCAACCTTGATGGCCGTGGCCTCACACTGGATTTGATTTGACTTAGAAAAATAAAGACAGTGACATTTCTTGCACTCTGAGTACCATGGAGCAAGTTGTACCTGCTATAAGTGTAAATTTTCCTTTGCTATTATATAATAGGTATTTTGATGGGGTGAGGGGTGATAGCCAAGTACCAAGTAGATCATTTCACCCACCAACTTTTATTTTAGAAAGTGTATTTTTTTAAGGATAGTATTTCTTACTATACCATTTTTCTGGTCTACCTGAAAAGAGAAACAATGGATTTTTACAATTGTTTTTGGAGTAACATAAGCTCTTCGGGGCATAGAGTTTGTGCACTGAATTGCAGCACAGCATGAAATTTTACAGCTGAGTTATGAACCCCTGCCAATAAAAGTTTATAACGGAACAGCCAGCTTTTCTACCTTTAGGAGCAGGGTGGAGAAAATACATGCTCTAAAAGATACTGTTATCCTGGAAATATGATATTAATGATTGCACAATTTGAGAACAAAGAATTGAAATGTGAGGACGAAATTAATTAGACATACTTGAGAGTTATGTCGTTTATTACTCAACTTGTGTGCACGTTATTTACTTTATACAAATGTAGACTCAAAATGATTTGACATCTCATTCAATTTCATAATTAAATTAGAAGATTTGAGAATTCACAGGTTTTAAAATGAAGCTACTATTGACTTTAAATTATCCCTGTTAAGAGGGAAAGTAATAGAGTGAATAAATTAAATTCACTCTACATATGCTGTTGCGTCATTAATTTCCCTCCCAAAGACAACTCTTTACCTATCGAATACATTTATATCACAATTATCCACACAGTCAATATTCCAAAGAATCAAGGGAGGATAGACTTTTTTTTTAACATAAGGGGATATGATTGGTTATAATCTATTTTGAAGGCAAAAAGAAATCTAGGCAATTGAATAGAGCTGATAAGTAAAATACACTTGTTCAATGGATACCAAAATAATAATGATAATAATAATAATAATGGACACTTTTTAAATTTTTTGTAACTGAAAATCCCGTGAAGGATTCTCAACAAAAATCTTCACGAATATTGCACAGTCTTTTCATGGAATCACTTATAACAGAACTGTGCTCTCATTTGCCTGTTGTTGTGTGCCGTCCAGTCAATTTAGACTCATAGTGATACCATGTGACAGAGTAGAACTGCCCCATAGGGTTTTCTAGGAGGTAATCTTGATGGGAGCAGAGAAAGGCTCCCCACTTTGTCTTTTTGTTTGTTTGTTTTTCTACCTGATGGTGGCAGGCAGAGTGTATGAGTACCACTGGTACTCTGGTCAGTAGGGAAACATTCATATCAGCTCAAGTTGCTCAGCATCCAGGGCAGAGGGGAGTTATGACCTGGAAGGTAGAGTACCGAGGGCACTAGGAATGGAGGGGCTATGAACTCCACTGCTGGCTCTGCCATTTGCCCTAATGGGGTAGAGGGATTCATCTAACTGCCATTTGCCTTGTCTTCCTCCTAGCACAATAGGAAACACCATTCACCATGATAGAGATACTTAGGCTCATGGGATCTCAGCCTCATGGGATCTCAGCTGAAAGAGACTTCGGTCATCAAAGAGATGTTGGGAGGATTTGGATGAAATGTCACAGTGAAGTACTTTGTAGAAATAAAGTGCAGAAGGGTGTATCAACATCATTTTTCATTACGGAAGGTCCACCATTACTGTGAACTATAATGGCCAGAATAATTTATTTCATAGACAAAATGGGAATAATAACCACCCATCAATAAATGGTAGGTTTTCTCTGTGTTCCATGAGATAATCAAAGTCTTGTCCTCTTAGGCTGGCAAGGGGCAAACATGCATGCATTCATACATAATCATGCAGTAATTTTCGGAATCGACTGGATGGCAAAGGATTTGGTTTTGGTTTGGATGCATGTGCTGGGACTAGAGATCCTGATAAATAAATCACAGTTCTGCTCTCCAGGAGCTCACAGTCTTGGTGGAGGAAACCAAGTAAGAAAGCAAAAACACCATAGAGGTATTTTCAGGCTGATACAGGAATGTATAGGAAGATTTCAGATAATAAAGGAAGAGGGAAGAACAGAAGGCTTTTTGGAAGAGGTGACAATTGATTAAGCTTCGGAAGTTTAGTCATGAGAGATCCACGGGCAAAGGAAATAGCAGAGTATTCAGGGAATTACAAATGGCACCTGCTGGCAAATATGTGGGAAAGTGTGGGACAGATGATCAAGCAGTTTAAATCTTCTGCTAAAGGCAATGAGGATCTATATAATGACTAGATTTGCATTCTATAAAGGTGATTCTAATGCAATGGCAGAATGGATTAAAGGGGAGGGGAAGAAAGGAAGCATATTGTTCGTTTGTGTTTTCTAATTGTCCACAATGAGTGTGGATTGTTTGGACTTTTAAATTTTTTAAACTCAGAATCAGGTTGTGGTGGCCATGAAAATGCATCTCTCTGATCCCCAACTACAGGTAGCATAAGTGACCAAGGGCCCAGCTACTGCTGTGAAATCCATCACAGCATTAGCTCCAAAACCAGACTTCTACCAGTCAATGCCTGAGCAAGCCAAGGATACAAAGGCAGGTCAGCTTCTGGGAGACACAGGCTTCCTTTAATGGACAACTTGACTCAGAACCCCTAACAGCCTTGCTGAACCTTTCTTAGATTGCATGCCACTTCCTTCTCTGTCTTCTTCACTCTGCGTCAGAGTTAACATCACACTCTGAAAACCTTCCCAACCTTCTCCAGATTCCTCCCCATTTTTTCTTGTAGGTATTTTCCTTACTAAAATCGTAGCACATAATATCCCATCTTGGCTACTTCTTACCAGAGGATTTGGATTTGCCAAATAAATATTCCTTTTATAAATACAAAATTGGGAATGACTTGAGGTTAAGACTGAGTCTTAGGTATCTTTATAATTCTCAATTTTATCCCAATATCTGGCAGAAGACAGCCCAACCGTTTTGAAAGAATGAAAGAAAGAATAAATGAATCCAGATGTGATCATGTAGCAATAAGTTCAAGGTTATATATTAGCCATGTTAATTTTTTAATAAATGCAACAAAAACCTTGAGAACTGATGTACTAATTTTGGATGACCAAAGGGTTGACAGTGGACATCCTTTTTTTCAATCTGATTGGAACCAATATGGTAGTCATTTGATTAACTTTTTAAATTCAGTTAAATATGAGGAGTCAGAAAAATGATTCACGCTTTAGCATTTTATTATAACTCAAAATGTATTAATATGCATTTATTTGTCAAGGTTTTATAGGGTATAGAGCTTTTCTCTGAGTGGAGTTCACTAACCGGTCTTCTACTTTTGTGTTTGTTTTTGTTCTTGCATAAACCATGTCCATGATACATCATCTATAATTTCTTTAATGTTTAATTGGATCTTCAGTCTGAATGTACATTCCTCCCATATTTTACCATTTTTCCCTAAATATCTTATAGTTGCCTGGCAGGTATAGAATCTGTGTACATGTGTGTGACTTGTTTTTTTTTTTAGGGGGGTGGGATTAATTTCTCTTGCCTGGTTTCCATCT
Source organism: Trichechus manatus latirostris (assembly GCF_000243295.1). Classification (NCBI taxonomy): domain Eukaryota; kingdom Metazoa; phylum Chordata; class Mammalia; order Sirenia; family Trichechidae; genus Trichechus; species Trichechus manatus. The sequence goes on along the minus strand of NW_004444166.1, from coordinate 1,063,297 downwards.
GGAACAACTTCAGCCACAGTTTACACTTGTTGTTGGCTGCCATCGTGTTGTTTGACCCCTAGCTCATGGCGACTCCATGCACAAGGGGATGAACTACTGTGATCCATAGGGTTTTCATTGGCCGATTTTCAGAGGTAGATCACCAGGCCTTTCTTCCTAGTTTATCTTAGTCTGAAAGCTCCCCTGAAGCCTGTTCAGCATTATAGCAACACACAAGCTTCCACTCACAGATGAGTGGTGGCTGCTCTTGAGTGGATGCATTAACTAGAATCAAACCCAGGTATCCTGCTTGGAAGGTGAGAATTCTAGCACTGAACCAGCACTGTCCCCACAGTTAACACTACTGACTGCTTTTCCCACTCTGCATAGGAAAAAGAAAGGTATCTGAAGATTGAGTTCGGGAGAAGAAACTGAACTGACTTGGATCAGATAATTTCTTTCTCTTCTAAATCCAATATGTTCACAAGACAGATACATTTCTGCCTCCCACAAAGATGAGTTCTTTGCTTCTATGGGGGGCTGCCAGTTGCCCATCAATAGCTACCTATAATGGCACAAGTATAGCTGTGAAAATCTGGACTGATATATTAGAAAGCGTGTTATGGCGGCAACACTAGGTCACATATTCCAATCTTCGTTTTATCAGCAATAACACTGACATTTTGATCTCCCTCTGCCTAACTCCTGTGACCTAATTTGAGAGGTGAAGAATCCTAAACCCCAGCAATCTTTATAAAGTCTTTCTATATTGGTTTTAGTAAAAGTAACTCCTCTTCACACGCACATTCCATCTGTTGTATAATAATAGCTAACTAAATCAGACAATTGCAATAACAAGTACATCTGACAGAAACAGATTTGAAAAATTCATAACTGACTCTTGGTACATATGCCATCCAACATGTGGGAACTGAAGTGAGAGGGCACACTCAAGTGTAGGCTACTAGCCCAGAACATTCAAGAGGCATGAACATTATTCACTATGCATTTCCAGAGCAAATGGAGAGCAATAATTAATTTGGTGGGTTGGTTAAGTGAAGGTTGACCAGGAAAGCTTCTACTGGACTTACATGAACAAATTAACTACCAGCCCAGCATGATCTGAAATCCTGAGGCCCTCATCTAGACTAGATTATTCATATCTGGACGTTGTCTACACATAGGCCAGTGATTACAGTTTGGTTTTCTTTCTGTCAGAAATCACTTTTGACCTAGGTTTTTCCTCGAGATTAGCCTTGTTTGAACCATTTGAACTCATTTTTAACATCTCAGAAGAGTTTTTACACACAGTTTCTTTACATTTCCACCGATGCTTAGGATTCCAACTGATGCAATCTCCTCTAAGACCTATCTCCTCAACTAACTCTTTGCCCTTTAGCACATTCAATCTTGTCTCCTCTGTAGGGGATAATTTCAAATGTGCTTTACTTTCAAATATGAAAACGTTTCCCTTGATTCTGATATGCGTTTTGGTCGGTGCCTTCCAATCTTCCCACTTCTCTTCATTGACTAACATGGCGAAACCTCTGAAAGCTCATCTCCTCCCCCAGCTTTGCTGAGCTTGCTCTTCTGAAGGACCTTCTGCACAGAGCAGGCAGTTTTCTTCTCATTATCCATCCCTCTAACCTCCCTTGAACATCTTTTGAATCATCTCATCATTTACTCCTTCTGACTCTATTTGAACATGATTTGAACTGTTCTCTACTTTCCTCCTGTGCTGGGCCTTCTCTTCTCCTCTCCTAGCTCCCTTACTCCTGCCACCTGCCAAGTGTAGCCAAGTGTAGCAGATTAGAACACAAGCTCTTTAGCCAGACTGGCTGGAGCCAAACATTACTAGGCATATGACCTTGGACAATACACCAGTTGTCTTATCCAAACAGGGGGGATAATAATAGGCATTATCTCAAGTTCATTATGAGGTTGAAATTAGAAGCCAATACATTTAAAGAGATTTACACAGTGTTTGATACATACTGAATGTTCGATAAATACAGTTGGCTACATAAAGGCTGACTTTTTCTTGTTCTTTCTTTAGACACGCTTTCTAATGACTGCAAAAAAAATATTTTCCTGGGTTCAAGGACTTCTATATTCATGTTTCCGAGTTCTACATATATAAGCCTGAATTCTCTCATTTATAATCTAATCACAATCACATGCTTCTAACTACCTATTAAACATACCATTTTATATATTATCTCTGCTATTTCTACTCCATTCTTATATTGATCTTCTTTCTCATCCTTCTTTGAGCTCTGTTTAAGTATCTGAATAAAAAAAATTTCTATTTTTCAGTTACTATACCCAATAATGTACAATAATTTCTTCTTACTCTTCCAACCCATCAATCTTGCTTTGATGTCTTCAATACTTGCCTCTTTAATACTGGGATAGCCTGTTAATTGGTCTTCATGCCTCAAGCATCCAGTCACCAAGTCCATTCACTTCAATTCAGTCAATATTTATTGAACATCTATCATTGGCCACACATTGCTCAAGCCCCTGGGAAGCATTTGCAAATAAGAGAGAAAGGGTCCCCACTTCATGGATTTCCCAGTCCTGCGCCATGGCTCTCAACCTGGATGCATAGCACAGTCTCTTGAAGCTCTTTTGCCTGGAACCCATTTATTTTACATATCTATATTTCTTTTTTTTTCAGTTCTGCAAGGGATTGTGATAGCGTCAACAGTTGAGAAACACCACTATCATCTGTTGCATAGTTCTCAGACTCGTCTTCCTAAACCACTGTCCTTCTCATGCTACTTTCTTGCCAAAGAAAGCACGATGGCACTTCTTTTACTGCTTTATCCATAGTCACTTGGCTTTGTAGAATTCTCTTTATTCTGACCTCACCAAATCTTTTCAGGATCATTCAGGTATCTGTGCCATTTTGCAAACTAGACCTTGTGTACCACATGCCCTTCCTTCACATTTCCACCCATCCAGAATGGACTTGTAGTTTGAGCTTCACCCAGGTTATGGAGTCGTGCTGACTCTAAACTATGCTAAATCTTTCCCTTCTGTGCATACCTAGTGTATTTTAGAGCATAGTAGAAACGTTAAAAACCAGTTGCCATAAAATCAATTCCAACTCATGGCTACTGCATGTGTGTCAGAGTAGAACTTTGTCCCATAAGGTTTTCAATGGCTGATCTTTTGAAAGTAGATCACAGGGTCTTTCTTCCCAGGTGCCGCTGGGTGGACTTGAACCTCCAACATTTATAACACTCCGGGGACTCCAGTAGAAACATTAAGGGGGCCTTTTTCTCTTTTGGGGATTTTGGCTGGAGATTTGAAGCTGGGTACACAATGGTCGGTCTGCTAACCTAGCCTATTACTCCCCTCGGGCTAAGGAGGTAAAACAAATACCTGAAGAAGATGGGTACTGGAGACTTCTCCAGGAAGAACTGCTGAAGTGCTGTGTATCACCCCCTTCTACATACAAAAATAGGGATACGCAGAGATGTTCCTTCTCCCACCTCAAGCCAAATGAGAGGAATTCCATGAAAACCAAGCATACAAAGTAGGAGGATTTGTCAGGAGAGGCAACTGCACTTTCACCCCAGCAGGAGCATTGCTGATCTGGAGACATCCTCTGCTTTCCAGACATAAAGGGACCAGAACGGGGCTCACAGAGAAAGCTACTGGGGATCTGTCCTGTTTTTTTGTTTTTTGTTTTTTTCCAAGAAGTTTGAGGGACTCGAAGTTTGATGTCCCCAGGAAAAACCTGCATAAGCTAAAGGTTTTCTGGATCTCCTTATATTAGTACAATGAAAAGAGAGTGCTGGGGTGGCAGGGCCCATACTTCCCAAGTTTGTCAGGGTAAAGTGGACACCTTGAGAAGGAGTTGGGCTTGGCTTGATCTGAGAGGGACTTGTGCAAAAAGATCACTTGCCAGTAGTTGGAGACTCCAACCAAAAGTGTCTATACGGGGTGTATCACATGAACAGGGCTGAGGTAGGTGTCACAACTATCCAGAGCACGCATTGCCCATACCAGAGAACAGTGCAGTGGGAAGCCACTGCCTCTTCTTTCCTCCCCACCTCCAACCCTGAAGAAGTTACAGGCAATGACACAGTAAGGAAGAGCAGAATAATATTGAGAAAACGCAACTATAGTGTCCATGCCCAGTACAGGTTCCTGAGAGCCTGAGTTGGACCAGAGCTGGGGATGGGAAGAAATTTTAAGCTGAATGAGAAATCAGAGTTTGCTTTATATGGCACTGCTTGTTTAAAACCTAAAGGTGACCAGGAGAACTAAGGACTTGGCCCAAGATTTTGTCCAGGGATATGGAAGAATGATTCTATACAGTGAATTTAAAATGTCAGTGGTGAGCACAGGGGTGGATTATCCGAGAGGCAAGGTAAACAGTGCTTACTTTGCTTACCAGATCATCTGTAGTGGACAATTTCACATTTTTTCACCACATGAAAGATTCTGCTTCTAGGTATGGCTGGCATCTCTCTCTCTCCCAACCCCACAGCACCTTCCTACAGAATCAAAGCCTCTTTTCAAATTTACAATCCCTGACAGGAACCAATTACCCAGTAAGCAAGGTAACCACGGGCTTATTTACGCTTATTTACTAATCTGTAGTGAACAATTTCATGTTTTCCGCCACATCAAAGATGCGGTGAAATCCACGTGAAATTGTTTACTACAGATTAGTAAGAAAGCACAAGTAAGCCCATGCTTACCTTGCTTATTGAGTAACCTGCCCCTAGGTGAGCATAATTGTTTCCTGCTTCGTACTCTACCAAGTCCAGCTTTTTCAGTACAATAAGTAGAGATGTTCAGAGTTTACTTGATAATTCTATTTCTCCAACAGAATAAAGGTCCTGAGAGGGAAGGAATGGAAGCTCCCGGCTTCTTTTTTTAACTCCCCTGCCCTGAGGCACATGATAGGCCCTCTTGTAGCCCATTCCTTTGGACTTATTGAGGGTTCTGTCCCAGAACTTTCTGTGCGTTAGATTCAGTTTTTCATTAGACCTAATTAATGTGAGAAGCACATGTCTCTTCTTTCAGGAGTGCTCTTCCCAGTTGCCAAAATAACTCCCACAGTCAAGAAGATGCCCTCATTGAACAGTTAACACAGAGCTGGACTCCAGTTGGGAATATAGAAAACTCCAGGCCCCTGGTTGCCATTTGAGCACTTTCAGCAAGCAGCAAATTCACTCTAAAGGCTTTGATGTTGGATTATATTGCTGTTTAAAAAATAATTTCCAAACTCTGTGAGAAAATTTAACCCTTGAAAAGGTATCAAAGGAGTTTGGTTAGACAACAAATCTAAGGAAATTGAAAGTGAAAGTCCCCTATGCTTTCCACCTTCTCTATGATTATTTGTCCCCCTCTCTTGGAGAAGAGTTGTATTTAGAGTCTCAAGCACATTTATTTCCTGCAAACCTCGTGCCTCCTGGTGGATTGCTACTCCCAAAGGCCTATGAGAAAGCGTTTGGATTTGCCTGTGCTCAGTTTCTGCTTTTAGGTTGTATAGTTCCCCACAGAGTTTTACACTTTACACATATTTTCTAATTTCCATTTTTATTTTTATAAATGATTCCCTTTCCTTCTTTTTATTACAGTTTGCCCTTTTTTCCCCAAAAGAAAGACTTAAAATAAATTATTTCTGCTTATACTCCTTTAATTTCAAACAAAGTTGTTTAAAATGAACTCAGGCATGCCTGTTCTGATTTATCAGCTTGATTCAGGCAAAGGCAGGCTGTATTTTAGCTATGCATTCCCTTCAGTAGTGGGTCAACGACACCTATGAAATGCAGCCAATCTCTTCTTGGTCCTGACCATTGTCAGGAATGCCATCATATTCTTTTAGGTTGTCTACACACACTAATTATGAGAAAACCTTTCTAATAATCAGTCTTTCTCTCTTGTTCTCTTTCTCTCCCTCTTTCTTTCTCTCTCACGCACATGCACGAATTTTGGAACAACACTGAAATTAGAATGAGTCACTGTATTTCTAATCTGAACTGTCACAAAAAAAATCCACCAAGGTGAGGACTATGGTGCCATTACAGCTCCCATGTTTGGGCCCTCACAATACTCAGTCATCATTTTGGGCATACATCTATGCAGAGATTAGAGAAACAAGCAAGAGGCTGTGAGGTATAAGCAAGGTCAGAGAAAGTTAAGAGAGATGTTTTTGGAATTCTCTATCTGTTAAGTGAAGGAATACTAATGCCATTACTTTTGAGTTAATTTTGATAGTATTGTACTTGAGCTGTACTCACAGTTTGATTCAACATTTAGTTAACAGGACCACCAGCATCTTTCCAGCACACACACACACACACACACACACACACACACACACACACACACAAACACACACACACAGAGTATTATTAGAGTTTTATTTATTTATTTTTTTGGTGAAAAGCCTTCTCAAGCCTATCAAAACCATTTTACTGAGGTTTCAAATAAGAGGTAAGAACTATATTTTAAGATTCTCTCATATGTTCCTAAATGTAGGCAGGTAATGTGGTAGATATTCTGTTGTTCCAATTTTCTGTGTCAAGAGGGTCCACAGAATATAAAGGTGAGTTGCTATGAGTCAGCATCAACTTGTTGGTAATAGGTTTTTGGGTTTTTTTATGCGCTATATTACTCTCAGAAGGTCTTAAAGGTAGATTAAGAAAGGTACAGGAAATAAAGCAGGCCTGTTCCACTATGTAAAGTGTATGGGATGCATAAGAATAGCAGTAGTGATGTCAAAAAGTGAAAACGGAACAGGAACTGTGGGGAGAACAATGAAGAGAGGTTGGAGAAAGTCATGTTAAAGAGTACGATGCTATGAAAAAAACGTATTTATGCCTGTCCACCACTCACCCTTGACAAATGCACACTCCTAAAGGTCAATTAGAAGAGTTTACTTAGTTATGAAGGGAAGAGAGAAATATGTCAGAAACTATTGCGAACAATGGGAATTCCAGAACACTTAATTGTGTTCCTGAGGAACATGTATGTAGACCGAGAGGCAGTCATTCAAACAGAACAAGGGGATACTGTGTGGTTTAAAGTCAGGAAAGCTGTGTGTCAGAGTGGTATCCTTTCACCACACCTATTCAATCTGTACGCTGAGCAAATAATTCAAGAAGCTAGACTATATGAAGAAGAACGGGGCATCAGGATTGAAGGAAGACTCATTAACAACTTCTATTATGCAGATGACACAACCTTCCTTGCTGGAAGTGAAGAGGACTTGAAGCACTTATTGATGAAGATCAAAGACCACAGCCTTCAGTATGGATTACACCTCAACATAAAGAAAACAAAAATCCTCACTACTGGACCAATAACCAACATCATGATAAACAGAGAAAATATTGAAGTTGTCAAGGATTTCATTTTACTTGGAACCACAATCAACGTCTATGGAAGCAGTAGCCAAGAAATCAAACGATGCATTGCACTGGGCAAATCTGCTGCAAAAGATCTCTTTAAAGTGATAAAAAGCAAAGATGTCACCTTGAAGACTAAGGTGTGCCTGACCCAAGCCATGGTGTTTTCAATTGCCTCATATGCATGTGAAAGCTGGACAATGAATAAGGAAGACCGAAGAAGAATTGATGCCTTTGAATTATGGCGTTGAGGAAGAATATTGAATATACCATGGACTGCCAAAAGAATGAAAAAAATCTGTCTTGGAAGAAGTACAGCCAGAATGCTCTTCAGAAACAAAGATGGCAAGACTTCATTTCACATACTTTGGACAAGTTATCAGGAGGGACAAATCCTTGGAGAAGGACATCATGCTTGATAAAGTAGAGGGTCAATGAAAAAAAACAGGAAGACCCTCAACCAGATGGATTGACACAGTGGCTGCAACAATGAGCTCAAGCATAACAACAATTGTGAGAATGGTGCAGGACCAAGCAGTGTTTCGTTCTGTTGTACATAGCGTCGCTATGAGTCAGAACTGACTCGAGGGCACCTAACAACAACAGAAGGATCAGATGAGAGAAGAAAATAGACAAATATTCTTGCCCTTGAGGAGCTTAAATTCTAGTGGAAGACGAGATATTAAATATAATAAATAAGTAAATTACAGTTGTTACTGATTATATATACTTAATAGTATTACACACTGTGATATAATTAATAGTATGACATACTGTGGTGATACTATGAAAAAAAGAAAAAAATAGAATAGGAAAAGAGATAGGGAATACTTAGAAGCAGACAGTTGGAAATTTTAAATAGAGTGATCAGGGTGGGCCCTCTCTGAGAAGATAAAAATTGAGTAAGGATTTGAACAAGAGGAAGCCGTGCAAATGTCTAGAAGAAAAGCTTTCCAGGCAGTGGACATAGTCAGTGTATAGGACCTAAGGCAGGAGCATGCCTGCCTGGCTATTCGAAGGCACGGAAAGTTCTTGAATAGAGTAAGAGCTACATGAAAGGAAGGTCAGTCTCTCCACAAGTACTCTGCATGTTTCATTCCATTGTTTGTCCCCTCCCTCTCCAGTTTTTCAACCTCTTCCTGTCAACTGGATCCTTTCCATCAGTATTAAAACTAGTATTTTGAATATTTTAAAACTTATCCCTTAACCCTTGTTGTGGGTTGAATTGTTTTCCCCAAAATGTTATGTGAAAGTCCTAACCTCAGTACCTGTGAATGTGAACTTGTTTGGAAATAGGGTCTTTGCAGATGTAATTAGTCAACATGAGCTCATACTGAAGTAGGGTGAATCCTAATCCAATATGACTGTGTCCTTATAAAAGGAGGAGAAGATACACAGACAGACAGATATAGAGGAAGAAAGCCATATGAGACAGAGGCAGAGATTGGATTTATGCTGCCATATGCCAAGGAACACTTGGGGTTACCAGAGTCTGGAAGAGACAAGGAAGAATCTTCCCCTAGAGACTTTGGAGAGAGCGTGGACCTGCTGATATCTTGAATTCAGAATTCTAGCTTCCAGAACCTTGAGAGAATAAATCTCTGTTGTTGTAAGCCACCTAATTTGTAGTAATTTGCTATGCAAACCCTAGGAAACTAATATAACCCTATACCCTTTTCTAGTTTCTGATATAACCTCCGTCATAGCTAAGACACTCAAAGGATTTATCTACTCATGCTGCCTCTAGTCACCAGTCTACCATCCACTCCATTCTCTTCCTTTCCTCTACCACTCTACCAAAATTATTCTTCCAAAATACACCAATGAACTTCAAGTTTTTAAGTACAGTGGAAACTGCTCTCAATTCACTTGACTTTTAAGAAGAAACTCCTATCTTCTTTAAAACACTCTTTTCTTGACTTCCATGACATCACACTTTTCTAGTTCTTTTCCTACTGCTCGGATCACTACTTCTAGGCTCTTTTTTTTTTTTCCCCCCTTCATGCTCCATTAGACTCAATCACCAATAATTAGAGTTCTTCAGGGCTTAATCTTGGTCCCTCTTTTTACTGGATTTTTAAAATCTAAATTTTAAAAATTTGAGTATGTTCCGGTTTCACTTCCTAGGTAATGATTGAATTGGGCAGAACCAGTTGGAAGCTCTGATTCTAAGCCACAGATAAATACATTAAACTGCCTTCTTGACATCTCCACTTAATATCTCACAGACATCTCAAATAAATTTAACATGCCTAAATCTCAACTCTGGATCACATTTCCTCCAAACTCTATCCCAACTCTATTCTACTCCAGGGCTTTACATTTCAATAAATGGTACGTCATGGAATTATTTGCTCAGACCATAAATTAAGGAATCATCATTGACATTTCTCTTTCCCTTCTCACCGACATTCAACCATTAAAAAATCTCACCTGATTATTTATACAAAACATCTGTTTCATGTCTGTCTACTTCATCCCACTTCCACAGCTATAGGTCTATTTCAAGCCACTGTCATCTCTCACGAAAAACTGCAATATCCTTTTAACTTGTCTCTCTACTTTCATCCTTCACCCTTCCTCCCCACCCATTCTCCAAGCAGTAACTAAAGTCATATTTTTAAAATGCAAAACTGCTTATGTTTCTTTTTGTGCTTAAAACTCTTGAATTACTTCTAAAATCCTTTTGAATTTTTTTTTATTGTATTTTAGGTGAAGGTTTACAGAACAAATAGTTTCTCATTAAACAGTCAGTACACATGCTACCCTATGACAATGGTTAACAACCCCACTACATGTCAACACTGTCCTTACTCAACTTTGGGTTCCCTATCACCAGCTTTCCTGTCCCCTTCTGCCTTCTAGTCCTTGTCCCTGGACTGCTGTGTCTCATTAGTCCAGTTTTATTTTATGGGGCTGACCAATCCCCGGCTGAATGGTGAACCTCGGAAGTGACTTCACCACTGAGCTAAAAGGCTGTCTGGGGGCCATACTCTTGGGGTTTCTCCAGTCTCTTTCAGGCCAGTAAATCTGGTCTTTTTTTTGTGTGTTAGAATTTTGCTCTACATCCTTCTCCAGCTCTGTCCAGAACCCTCTGTTTTGAACCTGGTCAGAGTAGTCAGTGGTGGTAGCCGGGCACCGTCTAGCTGTACTGGACTCAGTCTGGTGGAGGCCTTGGTAGCTGTGGTCCATTAGTCCTTCGGACTAATCTTTTCCTTGTATCCTGTTCTCTTCATTCTCCCTTGCTCCCTAAGGTGTGAGACCAGTTGAGTATCTTAAATGGCTGCTCACAGGCTTTTAAGAACCCAGATGCTACTTACCAAGGTAGAATGTAGAACATTGTCTTTATAAACTGTGTTATGCCAACTGAGATAGATGTTCCCCCAGACCATGGTCCCCACAGCCCTCCGCCCAGCAATTCAGTCCCTCAGGGAGTTTGGATGTGTCTATGGAGCTTCCATGACCTTTCCTTGTACA
>NW_004444166.1:1001150-1052365 GCF_000243295.1 Trichechus manatus latirostris | reverse complement strand
TCCCTCAGGGAGTTTGGATGTGTCTATGGAGCTTCCATGACCTTTCCTTGTACAAGTTGTGCTGGCTTCCCCAGTATTGTGCACTGTCTCACCCTTCACCAAAGATACCACTTATCTATTGTCTATTTAGTATTCCCCCCACACTCCCCATCCCTCGTAACCAACAAAGATTGTTACTTTTTGTGTGTAAACTTTCCTTTTGAAATTTTAATCCAAAATTCTTAACATGGTCTTCAGGATCCTGCATGATCTAGCCCCTGTCTGTTTCTCTAGCCTCATCTTGAACCACTCTGCCTAAGAGCTAGTTCAAATCACACAATTTCTTTCCTTCCTTCCTTCCTCCCTCCCTCTGTCTCCCTCCTCTCCTCTCTCATTATCTCATTCAGTGAGGAACTATGCATAAGTTGTTTTCTTTGAATGAAATGCAATGTCTCTACCGCCCCCAGTCCCTGTAACTTCTCAGCTAACTCTTACTCATCCCTCCAGTCCTTCTTAATACTTGTTTTGATTATCTTTTCCTGCATAACAAACCACTCCAAAACTTAGTGGCTTAAAACAAAAATCACTTACTTGATCACGAGTCATCACTCTCAGCTGAGCTTATCTGGGTAGTTCTTCTGCTTGTCTTGCCAGTGGTCATTCACCTGGCTACATATCTTTGGTAAGCCCACTGGTGTCTGGGACCTTGCTTTTTTACTCCTGTCCCTCTTCATGTGGTATCCCCACATGGTCTCTCCAAATGGTCTCTCCAGCAAGGTAGTATGACTTTTTACATGGAGGCTCAGGGCTCTGAATAGCTCAAAGGTAGAAACTGCCAGGCCTTATTACGGGTTAGGTTCAGAAGCAGGACATTGTCATTTCTGAAACTTCTGACACACACAAGTTCTATCAGTGAAAGGGAGTTACAGGGACTATTCACAGATGCGGCTGCTTGGAAATGTAGTTCATTGGAGACCAACAATGTAACAGAATATGATACTATATCCTAATATAAATCAGATGTTATCTAAGAGGAAAAATATCTCAGTTATACAGAAAGGAAGGGGAAAAATCTGTAATTAATAAATTGACTTGTTACAGCTTTGATATGGGAGAGAAAAGACAAGGAAAATCAATGATAGCACATGTTTTGGCCTTGGGACTAAAGATTTAATTTCAAGGCCAGAAATGGACTTATTTTATTATTTTAGTTACCATCTTTTCTACAAAATCTTTAAGGTGAGAGAAACTGACATTGGCCACATAATTAGCAAAGGTTTACATGTAAAAAAAAGTTCAGTCTCTCTTATCTCTTTTCAAATACCTCTACTGAAATCCACATTGCAGTATTGAGAGCAGGCTGGTATTTATCTCTAGCAAACACAGAGTATAGTATTATTATTATTAATTTTATTTGTATTTTATTATCATCATCATTATTATTTTTATGCCAGTTAATAGCTGTTTGATGCAATCAGAGCAGCAAGAACAAAAATAAACAAACAAATCTATAGCACTATAGGTAGCTTAGTGTGGGCAGGTATCAGTCTCCGTAAGAGAAAAAATGCTTTAACACATCAAGAAAGATGCTCATCTATTGTTCATCCATTCATCCATTCTGTTCCAAATGTTCCTGATGCTGGCAGTGTACCAGGCACAGCGAGAGGAATCAGGGCTTACTTACTGCTGAGAAGTTCCCTGAGTAGCTCACTGTCTCTGTTAGCTCTTCTACTAGGCCTGACTGTAAGCCAGCTTCATACAATTAACTACACCTATCAGAGAAGCATGTAGAATGAAAATATAGAGGGATAATAACTATTGAAAGAGTCTTTTTTTTTTTTTAACAGCTAGATTAATGCTTTACATATTTCAAGTCTTAAAAAAGATTTTGCCATGGATATTTAGGGCCATATCTCACAATTTTTATGGAACTCACGAGTTACAGAGGAAACGCCCAAAGACTTAAAAAGCTACTGGTAGCTTTTCTTTTCTTTTTCTTTTGCAAAGCTAGTTTGGCTTCCTGGAGCATTACTGAGTGTATCAGAGTTTGTGGACAATGCAATGACACTTAGTGAATTGGCATTCCATTACCACAATTGGAAACCATCTCAAGGTAGTCACTGGATAGGATATAGGTCAATAAAGTCATCTTTGTAAAGAAAAGATAACACTGTGTTTGCACCAAGTGTCATATTGGCAGCCTGAGACAAATGTTTGGTTTAAAGTGGTAAACAACAAGCAAAGGAGAGGTATACAATAATTTTCTCTTATATAAAACTAAATTTTGTGACATTAATATTTTATTATATACTTATATTTCATACATATTGGATTTTTAAGAATATTTATCTCTCAGTTGCAGAGAACATACCCATCATGGAAAAATAGATCACAATGTCTCTTTATTTATTAATTGACACTCATTAAATACTTCATCAATTCACTTCTCTTCTGCCGTGCCTGTCTAACAGACCTTCTAACTATATCATGAAAACATAAAGTAGAGCAGATGGGGGAAAACTGCTAATAGGAAATTCCCTGTAAGTCTGACATTTGGTTTTAGTAACACCTCTAAATATCTGCAGACACTATCTTTAATCAAACATTTTTATCTGCAAAATTGGACTGGAAATTGCTTGTTAATGCCTAGCTAATAGCCTTTTTCTTTCCTAACAGCTAAGAAAAACCTCATTTCAGAATAGAATTAACTAGAAAATGACAATTCTTAGAATTTATGGTTGTCTTCCTAGTTCGTATCCATAACCTCCTAAGCTCTTTCTGATCAAATTGAATGAAAGCAATGCTTGCTTTAAAGTCAATCTGACTTCATTCAAGGAATGTATTTAGGCCAGCATGTACATTATAAAAGAAAAAAGAGCCATTTTCTTGTCGTCTTTTCCATTGCCTTAATTATGGGAACCAGGTTTTTCTTGATTCTGTTGGGATATAATGCTTCTTTGTCAATGTGTCTGCCAAAGATACTATATTAAAATGAAATATTTACAGAAAATATTTACAAGTCATTTGGTTCTTTATTGCATTTTGCAGGCTTTGTATTTTATTTAACTATATTTTGAAATAAAATCTTACCTAGCACTTCAAAAAGAGTTCACAGAAGTGTTTGGACACTATAAAATGGCATTCAGCCCCTTAGAGACAGGACCAGCCAATACTTGTAACAACATTTATTAGCTCTAGAGACAAGAAAGTAAAATGCAAACCCTAACAAGTGAAGTCACACCTGTGTATATTCATGCTTGTAAACAATATTTAATTATTCATCGAGTACAAAAAGAATAGTATATTTCTTCCAGTTGTTAACTCTGCTGCTAACCAAAAGATACTTACTTTTCTCTTTTTACTGCAATCCTGTAAATCTCTCATTGCTCTGCCTTATAGCAATCAATAAATCATTTCCCAGATATTAGAGCTCAAGGTCCATTCTAAAATAACCAGTGGGGTTCTGTCTCTCTATAAAGTTGACTTTATGATATATTAACTGTATAGAAGCTAGTCGTTTAAAATGTAACAAATGTTTTTAGAAAGTTTCCTGTGAACATTCCCTCATGAATCTGTTCCTGGTCTTTGTCACATCAGGAAATTACATAGGTTATAATTTTATTTTGCCCTATACTTATAAGTCAAAAGAGTTTGTAATAGATAGCATACCACTAGGAGAAAAGGAATTGTACTTACATACATCTGTCTGTTAACACACAATGAGGCAGCATGGTGAAATAAAAAGGTAAGACTTTGAAATTAGAACAACATATATTGGAATCTCAGCTAACCACCAGGTGAGTCACTGTGCTTCTTTGAGCTTCAGTTTCCTTATTTGTAAAGTTTGGGTAATAATATATACCTACTTTAGGTATTGCTAACCAAATAACTTTTAAAAATCATCCTTCATACCCACTTCTTCCCACATGTCTTCGCATTCTACTAATTCTTCATGTCTTACCTTAGATATCACTCTCTTAAGAAACCCCCCTCCCCACTTCCCATTCTACAGTAAGTTCTTTTTTCTGGTACTTTCATGAGTCTGTACTTCCTTTCTGTAGAGCAGGGGTTGGCAAATTACAACCCTTAGGCCAAATCCACTGTTTGTAAATAAAGTTTTATTAGAACACAGCCATGCTCATTCATTTACTTATTGTTTATGGCTGATTTTGCACTACAACTGCAGAGATGAATAGATGCAATGGAGAGTAAATATTTTTAAAAGGCTAGATAGTAAATATTTTAGCCCCCAAAGCCAAATATATTTATTATTTGGCCCTTAACAGAAAAGTTTGCTAACCTCCGTTTTAGAGAATTTATATTATTTTCAGTGGTGTACTTTTAGTGAGGCTATTTATAAAATTACTTTCTCCCTGCTAGGATATAAATTCCCTTATATGGTGAACTGTTTCTAGTCTTAATCTTCAGTGGTCCCTCATTACCAGTCAAACACTGTGTCTGGAATACAGTTAAAACCAGTTGCTGGGGAGTCGATGCCAATTTATGGCAACCCCATGTGTGTCAGAGTAGAACTGCGCTCTGTATAGTTTTCAGTGGCTGATTTTTCAGAAGTAGATCACTAGGGCTTTCTTCCTAGGCACCTCTGAGTGGATTCAAACTGCCAACCTTTTGGTTAGCAGCTGAGCACATTAACCATTTGTTGCACCCAGGGATTCCTGGGATACAGTTACTATTCAATAAATGTTGAATGAATGGAATAAATATATGAATGAATGAACAAACATGTAAATTTATTTCATTTTAAAATTACCCTAGTTATACAGTAATGAGCACAACACAAATAAAAGTGGACAACATTTTCATATATCATCCAAGTATTAAGATAAAATCACTACAGATATAACCATTTTAAGTGTTATAAATTACATACGTATACATTCAGCATTGTCTAACCTACACATAACAGTTTCAAAGAGGACCAGTTATGAATGAGCTATTCATAAAGCTTATATATTATGGACTTTATAAAGCATGCATAAATTAAATAACCATTTGTCCCATGTTAAAATACTTCAGTGACATATGAATAATATGTAGGCAAAGGCTAGAAAACTAATTATGAGGGAATTACTTACTTTTTATTCAATTACTTTTGGCATCACCTCTGCTGCATTTCTGCTTTATTGTATATTATTGCTCTCCCTCCTGTATCTCTACTTTGCATAAACAATATATCAGAAAGCACTTTACAATGAATGCCCAGCAGCTCCTGGCCTTGAAGAGCTTATTCACCTAATTGTGCATCCCTTGTGGATTTTTCATAATACTTTACAGATCTAATTTAAATACTTTTACAAATTCATCAAATACATTCTCCGAGGCACATTTACTCAGCTTACTTTTGAAACTTCTAATGAATTCTCTCGATATGTAATTTTATACTCAGCATCATGATTTGAATTAAATATTATTGAACAAGGTGTTCATTATTGGATGTGAATTATAATTAGAATGATAGGCAACCTTAACTATGATAATAGTTTTAGTCTATTTCCTATGGGACTTCCAGTTTTCAATCCAGTACAAAGACCAATACCCTCTGCTAAAGGTCTGTTATAAGGGTTACAAGTAAATTAAGCAATGTCAGTTCTACATGCTTAAAAGCTAGGATTAGCAGATACAATTTAACTCTTAAAGGCAAATAGCAGGCTGTCCTGGTGCTCATAAATCAGCAGTGCTAGGAAGCTGACCTGCTTTATACTCAGTTTAGCATCCTGATATTGAGAGATGACCTAGATTTTTCAAGAACCACATGTGAACCTCGTAAATGACTGCTGTACCCATCTATTCACATATGCATCAGCCAAAGCAACAAATGTGGTCTGTAAAGAAAATCTGAGCAACTGAGAGATTTTCTACTAGAAATATGTTCATTTCTTTAATACCATAAAGAGATATCTTATGTAGGCAAAAAAGCTACTTTTGTGGTAGTTGTGTTTGAGTGGTAGAATTATGATATATTTTTCTTTTCAGATATTTTAAAATGTAGTCACTACATATTCATTTATGATTTAATCATCCTGTTGTAAATGTGGCTTTAACTGGGAAACAAATCAGAATACTGTTCACGGGAGCTACAATTCAATAATATGTCAATATGCTCTTCACTCCTTTTAAATCTGCATTTTTCACATGGCATGTTGGGGACATTTAGGGTTTCAGTACATTGGAATGGACCGTGTTTATGACATGTTTATGACATAGCCTGTCAAAAATGTTTTAAAAACTAAATCTGGGTCAGCTTATTTCACATCACCTACTTCCTGTAATTGTGTCAACTCATAATCAGTTCTATTCCCTTTTACCATGGTCTTCCTTCCAAAAGACACTGCCAAGTCCAAACTAATATTATGCCTGCATCTTTCATCCCCTGACTAGCTCCATGTGCCTCCATCTCTTGCAATCCCAGCTTTATTATAGAACGCAGATGAAAATAAAATTACTCTTCCTATCTCAGCAATATAGAAATGCTCCTTCCTTTCCTCATTTTGGGTGTATTTGTATGTCTTAGTGTATGTCTGTGTGTATGTGGGTGCACGTGTGTGTATTTGAATGCATACCGCTGTATATGTGAAGAGATGTTACAAGTTATACTGGGAAAGAGGACATCCTGGACTAGATTAAAAATGTTCCATGCCCAACTATTTGAGTAAACCATAAATAGTAATTTCTAAAGTAAAAACCAAAAACAAATCTGTTGTTGTCAAGTCAATTCCAACTCTTAGTGACCCTATAGCTAGAGTAGAACTGCCTCACAGAATTTCCAGGAAGCAGCTGGTGGATTCTAACTGCCAAACTTTTTGGTTAGCAGCCAAGTTCTTAACCACTGTGCCACCAGGGCTCCGATTTCTTTTTTCTCGCTCTCTCTTTTTTTATTGTACTTTAGATGAAGGTTTACAAAACAACTAGTTTCTCATTTAACAGTTAGTACACATATTGTTTTATGACAATGGTTAACCCCACGACATGTCAGCACTGTCCTTTCTCAACCTTGGGTTCCCTATTACAGCTTTCCTGTCCCCTCCTGCCTTCAATTCCTTTTCCCTGGACTGTTGTGCCCCATTAGTCTTATTTTGTTTTGTGGGGCTGTCTAATCTTTGGCTGAATGGTGAACCTCGGGAGTGACTTCATTACTGAGCTAAAACGGTGTTTGGGAGCCATACTCTTGGGGTTTCTCCAATCCCTTTCAAGCCAGTAAGGCTGGTCTTTTTTTTGTGAGTTAGAATCTTGTTCTACGTTTTTCTCCAGCTCTGTCTGGGACCCTCTGTTGTGATCCCGGTCAGAGCAGTCAGTGGCGGTAGCTGGGCACCATCTAGTTGTACTGGACTCAGTCTGGTAGAGGCTGTGGTAGTTGTGGTCCATTAGTCCTTTGGACTAATCTTTGCCTTGTATCTTGTTTTCTTCATTCTCCCTTGCTGCGAAAGTGTGAGACCATTGGAGTATCTTAAATGGCTGCTCATAGGCTTTTAAGACCCCAGACGCTACTCACCAAGGTAGAATGTAGAACATTTTCTTTATAAACTGTGTTATGCCAATTGAGCTAGATGTTCCCTGAGACCATGGTCCCCACAGCCCTCCACCCAGTAATTCAGTCCCTCAGGGAGTTTGGATGTGTCTATGGCAGGGCTCCAATTCCTAAAGCGGTGCTAATTAACTCATGCAGCCCTTCTCAGTAGATTTAGGCATGCTTATTGTTGCTTCTTACACTGTGAGGAAATATTTCCCCCATTTTAAAGATATAGGCTGATAAGCACAGGAAAAAAATGAAAAATATATTTTCTTTTAGCACATATTATAGTAGATATGACCAATTTGCTAATTTTCCTATATTTCTTTTTGTTGAAGCAAGAAAAGGGACCTCAGCATCTGTGACCTGGGCCCACTTCTATCATGCTCAGACTATGGGCCTCATGGTAACATTTAAAGATTTTCTGGGAAGGCAAATATAAGAGGCTCCCATCCTCATGGTTTCTTTTAAAAACTTCTTAAAGACAGAAAAAGAGTTGAAAATTCTAGCATAACTTCTGTTGCCTGAGTGACCAAACAACATGGCAGACTGAGCTCAGGCAGACTCACTCACAATATTGGATAAAATATAATAAACCTTTATTTCATATACATAGACATACTGAAAGAAAGAAACAAAAGTTGTCATGTACTAGAAGTGAAGGAGGAAACTGTAAGCTAGAGTTGTAATCATATGGGTAGATGCCTCAAGAGCCACAAAGAGGATACCAAAAAAACCAAACCCGTTGCCGTCTAGTCGATGCTGACTCACAGCGACCCTATAGGACAGAGTAGAACTGCCCCCATAGGGTTTCCAAGGAGCAGCTGGTGAGTTCGAACTGCCGACCTTTTGGTTAGCAGCCATAACTCTTAACCAGGACACAGATAAAGACCCTAATGGCTAGGAACAAGGTGTAAATATCTACACAGGGATAAAAAAGGTCTATCTCTGCACAAGGAATCCCTGAGTGGTGCAAATGGTTAATGTTCGTCTGCTAACCAAAAGTTTGGAGGTTTGAGTTTACCCAGAGGCACCTTGGAAGAAAGTCCTGGTGATTTACTTCCAAAAAACCAGCAATTAAAAACCCTATGAAGCACAGTTCTATTCTGATACACATGGGTCACCATGAGTTGGAATCAACTCATGGCAACTTGGATCTCAGGTCTTCCTTAAAGAGGAAGTAGAGACTTTCTACCTACAAGATTTGGGAAGCAGCAAGGAAGTTTTTCACCTGTACTTGCTCTGGTTGGAAATTGAAACCTCAGCTATGCACCACGCACAGACTGAAATCTAATTTATACAAACTGTGTAGTAAGAGATGTTAAATTGAGAAATGAAAATAAAATCTTTTCCCAGGCTGCTGAAATCACTGGGTTGTTGAGGAAAACAAATGCACAACTTCATTACAGACGTACTTCTACAACTCAGGGAAATAGAATTTGCATGGAAAGAAAAACTCACTGGAGATAAGATCACAGTAAAACGTTTTAACCATACAAGTAAGCACACCACTATGAAAGGCAGTATACCAACAAACAATCAACAAAATTAGAACCTGCCTGAACTTGAGATGACGGACTAATTTTTAAAAACATCTAAAATATTTGTGCTTAAAATGGTTGCATATACAGAATCATAGAATCAATAAAAATAACCAAAGATTAAAATAGGCAATTTTTTTTTAAAAACATGAAAAAATATATTAAATGTAAACACGATGGATGAGTTAAAAACACATTAAGTAAAACTTTGGAGAGTGTCACGAACTAGAAGATAGCTCTGTGAGAGTACTCAGAATGGGGTTTGTTTTGATAAAGAGATGGAAAATGTGACTAGAGACATGAAAATGAGCAGTAAAACCCACTATAGATCTAATAGATATTCCAGGTGTACAGTATTATTAGAACTAGAGAGAAGCAATATTCTAGGAGATATTAGCTAAGAATTTTTTATAACGGAACTATTGGAGTCTTCAGTTTGATGATACAAACCAAATCCTAACTAAGATTCATCTTTAGACCCACTTGATGAAACTGAAGATCATGGAAGGTGAAGAGAAAAAGCTTAAACCAACCAGAATTCTAAGGAGCTTATACTGAAAGCAATGAAAATTAACTGACAGCAGAATTACTATCAACAGTAAATAGAGAGGCCAGAAGAAAAAGGTATTTCTAATTCCAAAGGCTGATATATTAGAAAAACTAACACAAAACAGAAGGACATGATCAAAATTAAGATATTTTAAGATCTTTGCCTTGTGGGAAGAAAGAATACAAAAACTGATTAATTTTTTGCTCCGTTAGGTCAAGGGAGAATGTTACAATTTTGAAGGAAACCACAGAAGAGTAATAAGAGAATTTGTAACTTCAAGAGTTAAAAAAGAGAGGAATGGAATAAAGAAAAGCCGATCAATGAAATACTTTATACAGAAAGAAAATGATGGATACAATGCATGGTCAATAAAATAATCTACAAGTAAACGGTAAATATAAGGCTGAATATATTTGTAATAGAAGGTTCCTGAAAAGCACAAATGGTTTGTCCTTGACTATTAATCTAAAGGTTGGCAGTTTGAACCTACCCAGCAGCACCATCAAAGAAAGGCCTGGAGACTTGCTTTCATAAAGATTACAGCCAAGAAGACCCCATGAAAAAGTTCTACTCTGTAACACATGAGGTGGCTGGGAGTCAGAATTGACTCAATGGCAATAGGTTTGGTTTGGTTTAGAAATAAGTGAAAGAGGATTATGTTACCTAAATAGGTAACACAATAATACCTAATAGAAAGAGATAGCCTCAAATGAGACTAATAAAAAAAAAAAAAAAAAAAAACCACCAAAAACAAAATTAACTATATGTCACCTGTAGGAGATACTACAAAACGTAATGGCACATAAAAGATGACTGTAAAGAGATACAGAAAGTATGCAAGGGAGACACGAACCGAAAGAAGAAGATGCAACAATATGAATAAAGACAAACTGACATAAGGCAAAAACCCATTTTTCAACCCAAGAAGGGTCATTATTGATTTTAAAAAGTCAATTTACAAGGAAAATTCAATAATCTGGATCCTAAAAACAGTATCTCAAAGTCAGTAGAGCAAAAATTGAACTGTCAGAATTACACAGAAAAATTGACAAAACTACATTCATACAGATTTTTTAAATTTCTGGTTAGGAACAGATGAAAAAGAAAACCCCTGAAACTATAGATGGTTTGAACACAAGTAACAAATTGATCTACTGGTCTTACACAGAATCTTGCAAGCAATAATTAGATTACATACAGGCTATGTAAAAAGACCATCCACATACTATTAAAAAAAAAAGTAATCTCCATATTTACATAATAATTGTAGTACAATGTAATAAAATTTGAAATTGGTACCAAAAAGCAATCCACAAATATCCATTTATTTGTAAATCTTACAGTCCACAACTCATAATTCATAGTTCAAAGATGCAACCATAATGGAAATTAAGCAACATTTGGAAATGAAGTCAATGAAAACACTACATATCCCAAGTCACAGAAATGAATCCAAAGGGTCTACAGATGGAGATTTATAGCCTAAAATGCACCCAATAAACCAAGCCAAGAATTAAGTTGAAGAAGAAGGTAGTAATGAACAACCGAAAAAACTCAAAAAAAGTGGAGGAAAAAGCCAATGAGATGATATATTCCTTCTTAAAAAAGAGAAAGTGTACAAAAGTAGAGCATAAGTAAAAGAAAGAAAAAGCTAGACATTAAAAATACTAATAAACTAGAGAACACTTTTGACATATTTATGAAAGAAAATAGAGATAAAACAAAAATGAGCTTCATTAAGAAATGAAAGAGAACAAAATATTAATTTAGTAGAAATGTAAAAACAATGAATAAATGATACAAACAATTTTATGCCAATATATATGAAACTTAGAGAAAACAGATTGTGTTCTAGAAAAAGAAATAAACTATATTTACTGAAATTTTAAAAAACTAAAACATTTAAGATCTGTAACTATTATTTTAATAGAACCACTAGTGAAAAAGTCTAACATAAAAACATAATGTTCAAATAATTTTATAACTTTCAATAAAACAATATGTACATTTTTTGCCCATTATTCTAGAGGATAGGAAAAAGAGTTACTTGACTCTTTTTTAAGGCTGAAAAAACATTAATACATACACTAGCCAAGTATAATAGAGCAAGGGAAATTCATTGGTCACAGTTTAAGAAAATCCTGAATTAACTTTTAGCAAGCCAAATAAAAAAGATATTAAAATTATGTCATGACAATGTAAGGGTTTTCTCAGGAAGTCAATAATTGTTTAGCTTTAAAATTCTACTAGTAAAAGTAACCATGTTAACAGACAGAGGAGAAAAACATGTGACCATTTGAACAGATAGAGATAAAGAATTTTATAGAATTCAGCATTTTTTTTCATGATAAATCTCAGCAAACAAGAAAAAGAAATTTTCTGAACTTGGTGAAGGGCATCTAACAAAACCCACTATCAAAAGCATGATAAACGGTGAGGATTCTAGAATGTCTGCTATTAAGACTTTGACATTAGATTGGAGATACTAAATATTGCAGTAAAGTCAGTCAAACAAAATATGCACTTTGAAGATTAAAATGAAAGGAATATATTCATTGATTACAGATGATATGATTATCTTCAGTGAAAACCCCAAAAAATCTATATGCTTTATTAATAATAGAGTTCAGTACAGTTCCTTGGTATAAAGTCATTTCTTTACACAAACAAAAACCAATTAGATAATTTAATATAAAGATTACATTAATAAGAACAAGAAAATCCTCTAAAATAAGTAGAAGTAAGTTTTTACAGCAAGAGGTGCAAGGTATAATGAGACTTTTTTGAATAACAATAAAACATACAAAGATTTATAAGAGGTAATTCCCAATCCCCGAAGCTTCTTATCTACTAAATCAGAAGTTAAAATAAAACAAGTGTTCAATAACTATAGCAAGAAATAAGGCATGACAATTATCAGGTGAGTGGTGAAAATAAAGTCCTTTTGGGGTTTAGGTGATGAGCATTTAACTTAGGTAATGAAATTCAAATATTCATAATAGAGTTGCTGAAGTTGGTATTTTAAACACAGGCAATCGCTGATGTATTAAAAAAGTATCTGACCCTTGGAAAATATATACAGTGGTATAATATACAGCCATTAATGATATTACAGAAATGTAAACAGACTGACATAAAATTATGAATTCTATATGAATATTCATAGTCCCTTTTTGCTAATGTACATGGGGTTTCCACGGTGCAGAGGCCTGTTGGCCAGCAACTTTAACCTTGGAGTTTTCCTCTAAATAGCAACTTGCCTCTCTCTCTCTGTGCAAGAGAGACACCAGGAATGAGTTGGTACAGACTTACGGCTTTCGTTCACCCCTTAATCTCCTGTTCGACTTTTAATTTGCTCGTTCATTGACTCAGTCAATGTTTATTGAGTATCTACTATATGCCAAGTACCATTCTAGGTGCTAGATATACAGTAGTGAATAATCCAAAAATGGTCTCTTCAGAGGGTGTATAGTATAATAAAAAGTTAGATAAATCTATCCAATTATAATTAATGGTGTATACGATAATGGAAAAGGACAACATGCTATGAAAGTCAATAATGTTTGTTTATTTTAAACTGACTTTTCAGAGGAGGCCTCAGTGAGAAATAGCCAACCACGAACAAAGAGTGAGAAAGATCATCCCAAGAAAAGGGGAGACCAGAGTGTGTGTGAAGGTACTGAGGCAGGACAGTGCTTAGAAAGAGTTTGGAAAGAGTGAGTCACTGAGAGAAGGAAGAGTGCTAGAAGACAGTGCATCCTGGAGAGTGATACGGAAAGGCGTGGAGAGGTCAGTGGGGACCAGTTCATACAGGTCCTTTAAATTAGGTTCTGTATTATGCTAAATGCAATCATAAGCCATTGAAGAGTTTTATTCACGGACATGATTGGTTTTCTGTTTTAAAGGAGACCCCTTGATGTGTGTGGAAAATAGGTTGGAGAGAGGCAAGAATGTAAGTGGGAAGGCCAATTAGCAAATCATTATAGTCCATGGGAGAGATGACCATAGCTTAGATAGGTAGTGGCAGTAGAGATGGAGATGAAGTGACAGATTTGAGGTAAAATTATTTGGAAGTTGAATTGACTGGACTTCATATTGGAATTCCTGGTGAAAATGAGACTCAAGAATGGTTTAAACCTATTTCTAAGAACATGCCTTTAGTGTATTTTGGATACAATTCTGATTAAATATGAACACTTACTCTTATTGGAAATAGATTACATGTTTATTATGATTCTTACTCTAACATTTCTTGTAACTATCAGTAAACCAGTGTTAATAGTGTTAATAAGTACTTCTCCCTGAACTTTTTCAATGAGACCATCATCAAACTCCTTTGCCTGGCTAGGCATGTAATCAGCTTCTTCCTAGTTCTCTTTCCTAAAAAGGTCAGTTCAGATTACCTTTCTTTTGAAAGCACTGGTTTGCTATAATATTCTCTATTGCCTCCCATATGCCCACCTTTTAGTCCTCCTCCCCCATATAAACTATTCAAAGCATAGTTCTTTACTGGCCACGTAATAGTCAGATGGCCATCAAATCAGACTTAACCTAAAAGCAAGGCTTGCTCAAGTCATTTTTGAATGATTAATAATCAACGTGAGAAATATTTTTGTTTTGAATGTCTAATAAACTCTTTAAATTATTGTTGTTGTTAGGTGTCGAGTCAGTTCTGACTCACAACGACCCTAGGGACATATGAAACACTGCCTAGTCCGGCACCATCCTCAAACTTATGGCTATGTTTGAGCCCATTGTTGCAGCCACTGTGTCAATCTATCTCGTCAACTTTAAATTATATTACTCAATAATAACAAAAGCAACTTAAACTTAATTGGGTACTAGGTTTAGAAAATACTTGTTTTCGATTCAATTACATTTGTAACTTTCTCTCAATGTAATTCCATTATTCATCTGTTTTACTGATGCTCGCTCTGGAATCAAGTGTTCAATAATTCATACAAAATAATTTCTGCAGGTTACTTTCTTGGTGAATGCACCGAATAGTTATCTATTAGCATATAATTTCTCATTTTATATTCTTGACTCAGTAATTACTTCTGCCCCCCCACCAAATGCATTTGATGTCTTTTGCTAAAATCACTTAAATGGTAAGATTAGGTTCACATTCTGTGCCTGAGACCTCCTTCTTACTAGAGGAAAAAGCATATTAGCAACAGTCTTGAATATTTATTTTAAATTTCTCATATATTCATATGCCAAGTGTCCTAAGTTTTTTATTGCCTAATCTTGGTTTCCTGGCTAATCAGTCATATCATAATATATCCTCGGACATTTTTCTTAAAAGAATCAATCCCATTGGGTTGGTAATTCGCCTGAAATCTTGACAAACTGTATGTATATAAATGTTTATTCACTTGATTCGTGATTAAAGTTATGTAACCATATATAAATAAGTGAAATATATAGTGCAACTATCAGAACAATGTCAACCATTTAAATAACTCATAAATCACCATGCTTTTAAACTCAAAGTGTTTTCATCATAGCTGAAATACCCTTCTTTCCTAGCAATGATCTTGAAGCATTTAACAAGACTATAAACACCATTTCAATCAGCAAAACAGGTTATTCTATTGGGAAAACAATCCTGGATATTGTTAAAGATGCTTAGTGATGTGTTTCTCAAATCTGAGTTCATAGGACCACCCATTAAAAATATCACAGTACACACATGTGAAGTAATATTCAAAAGGTCAGAAGACAGGCTTAAGAATTCACCTATAACAAGCTCCCAGGGGATTCTTATTCACACCAACATTTGACAACCACGGACTTAGAATATATGCCACTGGACGGGTGTTAAATGACCATGTAACAAGTCACTAGAAAGAGAATTGGATTAATCTGTTCACTGAAGAGAAGGTTCTATTGCTGATAGAAAGGTTATTTCTACAGAAATCATATTTTTCTTTATTTCAGCCCTTATGTAGAGGGAGGGGGAAAAGGGGAGTGGGGAAAGAGAGAAAGAACATTTGGAATTATAGTAAAAATAAAAATTTATATAAAAATAACCGACTGAACAGTTACCTTGAAATTTTAGGAATATGACAACAAACACTAAATTACAAACACTTATTTCATCAGATGAGATTAAAACATGGAAAGTCTAATGATAGCTGCCTCTTGAAATCAAATAGCATTGTCTGTGATGGCACGAAATTCCCCATGATTTAAAGAGTGACAGAGCCACTTGCTGAGAATATTGCCTGTAATTCTGCCCCTCTCCTTGCCCAGGTGTCATTATTGTGTAATCAAAAAGATATCAAGTTATTCTACTGATGCTTTTCTTCCATTTTCCTGAAATTTGGCTTTTTCTGATAAAGGGTGATAAGCAAAATTCTAAGCGCAATATCACTACACCAGAGGACCATGCTTTCAGAGAAGAAAAAGAAAAATGTGACAAAACAGACCCTTTTTCCCTATGTGTATTTGGAAGCAGCAATATTTTTGTAGGGGACTGAGGATACAGTATTCTTTTGGGGCCTCAGAATTCAGAAGGTTCTCACCTACCCACAGAAATGATAGCACCTGCTTATGAAGAAGCAGGACCTATCTGACATTCAAGAGATGCTTAATTCATGTTTAGAAAATTAAAGGATGGATAAGAGAATGAGGTTTGACAGAAATTCAGGAATTAGAAAAATAAGGTGGGTAAAGTCATACCTAAATAATTATGAAACAAAGAGAGGGATGTTTAAAGCCCACAAACCCCCAAAGCCTTTGAGTATTAAATCAATGTGGAAAATAAGGAACAGAAGGACCGAACTTAGGTGCCTGAGGCTTTTAGCTGGATGACAAAAACAAAGATTTATCAGTAACAGAAATAGGGCAAGCAGAAGTAGGTTGGTTTCTGGTAAAGTTAAAACTTTATGTCTTGAGTTTGAGATAAAGCTAAAGCTTATGGAAAGATCAGAGTCAGAGAAAAATATTAAAACTCATATAATAACATATGGGAAACTACCATGTGCCGGGTGCTGTGTTAAGGAGGGTTATACTCATCATCATTCTTCCTCATAAAACATTTGGGGTGTGGTTATTGCCCCCTCACCCCTCACATTTTACATTGGAGAAACTGAGGTTTGCCTAGGACCACACAGTGATTAGTGTCTACCCATCACAGGCAGTTAAGACATGCTTCCTGAACATTTTAGAAGAGCCAAGATAAAACAAAGGAGTCCTGGTGGCACAGTGGTTAAGTGCTTGGCTGCTAAATGAAAGGTTGGTGATTGGAACCCACCAGCCCCTCTGAGGGAGAAAGATGTGGCAGTCTGCTTCTGTAAAGATTTACAGCCTTGGAAACTCTACAGAGCAGTTCTGCTCTGTCCTATAGGGTTGCTATGAATAGGAATCGACTTGAAGGCAAAGGTTTTTTTTGGTTTAAGATAAATCACGTGTCTGTCTGACACCAAAGCCCATTCTTCATCTAGTTTTCCTCATGGCCACTCTTCCACAGTGTGTCTGGTAGCATGTTTTACATGTTGTTGTTGTTGTGTGCCGTCGAGTCGATTCCTAGGGTTTCCAAGGAATGGCTGGTGGATTTGAACTACTGACCTTTTGGTTAGCAGCTTGAGCTCTTAACCACTTTGCCACCAGTGCTGTATAGGAGTTAAAATGGCATCTAGTGGAAAGATAATCAGCTTCCAGGGCCTAGGGATTTAGTTTTGTGTGTGCATTTCATCGAGGACACACGTCTTTCTGCCACATGTTCCACTGACAATAATGTCATGAGACTTGCTGGGAGATACACATGCATAACTGTAGATTCCCTGAGTTCTTATAAAAAAGGGCATGATATAAATCCAAGGTAATTAATACCTGTGCGTCATGTGTATTTCCTGCATTAAAAATAAATAAGCCAAGTAAAAGCAATTTAATTGTCTCTGTATTCCCAATATCCAGGATCCATGGAAGAGAGGTAAGGGGAATTAATCCTATTTTCTGCCTTCCAAAGTCACGTAAATTTTAACATGATTTCCTATAGGGAAACACTATACAGAATATAACAAAAACTTCTAATGAAAAAGGCCTTTCAGTGTGTTGTCCTTTCAACAACTTCATTTAGCACTTCTACACTAACTTTTGCACATATACAAATTCAAGCATTTTTCTAACTCTGAAAGCTATACTTTTCCCCCATGTATTTAAATTTTCTCCTTGTCTACTCTATTATCTCACTCAGTAAATAGGAATTTCTTCGGTGTCTGAGAAACTCCCACCTCCTGCCTGAATAGACCATTATTAATATATCCTCAAAACCATTATTATGTTCAAGAATTATTCCTTTATTAAAATGCACTAAGCAGCAATTCTGGGTATGTAAAAAGAACATAAGAAAATTTCAGAAGACTTTGATTCAAATAGTAGCAGCAGCAGGCCAAATGTTATATAGCCCTGTCCTGGTATACATACAAAACATTTTAATATCTAATGTTGTCAAAGATGTGGGTGAAGCAGCAGTCACATACACTGCTACTAAGAATTTAAATTAGAAGAGGTACAAAGGCTTGGAGAGCCGTCTGACATTACTCATCCAAATTTAAAATGGGAACATTCTTTGGCCAGGCAATCGCACTTATAGGAATCTACCTTAATTCAATATTAGTCTAAGTATATTAAAATAGATGTACTAGGATTTTTATTATAGAATATTTAAAAATAGCAAAATGCCTACTAGTAGAATTACTAAATATGATAAGTCTATATGTAATGGAATAGTATGTAAGAAACAAGGAATATAAAATGAAATGGAATGCTATCCACAGTATATTATAAAATGAAAAAAGCAAATTGGAAAACTAATTTTACAGTATGAAGCCATTTTGTATCTAGATATTATCCATATATGTATATATGTCCACCACTTGTCTGTCAGTTTGTTGTACTGTGGTGGTTTGTGTGTTGCTGTGATGCTGTAAGCTATGCCACTGGTATTTCAAATACTAGTAGGGTTACCCATGGTGGACAGGTTTCAGCAGAGCTTCCAGAACTAAGATAGACTAGGAATAAGGACCTGGTGATCTACTTCTGAAAAAATTCGCCAGGGAAAACTTTATGGACAGCAGTGGAACATAGAGTGATATGGTGCTGGAAGATGGGCCCCTCAGGTTGGAAGACACTCAAAATGTGACTAGGGAAGAGCTGTCTTCTCAATGTAGAGTCATCCTTAAGGACATGAATGGAGTAAAGCTTTTGGAAAGTTCATTTCCTGATGTGGCATGACTCAAAGTGATAAGAAATAGCTGCAAACCTCCATTAGTAACAGGAATGTGGAATGTATGAAGCATAAATCAAGAAAAATCGGAAGTTGTCAAAAACGAAATGGAACTCTTAAATATCAATATCCTAGGCATTAGTGAGCTAAAATGGACTGGTATTGGCCATTTTTAATTGGACAATCATATGGTCTACTCTGCCAGGAATGAGAAATTGAAGAACAGAGTCACATTCATCATCAAAAAGAACATTTCAAGATCTATCCTGAAGTACAACACCATCTGTGATAGGATAACACCCATACGCCTACAAGGAAGACCAGTTAATACAACTATTATGAAAATTTACATACCAACTATTAATGCCAAAGATAAACAAATTGAAGATTTTTACCAACTCCTGCAGTCTGAAATTTATCAAACATGCAATCAAGATGCGTTGATAATTACCGGTGATTGGAATGCGAAAGTTGGAAACAAACAAGAAGTATCAGTAGTTGGAAAACATGGCCTTGGTGAAAGAAACAATGTAGGAGATTGAATGGTAGAATTCTGCAAGACCCACAACTTCTTCTTTGCAAATACCTTTTTTCAACATCATAAACAGCGACTATACACCTGGACCTTATTGAATGGAATACACAGGAATCAAACTGACTATAAGAGAAGATGGAGAAGCTCAATATCATCAGTCAGAACAAGGCCAGAGACCGTCTGCGAACAGGCCATCAATTGTTACTATGCAAGTTCAAGTTGAAGCTAAAGAATATTTAAAAAAGTCCGCAAGTGCTGAAGTACAACCTTGAGCATATCCCACCTGAATTTAGAGACCATCTCAAGAATAGATCTGACGCTTTGAACACTAATGACCAGACCAGTTTTGTGATGATATCAAGGACATCATACACGAAGAAAGCAAAAGTTTGTTAAAAAGATAGGAAAGAAAGAAAAGACCAAAATGGATGTCAGAAGAGACTATGAAACTTATTCTTCAACCTAGAGTAGCTAAAGTGAAAGGAAGAAATGATGAAGAGCTGAACAGAAGATTTCAAAGGCCAGCTTTAGAAGACAAAGCAATGTATTATAATGAAATGCGCAAAGACTTGGAGATAGACAGAAAATCAAAAGGGAAAAACATGCTCAGCATTTCTCAAGCAGAAAGAGCTGAAGAAAAAATTCAAGCCTTGAGTTGCAATATTGAAGGTTCTATGGGCAAAATATTGAACACGGCAGGAAGAATCAAAAGATGGAAGGAATACACAGTCAGTGTACCAAAAAGAATTGGTTGATGTTCAACCATTTCAGGAGGTAGCATATGATCAAGAACTGATGGTACTGAAGGAAGAAGTCCAAGCTGCACTGAAGGCGCTGGTGAAAAACAAGGCTTCAGGAATTGATGGAATACCAATTGAGATGTTTCAAAAAATGGATACAACACTGGCAGCACTCACTCATTTATGCCAAGAAATTTGGAA
The DNA here is from genome assembly GCF_000243295.1 of Trichechus manatus latirostris. Lineage (NCBI taxonomy): Eukaryota > Metazoa > Chordata > Mammalia > Sirenia > Trichechidae > Trichechus > Trichechus manatus. Next base: position 1,032,056 of record NW_004444166.1, on the reverse strand, counting down.
GACAGCTACCTGGCCAACTGACTTGAAGGGATTCATATTTGTGCCCATTCCAAAGAAAGATGATGCAATAGAATGTGGAAAGTATTGAACAATATCATTAATATCACATGCAAGTAAAATTTTGTTGAAGATAATTCAAACATTGTTGCAGCAGTACATTGACAGGGAATTGCAAGAAATTCAAGACGGATTCGGAAAGAGGACATGGAACGAGGGATATCATTGCTGAAGTCAGATGGATCTTAGCTGAAAGCAGAGAATACCAGAAATGTGTTGTCTTAGTTATCTAGCGCTGCTATAACAGAAATAGCACAAGTGGATGCCTTTAACAAACAGAAGTTTATTCTCTCACAGTTTAGGAGGCTAGAAGTCCGAATTCAAGGTGCAAGCTCCAGGGAAAGGCTTTCTCTCTCTGTCAGCTCTAGGGGAAGATCCTTGTCATCAACCTTCCCCTGGTCTAGGAGCTTCTCAGTGCAGAAATCCCAGGTCCAAAGGATACACACTCCTAGCTCTTCTTGCTTGGTGGTAATGAGGTTCCTCTGTCTCTCTGCTTGCTTCTCTCTTTTATATCTTAAAAGAGATTGACTCAAGATACAACCTAATCTTGTAGATTGAGTTCTGCCTCATTAACATAACTGCCTCTAATCCTGCCGCATTAACATCATAAAGATAAGATTTACAACACATAGGAAAATCGCATCAGATGACAAAATGGTGGACAATTACACAATAGTGGGAATCATGGCCTAGCCAAGTTGACACACACTTTTGGGGGACACAATTCAATCCATAACAGATGTTCACCTGTGTTTTATTAACTCTGCAAAGGCATTCGACTGTGTGGATCACAACAAATTATGGATAACATTGCAAATAATGGGAATTCCAGAACACTTAATGGTGCTCATGAGGTACCTGTACATAGACCAAGAGGCAGTCATTGGAACAGTACAAGGCGTACTGCATGGTTTAAAATGAGGAAAGGTGTGTGTCAGGGTTGTGTCCTTTCACCATACTTATTAAATCTATATGCTGAGCAAATAATCTGAGAAGGTAGACTAGATGAAGAAGAATGTGGCATCAGGATCAGAGGAAGACTCATTAACAACCTGCGTTATGCAGATGACACAACCTTGCTTGCTGAAAGTGAAGAGGACGTAAAGCACTTACTAATGAAGATCAAAGACTACAGCCTTCAGTATGGATTGCACCTCAACATAAGAAAACAAAAATTCTCACAACTGAACCAATAAGCAACATCATGATAGACAGAGGAAAGATTGAAGTCGTCAAGGATTTCATTTTACTTGGATCCACAATCAACACCCTTGGAAGCAGCAGTCAAGAAAACAAATGATGTATTCCATTGGGCAAATCTGCTGTAAAAGACCTCTTTGAAGTGTTAAAAAGCAAAGATGTGTTACCTTGAAGACTAAGGTGTGCATGACCCAAGCTATGGCATTTTCATTTGCCTCATATGCATTTGAAAGCTGAACTGTGAATAAGAAAGACTGAAGAAAAATTGATGCATTTGAATTATGGTGTTAGCTAAGAATATTGAATATATCATTGTTGTTAGGTGCCGTAGAGTCGGTTCCGACTCATAGCGACCCTATTCACAACAGAAGGCAACACTGCCCAGTACTGCGCCACCCTCACAGTTGTTGCTATGCTTGAGCCCATTGCTGCAGCCCCTGTGTCAATCCACCTCATCGAAAGTCTTCCTCTTTTTTGCTGACCCTCTACTGTACCTAGCATGATGTCTTTCTCCAGGGACTGGTCCCTCCTGATAACATGTCCAAAGTATGTGAGACATAGTCTAGCCATCCTTGCTTCTAAGGAGCATTCTGGTTGTACTTCTTCCAAGACAGATTTGTTCGTTCTTTTGGCAGTCCATGGTATATTCAATATTCTTCGCCAACATCACAATTCAAAGGCGGCAATTCTTCTTCAGTCTTCCTTATTCATTGTTCAGCTTTCACATGCATATAAGGTGATTGAAACACTATGGCTCGGATCAGGCGCACCTTAGTCCTTGAGGTGACATCTTTCCTTTTCTACACTTTAAAGAGGTCTTTTGCAGCAGATTTGCCCAATGCAATGTGTCTTTTGATTTCTTGACTGCTACTTCCATGGGTGTTGATTGTGGATCCAAGCAAAATGAAATCCTTGACAACCTCAGTCTTTTCTCCATTTATCATGATGTTGTTTATTGGTCCAGTTGTGAAGATTTTTGTTTTCTTTATGTTGAGGTGTAATCTGTACTGAAGGCTGTGGTCTTTGACCTTCATTAGTAAGTGCTTCAAGTCCTCTACACTTTCAGCAAGTAAGGTTGTGTCATCTGCGTAAAGCAAGTTGTTAATGAGTCTGCCTCCAAAACTGATGCCACGTTCTTCTTCAGAGAGTCCAGCTTCTCAGATTATTTGCTTAGCATATAGATTTAATAAGTATGGTGAAAGGACACAACCCTGACACACACCTTTCCTGACTTTAAACCACACAGTATTCCCTTGTTCTGTTCGAACGACTGCCTCTTGATCCATATACAGATTCCTCATGAGCACAATTAAGTGTTCTGGAATTCCCATTCTCCACAATGTTATCCATAATTTTTTATGATACACACAGTTGAATGCCTTAGCATAGTCAATAAAACACAGGTAAACACCTTTCTGGTATTCTCTGCTTTCAGCCAGGATCCATCTGACATCAGCAATGATATTCCTGGTTCCAAGTACTCTTCTAAATCCAGCTTGAATTGCTGGCAGTTCCCTGTCAATATACTGCTGCAGCCGCTTTTGAATGATCTTCAGCAAAATTTTGCTTGCATGTGATATTAATGATATTGTTCGATAATTTCCACATTTGATTGGATCATCTTTCTTGGGAATAGGCGTAAATATGGATCTCTTCTTGTTGGTTGACCAGGTAGCTGTCTTCCAAATTTCTTGGCATAGATAAGTGAGTGTTTCCCACACTGTATCTGTTTTTGAAACATCTCAGTTGGTATTCCATCAATTCCCGGAGCCTTGTTTTTCACCAGTGCCTTCAGTGCAGCTTGGACTTCTTCCTTCAGTACCATCAGTTCCTGATCATATGTTACTTCCTGAAATAGTTGAACTTTGACCAGTTCTTTTTGGTATAGTGGCTCTCTGTATTCCTTCCATCTTCTTTTGATGCTTCCTGCATCATTTAATATTTTTCCCCGTAGAAATTTTCAGTATTGCAACTCGAGGCTTGAATATTTTCTTCAGTTCTTTCAGCTTGAGAAATGCTGAGAGTGTTCTTCCCTTTTGGTTTTCTATCCCCCGGTCTTTGCACATATCATCATAATACTTTGTCTTCTCGAGCTGCCTTTGAAATCTTCTGTTCAGCTCTTTTACTGCATCATTTTTTCCTTTTGCTTTAGCTGCTCGACATTCAAGAGCAAGTTTATGAGTCTCTTCTGACATCCACTTAGGTCTTTTTAATGACTTCTTGCTTAGCATAGACTGCCAAAAGAACGAACAAGTCTGTCTTGGAAGAAGTATAGCCAGACTGCTCCTTAGAAGTGAGGATTGCAAGACTTCTTCTCAGGTGTTTTGGAGATGTTATCAGGAGGGACCAGTCCTGGAGAAGGACATAATGCTTGGTAAAGTAGAGGGTCAGCAAAAAAGAGGAAGATCTCAATGAAATGGATTGACACAGTGGCTACAACAATGAGCTCAAACAACAAAAATTGTGAGGATGGCCCAGGACCAGGCAGTGTTTGGTTCCTTTGTACTTAATTTTGCTATGAGATAGCACCTAACAACAATAACATGTATATATGTGTGTGCATGTATACTTGAGTGGTTAAAGAAAAACATATAGATAGATATCCGGTAAATTATTAGTATTAATTACTTCTGCAAAATGTGATTGGTTGGAAGAGCTGGGGCGATTTCACTATTTACCTTGTAAACCTCTATTTTTTTAATTCATTTCAATAAACACGTATTACTTTTGCAATTAAAAAAATTCAAAAACCATATTGGGTTAAATTACGTACATTAAAATTCTCACAGGTGAGAAACGCAGAAGATCTCCGCCTAAGGGTGTATATTTGTGGCAATGTGGTATCTTAAAGCATTATAGAAACCTCTTTCACCTGAGTAAACATAGGTGTTCAAAAGTTTCTAAAAAGAAGCTATCCACGCAAGCTTTTCTCTTTCAGAGTCACCTGTTGAATTTAACTTCTGGAAGGAAAAGTATGGCAACACCACAAGGCAGTTTCTCTCCCTTGGTGACAGAGTACGGGATATTGAATCAGCAGAGATGATCTATTGTGTTTGTGTCCGTGTTTGGGGTCTGTGTCTCTGTGTTATCCTTCTAATTTGTCATGGGTCACACAATAGTACAGTCTCACACTCTCTCTCTTGAGGACCAAAAGAATGAATCCTCCAGAAGGAAGTACTAGAACACTATTCGTGCATTTTTCTTTTTCAGACTTGAACAGTAACACAATAACTTCTAAATATTGCATAGTTCATATAGTGGGCAAGTCACTATATCTAAAATATTAAGAATGTAGCCCATCACCCTTAAAATTGTAGAGGATTACAAACAGCTCTATTTTTCTTATAAATTATAATGTGGATTTATCCATGAGTTGGAATTGACTCAATGGCAACAAGTTTGATTTGGTTTATCTACATTAGGGAACTAATTTTATGCCATTGTTTTATGTTGACACATGTACTTGCAAACATATTATATGATCTCAAATAGATTATCCCCATACCTTTCCCACTTTCCATTGATCGTCTCACTCCTGGTAAAGAACCATGAACGTAGGGCTATTTATTAGCTGAAACTGATTGATTTACTCTTAGTTACTTAACAGCTACATCTTCCTAGTTGTTGCTTTTTAAGGTAGGTAATTATAACATGATTTTGTAAATGCATCTTTAAAAGAAGGGAAAGAGAAAAAAAAATTTATAAAAAAGGCTCAAGTTTTAAAAAGCTACAATTGAACATAATTATAGTAGGCAATTACAAAATGCCTACTTTATGAGTCTGAATAGATTACCTATAATCATGTTAATATGGTTGTAGCCTAGACTTACAAAGTATGGTTGACATTGAAGATTTAGCATGCTTTCTCACACCAAACCAACCATAGTTCATCTTTTTAAAAAATAGAAACAGGAATAAATGCCATTGTAATTTCAGTCTCCTTTTTCTGCTTCAATCAGTTTCCACATCAAGATTTTCTAGGCAGGGGGTATTACTGTCTCATGCTGCAGGCTTTTAAGGATTCCTTTCAATAGCAACATCTCACCTGGCAACTGCTGGGAGGTGCGTTATGACTTCAAGTTTTTGTTCTCATCACTTTAGGTCTAATAGCACAACTAATAGGTCAGGTGGGATATTCTGAAATGTAATTTTTTAAATTACTTTAAGTACTTTTGACCAAAACCCATTAACCTTATAACTCTATGAGAAAAGCAGAAAAAAGCTCTTCTGAGGCTTGGCCGTATGTACCAGCCAAGCGGTCCCAGACCTATATGGACGTCTGGCGGATTTGTGAAGAACAGGAAACACGCTATTGTGGATCTTCAAATTTTGCAGATTAGCAAGTGAGAGAAAAACTTGATTCAAAAAGCAAGCATATATTTGTTTGCTTCATTTTTTAACAAATTAAAGCCAAGTTTGATTTTAATTTAATTATTTCATATAATAGAAAGAGTTAAGGATTTTTTTTTTTTTTTGGTCACTATCTTCAATTATCTCAGTTTGAGAAGTAAATAGCTCTGGTTGAAATTCCAGAAGTAAGCATAATTATTTCAGTGAGTGTGAAAGTGAGATTTAAACATAAGTGTAAATGATAGGTAACTTGCATATTTACCCATAGTAGAAATTGGAGCCCTGGGGGCACAGTGGTTAAGAGCTCGGCTGCTAACCAAAAGGTGGGCAGTTCAAATCCACCAGCCGCTCCTTGGAAACCCTATGGGGCAGCTCTAATCTGTCCTATAGGGTCGCTATGAGTCGGAATCGACTCGACGGCAATGGGTTTGGGTTTTTTTTTTTGGTTGTAGTAGAAAGCAATATATACATGAAAATCTGTATTTTCCTAGAAAGCTTAAATTATCGTCTTCGTGCTTTTATAGAATCCTGTAAATCAAGACACTGAAAAAACCAACCTCATCAGAACTACCACTGTTGTTAGCCCAACTCCACATTTGACTAAAAGTTCTAAACTACTGTATATTTAGTATTCACATCATAAACAGAGACATGATAATCTTTTATGATTAGCTAACAAAGCAAAGGTGTAATTCAAGCATATGAAGAACAGAACATAGATAAATGTCTAATTACACAGGAATTTAGAAGTATTGCTAACATGTCTTGATATGGCAAAGTGAAGAATAATCTCAAAATTTAAAGAGACAATGTCCTAACTAAAACAATTTATAGACTAAAACTTTCATGTAGAAACATAATGTAGACCTCCAATCCATTCTGGTTTATTTTTAAAATATTGGTGTGATCCTCAGTCTTTTGAATTAAACCTGCTCCCTAATGTAAGTTCCTTTAATTAGCTAAGTAGTTTGCAGCCTCTCTTTTATTGGGTGAATTCCAATTTTATGCCAGTTGGAACATTGCCTGTATCTGAAATCATTTGAAATAACTGAGTTAGTCTCAGAAACATTAATAGGTACTCTAACACTGCATATATTAATACTACCTAATGCTCAATGTGGTCTCTAATAGTTTTTGTGAACAATTACTGAATATTCATAAAACTGAATTACCACCAACAAACAAGAATAGGGATCCTGTTAATGCAATAGTGCCATCTAGATAATAATTTGACTAAACATTAAAATTAAGATAGATATTTTTATCACAAACCACACTGATATAACATATATAAGTATATACATATATGTAATCAAAGAACACTTTAGAACTTTGTAGTTTTGGGGTACTCTTTTAATATTTAATATATATGTATAAATACGCATACATCCTAATTAAAGTTCCAATTGAAATAATGAAAGGAATTTCATATTTCTTGTAATAGTACCAAACCTATTGTAAATTTAGCTTAAGAAATCATAAGAAGGAAAATATTTTTAAAATAGGAATTTTGTGCCCAGTGGACCAAATTATTCTGATTCAATAAATTTCAGATAGTTGGCTTTTCATGTACCCTGCCATATTCTTGTTATTGAGCTGGCTTACTTAACTGGACAATCAAATCATTTTCATTTCATTTAGGTTGTCCTCTTAACAAAAGAAATCAGCAAATATGTAAAGAGAGCATTCTTTTTTTAAAAAAATGTAAAAAAGCACAACCAACTCAAAAGCTAACCTTACTCTAAATATGTTAGCCAAATGCATACTTGAATCAAAACAATATATAACAATACTCTAATGGAGGGCTAATATTTTAAAATAATTGAACACCATTTATTTTTAAAGACCTAGTAAAATGGTTGAATTTTATTTAGTATATTGGATGTAAGTTAAATATTATCCTAAAAATTTAAAGATGATGACTCAAAAGGCGAGTGATGATCTTCAAGATAAACATAAGTGTTACTCATTCAAGCTTAGCTGTGTCTCCCAACACCTAAGATAGTTTGCACTTGGAAAACAAATGGGGAACACCTGTTACTGTGTTTGATCTGCTATCTCTTTAGCATTTCTTTATTTTCTGAGGACCAGTAATTCTTTAAGAAGTTTACACAAATCAAATGTGTTTAGATCAAACGACTGTAGAGAAATGAAATCATCTAAGTTCTCTATTTGAGATTTACATGGCCAAGAATATATTAAAGAATTATGAGAAACTCTTTAACAAAAACAAGCAAAAAAAAAAAAAAAAAAAGACCCTCAAAATCTATCTAGATTTTTCTTTCTACCAAATAATTCTCAAATGTTGGATTAGATATAATATGTATTAGTTAACAGTCTCATATCTGGGGCAATACTCTTCTAGAATAATTTTTGAAAACCCAATAATTCATTTCTAACACTTGTTGAAATTTATTTCATGCTTCATGAATTAGCTCATTTTTTCTTTACCCTTTTTGATGCCACCAAAACCTATACCCTGATCATCTTACATACGGTTTATGGAAATATCCTTTCCCATCTCTCTGTTTCAGTGTCACAGCCCTTGAATTCGTCATGAAGCCCATGTCCAGCTTCATTTTTGTAAAGCACTATTTGCACAGCTCCTTCATTTTCAAAAATACTTCTTCCATGTAGAAGCAAGTACAAATTCCCATATCTAGAATTATAGATGTCTGTAATCCAGCCCTTTCTTAGTAATTTAATCCACTAGAAAGCCACATGAAAGCGCTGCTTTTGTAAATCTCATACCCTGACAACACCAAATATATTCTTCTAGCTTCTGCACCTTTGCTCATTCTGCCACATTTCCCATCTATTTAACCAGCTCTATAAACATCCAAAGGAACCCTGATGCCATAGCGGTTATGTGCTCAGCTGCTAACTAAAAAGTACAGTGGTTTGAACCCACCAGCTGCTCCTTGGGATAAAGATGTGGCAGTCTCCTTCTATAAAGATATACAGACTTGGAAAGCTTAGGAGGCAGTTCTACTCTTTCCTATAGAGTCCCTATGAGTTGCAATGACTCTATGGCAACTGGTTTGTTTTTTTTTTTTGGATTATAAACATCCATAAAGCAGCAGTCAAGAAATCAAATGACATATTGCATTGGGAAAATCTTCTGCAAAAGACTTCTTTATAGTTTTAAAAAGTAAAGATGTCACTTTGATGATTAAGGTGTGTCTGACCCAAGTCACAAACTTTTCAACAGCTTCATATGCATACGACAGCTGGACAATGAAAAAGGAAGACAGAAGAAGAATCGATGCATTTGAACTGTGGTATTGGTGAAGAATACTGAATATACATTGGACTGCCAGAAGAATGAACGTATCAGTCTTAGAAGAAATACAACCTTAGAAGCAAGGCTGGCGAGACTTCGGCTAGCTTACTTTGGACCCATCATTAGGAAAGACCAATTGCTAGAAAAGGACGCCTAGTAGAGGGTCAGCAAAAATGACAGAAACCCTCAATGAGATGGATTGACACAATAGTCACAACAATGGACTCAAACATAACAACAATCATGAACATGGTGCAGGACTGGGCCAAGTTTTATTCTGTTTTACATAAAGTCACCATGACTCGGAGTTGACTTTATTGTCATCTAACAACAACAATAGCTTTCCTTCAAGTTTTGTCTATTCAAATAAGCCTCACCAATTACATTAATTTATGGTGGTCTGTCCTTCCACTTTGGAGCCCTGTTGGCACAGTGGTTAAGAGCTATGACTGCTAACCAAAATGTTGGCAGTTTGAATCCACCAGCTGCTCCTTGGAAACCCTAAGGGGCAGTTCTACCCTCTCCTATAGGGTCACTATGAGTCAGAATCGACTCCACAGCAACAGTTTTGGTTCGGTTTTCTCCTTCTACTTAATTCTACTAATACTTATCAACTTTACCGCTACTATTGACTGTTTCTCTCAGTTATCAACGGGCTCATGCTCTCTATTGTTATCTTATCATTCATATGTCGTCTACCAATCAAATGGTCAGCTTCTTGGAAGCCAGAAATATAATGCTTTTTTGACTGGAGGGCATCTAACTTAGTATCCTATACACAGCAAGCATTTCATAAATATGAAATATTTTTTATACTATTTATTTATTCAATCACTTATTCCTTAACTAGAGAATTCCAAATATTTGGAATCAATAATTCTAAATATTTGTTGTGTATTATTTGCCAGCTCCAGAGTTAGCACATTTTAATTAGTGGTATAGTAAGTTTTCAAACTCTAGTCTTCTGCTAATCTTGCTGGAGTGTATAGGTATAGTTTGATGTTGTGGAGTGGAGGAAAAAGAGGCAGTATAAGCAATTACGTGTTTTGAAGGGATAAGGGTAACAGTGGTTAAAGAAACTATGCAAAGAAGGGTCTGATGGCAGGCTTCAGCCTGTGTAGAGTTAGCATGGGTCACCCACCACTACCATTGAGTTGATTCCAGCTCATAGTGACCCTATAGGACAAAGTAGAACTACCCCCATAAGGTTTCCAAGGCTGTAGATCTTTTTGGAAGCAGACTGCCACATCTTTCTCCTGCAAACAGGCTGTTGGATCATGGATCACAGGTTGTCAAGCTCTTTGTTAATAGCCACCATTTATTAAGTGTTGACAAAATGAAGACCAAACTTCACAGGAGGGCTTCAAACCGGTTCTTCTGGTTTAGTCATGGCAGAGGAAGTGAAACCAGAAGACTCAAATTGGGTGAACTAGAACAATAACAGGAACAGTAAAAATTCTAGTTGAAGCCCTGCTAGAAACTTAATCTCCCTCTTACAAAACAAGGGCAGTATACACATTGCATAGCAACCAAATCTCTTGCCTGTCAGTTTTTGAGCAGAGTCGGAAACAGCGGTGACGGGCTTAAAGATGGCGGCCAGCCTGCTGCTTTGAATGTGTGTCCTGCCAATAATCCAATCTTCCGCATCAGACTCTTGAAAGTGCTCGCTGTGCCTCTTCTGAGTCTCCCGTTCCAGGGCTTGGACCTGTAATTTTTCCTTTTCTGTTTGTCATTCGAGTTCACCCAAATTTTAAACATTCAGGTCTGTTCCAGTTTTGCTTTGTTTGCCATTACTTAACCGTTAAAACTGGTTCAAAACCCTGCTTCACAGTTAGTGATATGGCACTGGAATTCAGATACTAACCTGTCATAAACTATGCTATAATATTCTATAACCACTTAATATTTTCAAAATATTTTACATATATTATTTAATCAAATTTTATATTAACATTGATAAATCGAAGGAACTGGGACATTTGGTTGGTCTGATCTTCAATGAAGCATCTACTCCTGGGTGAAGAACCTAAAATATAACCCCATAATACCAGTCTCCTTCAACCAGGTTTGTACAGACCCACACTGTTGGGAATTAAGTCTTTCAAGCAACAAGGCTATCGTTTATTTAATCCATGGAAGCTGTGCCTTATTGAACAGAAGCCAGGTAATCTAAAGACTTAATGGAAGTCCCTGAGGTGCCCACTTTATATCTGTGGAGGTGCTTAGAGATTGAGCAGATGTGCCTTTGTGAGCTATAAATTTCAACAGACTGACATGACATTTAAAATCAGTTCTTCGGGCTATGTTGTGTTTCTGAGGACAATGGAATGCTCCTCAAACAATGCAGGATGTTTACCTTGTTGTTTTAAAGGTAATAATAATATGAAAGCAGACCTGAGAGTTGGGGATACTAGTTTACAAACACCAGTTTACTGAAGCTGCTTCAGACTAATAACCAAGTTCCAAAACGAGTCAAACAGAAATGGAATGCTGAACAATTAAGATTCTCTCCCCATAAGCCCATCTCTATCATTTTATTAAAGGCTACTGGGAAAACCCTTACTGAATAACTAATTCTAAATTATATTTGATGAAAACAAATTAATGTAATAATTTTCTTTCTGAAATTAATTTAAATCTCTGCGGACGCTGCAACAAATTTAGTCTTTACTATGCATACAAAAAGTTATGAAAAGCCTTATTGCACTCACTGCTTTAGGCAAAGATTCATTGTTTCACAGTCACTGGTAATGGCCATTATTTCAATTTAGCAAACTTGCTTTAATCAATCATTTTTGCCTATTTGGCTCAAATATTTAAAATTACTTTGCATTTTGTTGGTATAGATAGCACACTTGCTGAGATGCTATTGGTTACGATGTGTTTTGTTTTCAAAGCCAAAAGATTATTTTATTTCTAGAAAGTCTCCATCATAAATATTTTTTCTCCAATGTTATTCTTGTCATTGAATTCAAAAACAGGAGATACAATCTTCATGCACATTTTAAAGCTCAGATGTTGCTCTTATTGAAGTACAAAATGAATCATCCACATTTGTAATAGGGCTATTTAAGTGACTGCTCGTTTTTGCTTTAGAAATGTTTCAAGTTTACATAATGTCTGAAAACCTACGCTGAAATCTTCCTTTTCTGCCTGTTAACCAACATAATGCAATTAGTAGCATTTAGACATATATTCAAACTAAAAAGCGCTTTTACCAGGGTTTTTAAAAAAAAAAAAATCCGTGTATAATCAATCTAACAATAATACCTAACAATATGTAAAATGTTAAATAAATGAGAACAATTTAATTGAAAAGTCACAGATATTTTTGATGGTTTGAGAAAAGGGTCTGTTAGAAATAAACAAATTAGAATGCTAGAAAGGTTCAGGGAAAGAGAGGGAAGCCCATGTCAGGGACAGTGGCCCAAGGTGTTGTGTGCCCTGTCACTCTACTCGGGACCAAGTCCTATAGTCATGGGGGTGGAGAAGAGAGTCCGCTCCAAATTTATACTCTCAGGACAACCTATGTAACCCCAAGTAAAGTCCCTTAAGCTCTCTTGTTCTCTGTTTACAAGTACCTGGAGTCTTTTTGTTGTTGCTGTTAAACAGCCTGCAGATGGGCCTGATTCTGGATCCAGACAAAGCCACAGATGACTTTAATCAGGGGCTGATTGCACCACCACACCTGTCCCTTCCTGATGGGAGCTGGCCAGGGCTCCATTAACTGAAGACCCCAAACTGGGAAATTCTTCCCAGACCCTGAATGCATTTGGACCAGGGTACTGGCCTTCACCCAGAGATGGAGATCATCTGCTGGCATGTCCTGTGCAGATAGGAAACCTGCCAAGCTGGGAAGTGTGAGAAGTGCCTCACTTAAAAAGGAAATTCTGTACTGGCTTTTCACCTTTTCTTTTTGCCACGGATCCAGTCAGACTTCAGTCGACTATAGATGCAAGAAAGTGTGCAGAACCAGGGCTGCTCAGACAGTGCTTGTCTCCCTTATTTCTATAAACCTAGGCTGTGGGTATCACAAGGCTGAAGCCATGGGCCTCTTTCAGGCAAAAACAAGCTAAGACAACTGTGACACATTCAAACTGGGGTCTGAGGGTATACAGAACCCTGAGGATTTTTGAACAGTGCTCCATCACTCTCCACTATATGCTGTTGTTTATTTCCTCCTGCACTACTTCTTTCATTTTCTTTTTTCTGTCTCTTTTCTGTTTAGCCACGCCCCCAACCCACGTGGTTCTGATAATAATACTATGCACTGGTTTGGTGTCCCCCCACTGCATCAACAGGGAGGGAGAATACGTTTGGCTTCTGACCTGACCCCATAGCAAGCAGGGAAATAGTTAATGTAGCATTCTAAGCTTCTAACTTTCCTAAGAGAATAATTAAAGCACAAAACCCACATGAGCAAGAACTCAGAAACAAACTTAAAACCTTATGCTAAGATAGAAAAAACAGGTTTGAGGGTAGGAGATTGAGGTAGTCACTGGAAACCCCTATGAATGTATATTTTATATGTAGTTAAAAAGAAACCTATCAATTAAGCAAGTCCATGTCATTTTATCCCATTTTTATTAGTAATAACAAACACTAATAACTGATTTGTATTTAACATGTCTTGCCCAATGGAACTTCTTATAGATCTACCCGATAACATAAATAAAATTCTTATAAATTTGCTTTACTTTGTGGTGAATGGTATGCATAGAGGCCCTTTCTTTTTCTGTGCAAATGTGATTAGAACTTTTTCCAAATATTCAATATCTATGTGGCTTTACGGTTAAAAGTCTCTACATGAGGTGCTGTAATTCAGAACTTAAAATAGCTTGTAAATCACATATTGAAATAAAAATGTAAGCATAGAGAGAGAGAGAGAAAGAGAAAAAGAGAGAGCGATAGATAAGAAGGAAAAGAAAGAAGGGAGGGAGGGAAAGAATGTATCCACACTTGGTATAATATTAATGCTACTTAAGGGCAATCTGTGATTGAGAAAGATATGTGTATTTTATTCATTGTAGTTTGAATGTATTTCTCAGTTCCGTGCACATTATGGAATTATGAGTTCATGCTGCGAACAGGTGGCTTTATTTGACAAACATCCAGAAACTAACATACTTGGTCCCCTGCGTGACTGGTAATGGTGGCATGAGAAGGTGCTGAGTTTGAGTCTGGCTCTAGGAGGAGCCAAGCACTTTTCTAAGGCATTGGCCATGACCATAACACCCCTTCACCTGCTTAGAAGGCAGCTTAAAAGTTAAAAGATGACAGAATTAGTGTGCTGTGATAAAATAAACAGTGCTCCAAAGAACACTTTTCTTTTTAGTTTAACATAGATATACCAAACCAAACCCGAAGCTGTCCAGTCGATTCTGACTCACAGTGACCCTACAGGACAGATTAGAACTGCCCCAAAGGGTTTCCAAGGAGTGGCTGGTGGATTCGAACTGCCGACCTTTTGGTTAGCAGCTATAGCTCTTAACCACTGCACCACCAGGGCTCCAGTACAGATGCATTAGATAATATTTCACTGGAATTGCATACTAGTTTGTGAACTAAGTAAATACTGATATATTTTATAATACAGGTTTCTTAGTGATATGGGAAGTGTTTAGAAGTAATACTTTTGGATATATTTGGAAAAAAATAATAGTCTCCCAGATCTAAAAGATGACTGTGTAATTTAAATACAGTCTGATCATTATAACAAAAGAACTTAATTTCCACACGTTTTAATTTCTCTACCTAGCAACCTACAGATTTTACTAGTGATAGTAGTAATGGTATCATCATTTAGGTTATTATCAATGGGATACTCATATATTAATAAGAAGAATTTATCCAATTATCTGTATGTATTTTTATAATATACTACATTCTTCATATTTTAAGAAAAATATTCTATTGCATATGTTTCATATTCTGATATGTAATTTTTCTAAAATAAAAAAACATAATCAAATTACAAATTGAAACATTCTAGGTAACATCCCCACATCTATACTTTCTGGCTCAGCTTGTAAGACATTATCTTAGTGATATGTCACTGCATTGTCATATCGGTTTGCCAATGGCACTTGCAGAGTGTGGGGGTGTCTGCTTGGCCCCTGGGGAAGGCATGGATACCACAGAGCAGTAATCACCACCTGGATGCCCCAATCACAATGTCACAAAGAATCCAAGAGTTTAGAGGATGACAAGGGAGTTTTTAATAAGAGTAGCCAATTTCCTTAATCAATCTAGATTAATTTAGGAAAAAGATTATTTAGGATATAATGAAATTATAAACTCTTAATACTAAGGCAGATTTTCAAATTTTACATAATAGACTTGATCTTGAGCCAGGTGAAAAGTTAGATTTAAAAAAAAAAAACTGTTAAAGAGCTCAAGTGAAAAATAATCACACTTTAAATCTGAGGAGATGTGCTGCAAGGTATATTATGCTTACACTGGTGTATGAAAGCTACAATATTGATAAAGATGGAGGACAATAGCAGGCCCCCCATCCCCTAGGAGACACATCCATTCTGCTCTTGAGGCGACTGTTGAGAAGTAATATTTCTGTTAACAATCAGTTCTAAACTTATTCCTAACTATGAAACGAACCAATTTACAACTCTGTATATCTCAGTAATGACTATGTGCTCATTTAACCATAAAATCTATAAAACACACCCACAGAGACAAGCAGTTCAGCAGCAATAAAGCTATAGATATTGCCAAAGGTAGTCGATGAAGTAATGCTGAATTGGATCCCATTTTTATTCAGGTAAATCCTGTACCCATTTTTCTGTGAACTACTTTTTCTAGGCTCTCTTTCAATTGTCTCTCAGTGAAGGAGGACAAATTCCCTCGCTTTAGACCTTTTCTTTAATGACTGCATTAATTTGAATTCTCAGTACATTGGCTACATTGTGTTAGTTTATTAAGCAATAATGCACACAGTCCCTTCATCAACCAAAGTTAATATTCTTTGTGTATTTAATTAGGTTTGAGATGAAAAGAAAAAGCAGTTAAAAATGTTAGATTTACTACAAAAATAAATCCAAACCTGGCCTAGATTAAATGTGGATAGGGAATAAATTGATGCTTGAGTATACTGTGGAGATGTTGAATCATTTAAAAAGGTATGCTAGAGAAAATGGTATTTCTAGACTTACATTCTCTTATTACACCATGTAAAGCCGGGACTGTGAGGCAGGCCCTTTAATTGTAGATTACTGCAGTTGAACTCACTGTAGACATTTAGCTAAAGGGCCCATTGAGACAACCAGAGAATGTTTTCATAGGTTTCATGAATACATATGAGATAAATTACGAAAAGGAAAAAAAGACATGATGTAGAATTTGCATTTTCATCATGGACCATATTTAAGTAATAAGATTTTTAAAGAATTTTTTTTTAAAGATAATTTCCTACAAGAAGTTGTGCTTTTGTCATCTAAAATGTCGCAAACATGGTTTTAATGAACAACAGCGAAAGTCAGATTTTAGGTGTCGCTCAGCACGTTGCTGATCACATTAAGCGTTGCTCGTGTTACGAATAAAATTAATCAATTAAATGCTATTAGATCTGATATGAAATATCACCAACTTCTCATTGTGTCGCCAAAGCTAAAAATAAAACTTCCCTCCCTCCGTTTTCCCTCTGCAAACATGGATGTTACAGACTCAGCCCCATAGAGAGGAACCTTATTATCCATATCAAAGGTTTTCCATAGGATAGGCCTCCGTGCAGTGCATTTCTGTTGATTTTCTTTCCTGTATATGAAATCTCATAGCTGCATTTGGTCACCCAAGCTGGCGTTGGTTTTGGTTGATAGTTAATTGTCATAAATATGATCTCTTCTGTGCTGTTTTCTTTTGTACCTTATAATCTTATTTTCTGTGAGAAAAGTTCTAAAATATTTCAAGGAATTTATTAATAAAATGTTAAGTATATGGGAACATTTGTCTTATTTCTTTTTAAAATTAAATGGTCCATTTATTAACTGAAAACTGAGTTTATAGTCTTTCAAAAATTTCCCCAAGATATTACTACTATACTCCACTCTTAATACAACTACAGTACTATTTCTACATTTTACACAGTAATAATAATAATAGATTGCTTAACTGAGAGCTTAATCAATGCTAAGCACTTTTCAGAGGATGTTTATATGTGCTAACACATTTAATCCTCACAATTCTATGAAGCAACTATTATTTTTCTCTCTGCTTTACAGATGAAGAAATGGAGGTATAAAAGTTAAGAAGCTTGCACACAGCTAGTAATCGGCAGAGTTGCCATTAAAAACATGGTATTCTTACACCATGCTCTGGCTCTTCATCTGTAAGCTACTCTGACATATATAACATATAGCATAAATTGAACAAGTAAATTAGAAAAACCAATTGATTCTTTAAATATGATTTAAAAAACTATGACTTGAACAACATATTGGTGGTGTAGTGGTTAAGAGCTCAGCTGCTAACCAAAAGGTCGGCAGTTCGAATCCATCAGCCACTCCTTGGAAACTCTATGGGGCAGTTCTACTCTGTCCTACAGGGTTGCTATGAGCTGGAATCTACTCCATGGTAAAGGGTATGGTTTTCTTTTTTTTTCTGTAACAATTGTCATCTTAGTACATAAACAAGAAATAAGTAAGTAGCTGGGACCAAAGAAGTGAAATTATTTTCTAACCATCAAATAATTAATTAGTAGGAGGATCAGAGTTAGAGCTCTCTCCACAGATTCATTTGTCTTCACTAAATTATATTGCTCTCATTAAGATGTTCAAGAAAATTTACTTCATCTCCAGTAAGTTATGTTCTAATTGTTAAGAATATGCTTCAAAAACTCTTAATAATAGCATATTCTTTGACTATGAAATTCCACTTCTGTTAATTTACACCAAGGAAGTAATTATTATATGCAAAGATTTATGTAAAAGGTTATAAATTACAGTATAATTTATAATATGGAAAAATTAGGATCAAAGCTAAACATCAAATAATAGGAGATTAGTTAAATTAACTAAACCACAATGCAGCTAGGCAATGGAAGATTATGTAATTGTTACAAATGAAAATAACATATTCAGTGACATGAAAATATTTAGGAGGAATTGTTATATAAAACAAATAGATTATAGAATATTATATGTGTTGGAATTTTATTTTTGTTTTAAAATTATAGACACAGAAAAGACAAGTTACTCATTAAAATGTTAGCAATATTCCTTGTTGGTCAGGTGTGGGGTGTTTTTCTTTTCTGGATTTTTTTTTTTAACTTCTCCATATTGTCCATATTTTATAGAATCACTGTGAATAATTTTCATAATCCAAAGCTAGTTTTAACAAAGGCATATACCATAACTACTTCAAATCGATCTCGTGTGGTAGGCAGCTTCTAGATGGCCTCTAATGATCCTTGCCTCCTAGTATTCCCACTTTTAGGTAATCTCCTTGAATGCGGGCTAGACATATTAACTCATTTCTAACAAATACAATATGATGGAAGAGTTAGATGTCACTTGTGAGATTATTTTACAAAAAGATGGTGGCTTCTGTCTTGACTGTTTCTCTCTCTCTCTCTGTCCTCACTCTGGGGAGAACCAGGTGCCATGTTTTGAATAGCCCTATGGAAACACCTACATGGCAAGAAGCTGTAACCACTAGCCAGTGAGGACCTGAGGGCTGTCCATACACATATGAATGAGCTTAGAAGAGGATCCTCGCTGAGTTCAGCCTTGAACTGAAGGCCTGGCCAGCACCTTGATTGCAGCCTCATGGGATGCCCTAAGCCAGAATCACATAACTAACCTGCACCCAGATTCCTAACCCATAGAAGCTAAGTTTTGGGGTGATTTTTTTCATGCAGGAGTACATAGCTAACACATGCACGTATTTCAAATATGTGTGCAGAGACAGGCATAAATGCATAAACTCAGGGCACTTTCAAGACAACATTCTACTAGACTTAAGTCAATGAAATTGTCTTCATCCTAAACTATTTCAACCTCTGTCAAATTGGACCCAAAAAGTTTAAGAATTGGGTCTAACTAAACTTAATAGACAAAACTTGTTCTTCAAGGAAATGGAGGCTCTGTTCTTACAGCTTGGTGTTAACCAAATTTCTTCCCAAGTATAAGAACAAATCACTCTACCACCATGTTCAGAAATCTGTCATGTCCCTGTTCTTTTATGAAGATACAGCCACAATTAAAAAGAAATATTTTGCCAAATTAAGCTTGGATTTTCTACAGTGAAAGTGATAGAATTGTTGTGTTATGCTGAACAAGTATAGCTAGTTGACAAATGTATTTTGGAAATTATTTGCTCTTCCTACCCCGACAAAATTCATCTGTACAACAAAATTATTCTGTACTAATTTTCCCTGTATATCTCTTCATCAATTAACAAATTCAGCATCATTTTTAGCATTTAAAGTTCAAAGCAAAAATATATGAATATCTGTAAACAGAATGAATTCTGAAATGTATTTGTTCAATCCTTGATCATTTCTTATGATAATTATGGATTCTTAAAAAGACTAGTGATTTCATCCCTAAGGGTTGTCTCCAAACTGGCTGCAAGTAGAAGGAAAAAAACAAAAAAACACACAGTGGAAGCTTTTGTCAATATCTTAGTCAAATCACATTTCAGAGGAAATGCTAAGTATTTAGCCTTATATAGATGTGTTTTCTTCTATTTTACTTTCTTGTTCACCTACGTATCCATAACCCTGCATTATTTTCATAAATTGCCTTCTTGTCATCATATTTATACCACAGTTTTCCAAGTATTGGGGTAAGCAGAAAAAAACAAGAACTTCATATTTCAATCTTTAATTTGTTTTGAATAAAGATCATTTTTCAGGTAGTGTTATTATTAATGTTACATTAATATATCCTAATTCCCACTCAGGATTGCAATACCAAGAGCAAAAAAAAGATAGAAAATAATAAGACCTAGTAAACAAAAGTAAAAAAAAAAAGATGCCTTCCAATGGACAGCTCAAATGTCAACTGAGTAAAGGCTGTAAGTTGATGTTAGCTACCATTGAGCCAGCCCCCAACTATATGGGGTTGTGGTTTCATTGGCTGATTTTCAGAAGTAGATTGCCAGGCTTTTCTTCCTAGTCAGTCTTAATTTGGAAGTGCCACTGAAACTTGTTCAGCATCATAGCAACACACAGGTCTCCACTGATGGATGTGTAGTGGCTGCACTTGAGGTACACTGGCTGGAAATCAAACCCAGGACTCCTGCATGGAAAGTGAGAATTCGACCACTGAACTACCAATGCCCCCACATAGTATTAGGAATAAAGCCTTACGAGGCTGATCAATAGCACTAACAAAGGAGGGAATTGCAGAATGTCAAGGCTGGGGAGAAATACGGCCAGTCTGTTTTTCTGGCATGACAGTTTGATCTGCATTTTAATTCTACTATTATATAAGAAAATGTATTTTCTATTTTAGAAAACATTATTATTCACCTATTAAAATTTCCTTAGTGATATCTGCATAGTTGAATAGATGCGAAGGAAAAATTTTGATACATTTACACTTTGCAGTGATCCTCCTTGAGTCTGGTGTCCTGCAACATGGCTGGCAGGTGTCTGAGTGCAGCCTGTGATTCTGGAACGGAGCATAGCACACTGGCTCAATACTCCATTTCAACACCTCAAATACTCATAATTTTTCTCATGGTATGTTTATCTGGCTCTTAATTTTGCCTTGTAAACTGATAATGAGTAAATATTTCAAATGGAAATAACTACTGTTTCTTAAGATCATTGGCACAAATGGTTTGCTTTTGGATACTAACCTAAAGGTTGGCAGTTCACATTCACCCAGCAGTACCACAGAAGAAAGGGCTGGTGATCTGCTTCTGTAAAGATTACAGCCATGAAAACCCTAGGGAGCAGTTCTACTCTGTAACACATCAGGTCGCCATGAGTTGGAATTGACTGGATAGCAACGTGGTTGGTTTTTTGTTTGTTTGTTTTTAATAGAAAGAAAGGAGTCTGCAGATGGTGCCAATGGTTAATGCACTCAGCTGCTAACTGAAAGTTTGGAGGTTTGAGTCCACTCAGAGGCACCTCAGAAGAAAGGCCTGACAATCTGCTTGTGAGAAAATAAGCTATTGAAAACCCTATGGAGTACAGTTCTACTCTGACACACATGTGGTCTCCATGAGTCCGAGTTCACTCCATGGCAACTGGCGGTGGGGGATAGAAGAAAGAGAACAAAATATCGCCATCAGAATGACTGAGGAATATATATTAGAAAAGTAGAACTTAGACTGAAGAAAGATTAATTTTTAACACTTCTTAAATTTGCACATACTTTATCAATATGAAGACCAGGAAACACAAAATAATGTAAGTACAACTGCATTTTAATAAACTCTGAGAAAATAAATAATTTAAACATGGAACACTTACATTGCATGTAAATCCTGTAAACAATAGTATTCCTACTTTGAATAGGTAAACAATCCAAAGACAAATTAAAGCAAGGGTGAAACTTTTATTGCTTCTTGAACTGTCTGAAGAATGATCCTGCAAGCATCTTTCAAACTTACAAATTTTAAAAGTGGGACAGATTCAGAGTTCAGCTGTTTTTATAACCAGCTAAATTTATATCAATGACTAATTATTTTGGAAGGCGACAACAAAGTAATTTGTTTGGTCTGTAGTTTAATTTTTAAAATCTTGTCAGCTGAATGTGCTGCTTTGTCTTAAGAGCAATAAATAGAGATCATTTCATTATTAGATATTTTAAATACGCTATCACGCTGTTGGTAATATTCTTTAAGTATGGATGTCTTAGGACATAAGAAGTTGTATTTTCAGTCTCATCTAATTTTCTTTACTTTTTAAAAGGTAGTATTATTTGTAAATAAAAGTTTAGACAACATTCACTGGTAAAAAGCTTTTTTGAAATTATAATTCACTGATTCATTACTTCTTCAAGATCTTATATTCTATCCATGTAGTTCCTAAGGATCTGTTAGAAGTATAGTGCATACTTATTCTTCTAACAGGTGATCAATGATTTGTAATCATATTACAGAATGCAACAATGCTCAGAAGTAATAACAGAGCAGATGGCTCTAATTATGTAAGTAACATTCAGTAAGCATTCAAAAGAAATTCAGAATATTTCAGATATCTGAGATACGTGTGTATGCATGTATACACGTGTGTATGCAGAACATAGTATGCAGCATGTACATATTTAATATATATATATTCATATACATGTGTATATATAGATACATGAAATAAATACACTTGCTCACACACACACATATATACTTGCTCTATACTATTTTCTGTATGAAAAACCCTTCAGGCTTGAAATATATTGAATAGAGCAGTATGCTCTGTAACGTAGGGATAGATTGCAAAAATAATTTCTTAACCTTAGAGTTCCCCTATTTGAATGGTATTCTGATGTCTTAGAGTGTTACATAAAAAGAGGGAGAGATGTTATTTGCATTCATTCTATAGCTAACTGTTTGCCATTTTAGGAGTTGACAAAATGTCACCCATTTAATATACATTTCCATTTCCCAGTTTTGTGGAATGACAACACTGTAACCTTTTCAAATTAACTTTGACCCAATGGTCCTTTTCTTGCAAAAGTTATCGCAATGAATGTATTACATTTTATAATATCTCTGGATTTGAAACTAAAATCAGTCAGAAATTACTCCTATATACTTGTTTCTGGCAGCCTAAAAAAAAAGTCAAGGCTAACATTTTTTAATTAAAACAAGTGAGCAGACATAAAATTGTGGAATGGTACAGCCCACCAGCGTTATGCACTTAACAGTCTGCCTTCGGATTCTCCCTTTTAAACACTGCTTCTGCAAGTCGTATCTCATAATGCCCAGTACAATGATAAGATTATTCAAATTTATAACAGATGAATCAAACACTGGAGAAGCTGTATAAAATAATATTCAAATTGTAATTTATACATATTTAAAACAGCTTAAGGTTTATTAAGGTGTAGGGTATAAACTACAACAAGCGATAATAAATTATTGATGGCGAATTCTGAAGAGAATTAAAGACGGACTTGATTCAAATAGAATTCCTATAGGGGGAACATGCACATTTATTTTACGATTTAAACTCTGTAGAGAGCACAGTTTGATATGCAACACTTCAGAGAATTACAAGCTCTAGAAACAATCAACTTCCATTCTAAATGATAAAAATTAATATAGATGTTGCTTTGAATTAAATTTGAAACACTTTATAGGCAGAAAAATGATGATGAAAATTACAAAGCTTAAAATACTTGTAATCCAGCAAAGACGATGTTTTAAATTACAATCAACCTGTCATAGTAATTTTCCTTTTTAAAAATATATGTTAAGAAAGTAATTTTGGCCCACAAAGTCAGTTTTCAGCTCTTCGGGATTTTTTTTCTTCAAATTAAAGCTTGTTTAAGATTGATGATTTATGTGTCAAAATGTGAAGGTTCATAAAATACTTGAACTCTTCTGGGGAGAATTAAAGCAACACAACTGAATAAATGTTAAGGAACAATAGTTACACCTTAGAAAGCAAATAGTTGGCGAGGCAGAGAAATTAAAAACATACACTCATTCAAGGCCAACTATGACATTTTCACTTATATAGAACTTTAAACTGTTATTATAGACTTGATGTGGAAAAGTACTGATTTCCAAAAAAAGATTTTATATAATTTGCATGCAAGGCAAGAGAATTTTGTTTAAAACAAAAAAAAACAAACAACAACAACAAAAAACCCTCTAAAACACTAGTAGTAGTTACCAGGCAGATGTACCTTAAAATACCCTTAGATTTGGCTCTGGATTTATTACAACAAAGCGGGTGGGGAAGTCTTGCACATTGGAAAGTGCCATTGGCCACCAGGGAGAACCTGGGCACCTTTAGTGGGATGAGAGTTCAACAAGGTCACTGTGGAATCCTGTGGCTTTGTTCTCCAGTACAAGACAATAAAAAAATCTCATATTCTTTTCCAACTCCCGGCAGCTGAACCTCAACAAGAAAGAGTCAGAAACTTAGCATGGAGAAAATTAAACACTGATGTTTGGCCAGATTTTCACTGAGTTTTGATTTTCTTGTTTTTTTTAATACTTGGTAGAATGTACATGAATCAAAGGTATTTACAGACAATATGCAGGCTTCGCACTAAAGGATGTTATTACTTCTACATCAAACCTTATTGTTTCAGACTTTAAATTTATTGCAAGTTATCTTCAGGTACTAAGACGTACAACATGTGGGTGTTTAATACCTAAGCCAAGCGCTCCTGGACTACAGTAGTGAGTGCTATGAAGTGCAGGGTAAGTCTGAGTTGTTTTCACAGGTGAGTCATGGTGCCACATAGAATGTCACTTAAACCCTTCAAATAGATAAGGAGTAAGACAGTAATTGTCTTGATTACTATGCATGGTAAATTACAATGAAATCGATACATTTAGAGGCTCAACAAAAAATTCTTGGTTGCTTGATTGTGGACCATTTTTGAATGTTTGTTAGAAAATAAAATGTATTTCATTTAATATTTGATTTCACTTTAAGTAACTTATATACGCCTATATTTATATGTGGCCATTTCAAAACATCTTGAAATGTTTTTTAAGGACCTATTCTCTCTTCAGAAGTCCCTGGGTAGTGCAAATGGTTAAGTGCTGGACTACTAGCCAAAAGGTTGGCGGTTCAAACGTACCCAGAGGCACCTCAGAAGACAGGCCTGGAGATCTGCTTCCAAAAGGTCACGGCCTTGAAAACCCTATGGAGCGGTTCTACTCTGCGCACATCGGGTAACCACTAGTCAGAGTCAACTTGGCGGCAACTAACAACAACATTCTCCCTTTGGTGCTCTGCATTTTCTGTCTCTATAGAATCGTCAAAAAAAAAATCTGGGGATGCAAAAAGAGCATGCATTACAGTAAGTATTTCCTAATTTTCATACCCTCTTACTGTTTGCAGAGAGGGTCTGAATATACAGTAAGAGTATTTGATATTGAGATATTAGTTACAAAAGATTTTGTGTGATTGCTGTAAATTAGTTTATAGCTACAGAATACTAAACTGGGATGTAAAAGTAAGTTGCTTCTTCAGCTTTATAGGACTTTGACTTTGTGTAGTTGTGTCCTATAGAAGGGACTAGGAATGTGAGAGATTGGGTGTGAGCTGCTGTGCATTATGTATACCTGCCATCACAGTGTTTACAATTGGGTCCAGCCTAGATATTTTGACTGGCCTTAATCTATATTAAAATCTTTTTTTTTAACCTATTTAATCCCTCTAGGCTTTGCTTTATTCCTGTCCTTGCTTAATATCATGCAATGTAATATAGGGTTAAAAATGCTTGAGAAATAGAATCTTCAGCGTAGAATCTGATGAAATTCACAAAAGACAAATTCTCCATTATAACAAGCCCATACTAATATTGTATTTTCATATACTTTTCCTACAGAACTTACACATCAGTTTTTATTTTGAAGATAAAAAATTATAGTGTAGAGAAATTTATAATACTGTGCTTAAAAATTATAATTTTGTATGTAACTGAAAATTAACCAAGCAGGACTGTCTACTTGAAAATAACAACAGGTGACATTAGTTGTTAATAACAGAGTTCTTATTATTCATATATAGTAGTGATTTTTGAAATAGACATACAATGTTAACAAGTGTCTTTCAACTATGGCATTCTGAATTATTTGAATAACCACACAATAAGTGAAGTACAATAAAACTTACTGATAGTAATTGAGGTAGAAAAACTGAACAGTCCCATAACAAGAGAAGAGACTGAAAAGGTAATTAAAAAAAAAAAAAAAAAAACTCCCAACAAAAATGTCCTGGCCCAGATGGCTTCGCTGGAGAATTCTATCAAACATTCAGAGAAGAGTTTGCACCAATACTACTCAGACTATTTCAGAGCATAGAAAAGCAAGGGATACTTTCAAATCATTCTATGAAGTCAGCATAACCCTGATACCAAAACCAGGCAAAGACACAACAAAAAAAAGAAAATTACTGACCAGTATCTCTCATGAATATAGATGCAAAAATTCTCAAAAAACCTCTAGCCAATAGAATTCAGCATCATATCAAAAAATAATACACCACGACCAGATTCATACCAGGTAAGCAAGGATGGTTCGATATTAGAAAATCAATCAGCATAATCCACCACATAAATAAAACAAAAGAAAAGAATCACATGATCACCTCAATTGACACAGAAAAGGCATTTGATAAAGCCAAACACCTGTTCCTGATAAGAACTCTCAATAAAATAGAAGTGAAATTCCTCAACATAATAAAGGGCATCTACACAAAACCAACAGCCAACATCATTCTCAATGAAAAGAGGCTGAAAACACTCCCCCTGAGAACAGGAACAAGACAAGGAGGCTCTTTATCACCACTCCTATTTAACATTGTGCTGGAAGTCCTAGCTAGACCAAAGGCAAGAAAAAGAAATAAAGCGCATCAAAATTGGTAAGGAAGAAGTAAAACTATCCCTATTCACGGATGATATGATATTATACATAGAAAACCTCAAAGACTCCACAAGAAAACTACTGGAACTAATAGAAAGATTAAGCAGAGTAGCAGGATACAAGATAAACTCATGAAAATCAGTAGAATTCCTATACACCAATAAAGAGAACTACAAAAAGGAAATCAGAAAAGCAATACCATTTATTATAGCCCCTAAAAAAAAAAAATGAAATACTTAGGAATAAATCTAACTAGCAGGGACCTAAAAGACCTATATAAAGAAAACTACAAAACACTACTGCAAGAAACCAAAAGAGACCTACATAAATGGAAAAATATACCATGCTTAAGGATAGGTAGACTCAACAACGTGAAAATATCAATTCTAGCCAAAGCAATCTATAAATCCGATGCAATCTGGATCTAAATACCAAAAGCATTCTTTAACGAGATGGACAAATTAATCACTAACTTTACATGGAAAGGACAGAGGCCCTGGATGAGTAAAGCACTACTGAAGAAGAAGAACAAAGTAGGAGGCCTCGCACTACTTGACCTCAGAACCTCCTATACTGCTATGATAGTCAAAACAGCCTGCTACCAGTACAATGGCAGACACATAGACCAATGGAAGATAATTGAGAACTCAGATGTAAATCCATCCACCTACAGTCACCTGATCTTCAACAAAGGCCCAAAGTCCATTAAATGGGGAAAACACAATCTTTTTAACAAGTGGTGCTGGCAAAATTGGATGTCCATCTGTAAAAAAATGAAACAAGACCCATACCTCACACCATACACAAAAACTGATTCAAAATGGATCAAACACCTAAATATAAAACCAGTAACTATGAAAGTCATAGAATAAAAAATAGAGTCAATGGTAGAGGCCCTAAGACACAGCATAAACAGCACACAAACCGTAACTAACAATACACAAACACCAGAAGATAAGCTAGATAACTGGAATCTTCTAAAAATTAAACATTTATGCTCATCAAAAGACTTCACCAAAAGAGTAAGAGAACCTACAGACCAGGAAAAAAATTTTGGCTATGCCATGTCTGACATAGGTCTAATCTCTAAATTCTATAGGAAAATCCAATATTCTACAACAAAAAGACAAATAATCCAATTAAAAAATGGTCAAAGGATAAGAACATATACTTCACCAAAGAAGACATTCAGACTACTAACTGACACCTGAGGAAATGCTTGCGATCACTAGCCATTAGGGAAATGCAAATCAAAACTACAATGAGATACAATCTCACCCCAACATTACTAGAACAAATTTAAAAAATTGAAAATAACAAATGTTGGAGAGGCTGCAGGGAGACTGGAACTCTTATGCACTGCTGGTGGGAACGCAAAATGGTACAATCATTTTGTAAAACGATATGGCACTTCTTTAAAAAGCTGGAAATAGAAATACCACATGATCCAGCAATCCCACTCCTAGAAACATATCCTAGAGAAATAAGAGCTGTCACGTGAATAGACATATGGACACCCATATTCATTGCAGCATTATTCACAATAGCAAAAAGATGGAAACAACCTAAATGCCCATCACCAGATGAATAGGTAGGCAAACTATAGTACCTACACACGATGGCATATACTATGCAACAATAAAGAACAATGACAAATCTTCGAAACATCTCACAACACGAATGAATGCTGACTGAAATAAGTCAATCACAAAAGGACAAATACTATATGAGACCAGTATTATAAAAATTCATGGAAAGGTTTACACACAGAAAGAAACAATCTTTGATGGTTATGAGGGAGGAGAGGGGTGGGAAGGGAAAAACACTAACGAGACAATAGATAAATAGTAACTTTGGTGAAGGGTAAGACAGTACACAATACTGAGGAAGCCAGCACAACTTGTTCAAGGCAAGGTTATGGAAGCTCCATAGACATATCCAAATTCCCTGAGGGACCAAATTACTGGGCTGAGAGCTGGGGACCATGATCTTGGGGGACATCTAGCTCAACTGGCATAACATAGTTTATAAGGAAAATGTTCTACATGCTACTTTGGCAAGTAGTGTGTGGGGTCTTAAAAGCTTGTGCATGGCCATCTTACATACATCTACTGGCCCCACCTCATCTGGAGCAAGGGAGAATGAAGAAAACCAAAGACACAAGGGAAAAATTAGTCCAAAGGACTAATGCAACACAACTACCCCAGCCTCCACCAGACCAAGTCCAACACAAATAGATGGCGCCTGGCTACCACTACTGACTGCTCTGACAGAGATCACAATAGAGGGTCCCAGACAGAGATGGAGAAAAATGTAAAACAAAATTCAAACTAAAAAAAAAAGACCAGATTTACTGGTCTGACAGAGACTGGAGAAACCCCGAGAGTATGGCATCCAGACACTATTTTAACTCAGTACTGAAGTCACTGTTGAGGTTCATCTGTCAGCCAAAGATTAGACAGGCCCGTAAAACAAACAATAATGCAAATAGCTCGACCATGTATACAAGATTAAACAGGCACATTCGCCCAAGGGCAAGGACAAGAAGGCAGAAGGGGACAGGAAAACTGGACAAATGGAAGAGGGGAACCGAAGTTCGAGAAGGGGAGAGTCATGGGGTTGGCAAATAATGTCACAAAACAGTATGTGTATTAATTATTTAATGAGAAACTAATTTGATCTGTAAACCTTCACCTAAAGCACACACAAAAAAAACAATAAAAACTTACTGATAATACTCTCCTACTTAATAGATCTTGTTAATCACCAGGGGATTAAATGAAAAAAACAGGTCTGCTAGAACAGGTGAAGCCAGAGAAGAAACAGAAATGTCTGAGTCAAACAAAGTTTTATCTCACCAAATGAGATGTATTCTGTGATCCTTTGGATAAAGTATAGAATCAGGGGTCAATTACAGCTGTATGATAAATGAAAATGTTGAAGTTTGGTAATTTTTTTTTATCTGACATTGTATTCTATCAGTACATTTTACAATTTATCCCTTTCATGGGTGAATTATTATTATTGGAATTTTTGATGTTGCCATGATTTTTCACTAATGGAATGGGTGCTGAATCATGGTCTTTTGGCAGTATTTTATTGTTTGAAAAAATGGGGTGCCAATTGCAAGCAGGACATGTCAGCCCCATGTTCCATGAAGCACAGCACACATGCAGGACATAATCAGTCTCATGGGGAATCACACTCCTGGTTACACTTGACCGTAAAATATCTTATGCAGCTTTCCAAAAATACACAAAAAATTCACACAAAATACTAAATAAACATTGCACTTGCCGCACATAATTGTTACCAGTTTGATTTAGAGTGGGCCATATTGGTAGCCATATCACACATGTGGGCCACATCAGGCCCATGGCCCAGGAAGTGGATCACAAACTGTTTTCACCGAAAAAATAACTTATTTACTGGAATATTTCCAAATATCAGCAACTGTCCCTTCCCAATAACACAAAGGAAATAGTAAACATACTTGCAAGCCTTATCTCGCTATACAGAAGCCAAAAGACACAAAAGTTACACACAATCACTCCTCTGGGAAGCAGCTGGGAAGCATTCCCTCATAAGAACGGCCCTCAATGCTCAAATGTGGCACAGACCAACTTCCTTGTTTTTTAAGCAGATGCACCAGTATCCACCATGATGCCTGAATGTACTAAAGTGGCCAAATGCCTGCCTATAAACCTCCAGGGGCAGAAAATGTAACACGGGCATATATATCCCGTGGTCCATTATTTTTCAATATAACCTACATTTTAGATGTCCTCTTGATATTGAAAAGCATTATGATAAAGATAATGGTTCATGATAAAAGTAAATAGACATTTATTCCTTGTTGCTGTTGTTAGGTGCCATCGAGTAGGTTCTGACGCATAGCAACCCTATGTACACAACAGAATGAAACACTGCCCAGTTCTGAGCCATCCTCACAATTGTTGCTATGTTTGAACCCATTGTTGCAGCCACTGAGTCAATCCATCTCATTGAAGGTCTTCCTCTTTTTTGCTGACCCTCTACTTTACCAAGCATGATGTCCCTCTCCAGGGACTGGTCCTTCCTGATAACATGTCCAAAATATGTGAGATGAAGTTTTGTCATCCTCGCTTCTAAGGAGCATTCTGGCTGTGCTTCTTCCAAGAAAGATTTGTTCCTTCTTTCTGGCAGTCCATGGTATATTCAATATTCTTTGCCAACAACATAATTCAAAGGCATCAATTCTTCTTAGGTCTTCCTTTTTCATTGTCCAGCATTCTCATGCATATGAGGCAACTGAAAATACCATGACTTGGGTCAGGTGCACCTTAGTCCTCAAAGCGACACTTTTGCTTTTTAACACTTTAAAGAGAATCAACTGGATGGCTATGGGATTGGTTTGGTTTTTGGTTTTGTTGCAGATTTGTCCAATGCAATACACCATTTGATTTCTTCACTGCTGTTTACATGGAAGTTGATTGTGGACCCAAGTAAAATGAAAT